>NW_027468640.1:30815516-30938016 GCF_046254945.1 Alosa pseudoharengus
GAGATGCATCAGAATGTCTTAGCACTCATAGAGTATGAGGGGACCGTGTTGTTTTTGTTGATTGAGAGACCAGATAGAGTAACTCTATATTTGAGTGTCACTGGCCAATGTACAAGCCTGTGTATGATCTCTAATTTCCTTCTTGTCGGAACATAAAATAGAACCTGCTAGGAGGTCTGGAACGGCTGTTGAACTCATTACAGGTTCGATGTGTGTGTGTGTGTGTGTGTGTGTGTGTGTGTGTGTGTGTGTGTGTATGTGTGTTTGTACATTGTTTTGACCTGGCCCTGGGTCTAATGCCAGGCAAGCGAGTTGTTTTCACAGAGGAATTATCAAACGGCGATCAACAAACCTGAGTGTAACACCTTTTCTTTCTCTCCATAATGTTGTCCTGTCTTCACTGTCCCTAAAACTGAAATCATCACCCTGGAGTAATAGGTTTGTGGTTGCATATAAGTATTTAAAATCTGATTCAGAATCCAAATAGCTGAGAGGTTTCTATGAACTATTGGAGCAACAATACACCTAACACATTTGACACTGTTGATCAATATTTACTACACAGACTAGAACACTGGGTTGGATTTACAGGCATAGTTAAAATAATAAAATCATATCTACAAGAAAGGAGCTTCTTTTGTTGCCATTGGAAACTGTACCTCAACACCAACGTCTTTGACCTGTGGTGTTCCCCAGGGGTCGATCTTGGGGCCATTATTATTCATCTGCAGCAGATGTGGTTCACTGGTGCACATAAAGTTTAATCGTCGTAAGCCTAATGGTCTTATGTAACATGCTCAGAGAAGTATGAGACAGGTACCAATGTGTCTATAGAATTATCAGCTATGGACAATTGGTAATGGCAGTGCAGTGAAATTTCACAGAGATGAACAATGACAGTCTTGCGTAGGAGATCAAAATGGGGTCAATGGGGTGGGGGGGGGGGGTAGTGGAGTGAGAGTGGGAGCATTTTTCATTGGTATTTTAGGGCTAAAGAGTATATTGTCTGTTTGGGTGATGAACAGATAAAAAGATCCCAAAAGGCTTGACGAATGTGCATTACTGTCAATTACTGTAGGACAGAAGTTCATTTGTTTCAAGGCAAATGTTTATGGCTTCTGTGAATATAACCCATTATACAACAGTTACGTTCTGTTAATTCATTTCTGATTGGACAAAAGATATTCTACAGTGGGGATATTCCAGAACATTTGACCTTGGACTCTTCCCTTCCAGTAATACTCCAATGTGAACATCCCATTAATTCAAAACAACAGAGCAGTGATTTCATAACATCACATTTGGTCATTGTTGAGAAAATGGAGTAATGGAGAAGGGTGAATGTTCAATTTAGCATGTGACGTTACAAAAAACAAAATTAATGACAGAAAACAAAAGTTGATGTCTTTATATTGATTAATTGTTAGTAGAATTTGGAAAACGCAATATGGCACATTCTCTAAACACATTCTCTACAACAATATTACGTGTTATGAAGTGTGGTCTGGTCCACAAACTATCCTTAGTGGTCCGGGCGCAGATGTGGGAAAATATCAAATTTTATATTGGTGCTTCTTATACTGCCTATGCACAACTCCAGAGCTAGGGTTTGAGTGTGTATTTGAGTTGTGTATGCAAATCCAAACAGTATTATTTGAATTGTCTATTTAATTGTCCAGTTTTGCGACACTGAAAAAGAATATGGAATATGATTAGCTTAGTAGTAACATAACTAGCATCAAACTGTCAAGACAGGGTTAGTTAAAATAAATTCAAAGGAAGCATCTAACACAACAAGCAAGGTGGAAAGGCTTGATGGAAATGGTTCAGCGAGTATTGTGTAGCACAGTGGTTTTCGTAGTGGGGGCCGGCGAGGGGGTGCCCAGGGGGCCTCAGCAAGTTGGAGGGAAAAATAAAAGCAACAAATAAATACATTTGAAAAAGTGATAGCTCTCATATAGCAGAAAGCTCCAAATACAGTATTTACACACTGTATGCTCCATCGCAAAGTGCTTGTGGCTAAAATAATTATTAGGATTAGCTTAATGTATTTTTACATTTGCCATAGTATTGTCGATGGGTTTAGTAACACATCAAGGGGGTCCTTGGCCAGAACCTAGTGGTATTTGGGGGGCCTTGTCGTGGAAAAGTTTGGGAAACCCTGGTGTAGCATACTGTTGAAATTGGCCTATTGTTTATTTTTTTTGTGATTTTGTGATCATGAGTTATGTTATCTGTGAGTTTTTATTTTGTATTGGTCCTTGGTCTGAAATGGTTTGACAAACACTGCTCTCTACATTCAACACTGTAGACACATGTCTGTGGAGCATTTATGAGCATTTCATGTTATTAAAGTTATTATGTACAATCTGCCTTGACAAAAGGAACACAACATGCATGTGTATCCAAACAGCATGCATACGGGTTGTGCCTCTCTGTCTCCTCGCTCGCTCTCTTAGTGGAATTGGCGGGTTAATGAAAAAAGGCTGGACGTCTGAGCCTTGTGTCCCCGCAGGCGGACAGGCAGGCGTGGTTGTACACACTGTCCCGTCCAGCTGGGTAATGTGCTCCAAACACCCTTCGCACAACCTCCCACCAGTGGGGGTGACCACCTCAAACCTGCTCGCAGAACGCCTGACATCTCCGATCTTAACTGTAACGCACTCACACACACAGACACACACACACACACACACACAAAAAAACACACAACTCCTTGGGCTATGCAGTATGCTGTTTGTTTTTGACTCCCTGATGAAAGCTTGATGCTGAAATGAGTCAGAGCGTTTTAAAAGGTTTAAAATGGCCAAGCCATGAAAATAAAGGCTTTTAAAACTATTTTTAATACAGAGAGTGCCTTCTTGTTTCGGAGTATAATGTAGATGTCTGTGAGTCTTAATGATGAAAACTCAAACTCGTGAGGGTGATGTACGAGTCTGGGTGAGCACTAGAGTTTGTGTGGAGTAATCATCAAGCAATGTGAGTTCATGAAGTCCCCTGATGGACGATGTCTCGGTGGAATTCTTGCCAGATCAGGCTGTGCTCTGCTGTATGGCTACAGTTTTTAAGAAATGTAAAAGATTACACAAGTAAGAGGTTGGCTGGAAAAGGTTGAAAGACTTGGAAGAGCCATGCAGATCCATGCCGCAGTGAATGTGGGCGCATGCAGTCATGTAAAGTAGTCTTGAGCAATGGAGTTAGAATGTATATGATGTAAAAGCCAATCAGTGAAAAGCAAGTGTGGATTTAGACATATGTGTGTACGTTTGCAAGTATGTTTTTTAGCGGGAGTGATGCTAATGTGATGGCAGAGATGTTGACATTTGGGTCTGTGTTAACAGGCTACTCGGTTATCCCTGCAATGAAAGTCATTAGCTAATGAGCTGTAATGATGTTTACTCTGGCCTTTAAGTTGCTCCGATCTGTTCAATGCCAAGACAATTCACCAGTGACAGTTTTCCACTACCATGTTTTAATGGCCAGTGTTGCTATACAGGGAGTGGGCTTGCCTTTACAAACTCTTTCTCTTAACTAGCTTTTATTTGTGCAGCGAGATAAACACCCAAGGGAGGAAGAGTGCCCACTGTGCTATGCTCTCCGGAGAGTAAGAGAGTTTGAGTTTTTTTGTTGATGCTTCAGCAATATAAATAATACCTGAATCACCATTAGGAAGATTTAATAGATGCTTGCCCTTGGGAAAGAAATCTGTGCAGTCTGTGCAAGTAAACAACCCTTAGAAAAAAACAGCTTTTTGGCATATCCCTTGATTACTTCTCACTTCATTTTCAGTTCACCTGTAACTAATGAGGTCAACTATAAAATACCAGAAAGTGGTAGACTGCTAAATTCATGCTTAGCTCTGGCTAAACTCATGAATATACAGCTGCACTCTTGATAACCAACCCCTCTCTTAAGCTCGCTGACACAGCGGAGGACTTTAGACAGGACGGATCAGGACTCTAATAATCACTTGTTAAAGTCAGCCTGTGTATTATGGATATACCCTGGCAAGGCGAAACCGCAGGTCCCTATTGATCCAATACATAAAGTGCCAGTGCAGCATCACTATTCCTCCCTGCTGCCAAGCAACAAGATGATAAATGGGTCTCTCTCCCTCTCTCTCTCTCTCTCTCTACGGCAACTTGGACTGAACAGGAACAATCCCCGACTGAGTCTGTGGGTTTTGCTGAAAGTGTGTACATGTTATGGGACTGCGTTTGCATTAGAAATGTGCCCAGATGCAGTGTCCTAATCAACAGTGGGTTTGAGAAAGGAGCATTCACTTCTGAGTCACTGGCCAGCACTGACCATGTGGCCAAGCTCCCAAATGTCTCACGTGACGACCTGCATCTGCACATCTGTTGGCGCCAGCAGGGCGGTCAGCCATTGGAGGCCGTGTCTGTCAGTGGGTGTGTCCAGCGAGACATAAACAGGGAACAGCTGCAGTGTGCTGTCAGCACAGTGTAGCTGGATTGCCTCCTCTGTTGTGCACGTGGTATGGCTTCAATACTAATGACTTCAGAAACACTCGGTGCTTTCAAAACTATTTCAATCATGCGTTTCTTTAGTGTGTTTTTGCCCACCCTCTTGACTCCTGACTTCACAGCTCTTATCATGAAAAGTACCGGTAGTTGGAATGCTCTTATTTACATCAAAACATTCAGTGGATGGATGGCATCACCTTAGTAATCTTACGTCTATTTACATCTTATTCCAAACATATTTCGTAAATAATGTTTTAAATGCCTCTATCAGGGTTTTTATTTGTCAGGACTTTTCCTTTTGCTGTAGCACTGGTGGGGTATTTTAATAGACCAGATACAGATGTGTTCAAGCCTATTTTCCCATCCTTCCCAAGTGGCCCTGAGTATTGTTTTATGGCCATGTGATATATATATATCAGATTAAGTAAAAATGGCTTAATCAGGAGGGGGTCATGAAGCCAACACTGAGCATGTCGAGAAGGATTTCAAACATTCCTTGGGGTTGTGGAGGTGTGGGAGAGTAGTTATGAAAACATTCAAGTGAGAACAGGTAATGAGTTAAGTCTGTGTGTCTGCGTAGGTCTTTCCCTGGAGTTTGTAGATGACCTTCCAAAGTCTGTGCGTCTGAGTGTGAGTGTGTGTCTGTGTGCCTTTGTGCATAACCTACAGTCAAACAGCATTTATACAGTATGTGTGTGTTTGTGTAGGCATGTGTGTTTTTGTGAGTGTGAGTGTGTATGCGTGTGTGTGTGTGTGTGTGTGTGTGTGTGTGTGTGTGTGTTTGAGTGTGTGTGTGTGTGGGTGTGTGTGTATGTGTGTGTGTTTGAGTGTGTGTGGTATGAGTTTGTGTGTGTGTGTGTGAGAGAGAGTGTCTGTGTGTCTGTGTGTGTGTGCACGTGGAAACGCTGTGTGGGAGATGACAGGCCTTCACCTGCTCCCCATACTCTTTAGTCACAGATTGTTCCGGGCTCTGCAGCTCAGCAGCCGAGAGTGAATCCATCTTTCTGTCATGGAGCAGAGGCGAGCATAGCTTTTCCACTGCTGCAGACACTCTGTTTAAAGGCTAATTGGATGTGTATATATTTTTTACGATCCTCTCCACTAGGCTGGAGTATATGTGGAACGTCAGCAATCAATTAGAAGGGTGCTTGTGTGTGTTTGTGTGTTTGTGTGTTTGCGTGTGTGTGTGTGTGTGTGTGTGTGTGTGTGTGTGTGTGTGTGTGTGTGTGTGTGTGTGTGTGTGTGTGTGTGTGAGTGAGTGAGTGAGTGAGTGAGTGAGTGAGTGAGTGAGTGAGTGAGTGAGTGAGTGTGTGTGTGTGTGTGTGTGTGTGTGCGTGTGTGCGTGTGTGTGAGTGTGCATCTATTTCTCCACGAAAAAATAAAAGTGTGTGTGTGTGTGCATCTAGTTCTCCACGAAAAAATAAAAGTGTGTGTGTGCATCTATTTCTCCACGAAAAAATAAAAGTGTGTGTGTGTGTGTGTGTGCATCTAGTTCTCCACGAAAAAATAAAAGATCCCAAGGCGTAGCGCAGCTCTTCCTCTGTGAAATCTGTGCAGGCTGCAGCAGGAGTTTGGAGCTGGCTGTGGTGGTGATGGTGGTGGGTGTTTGTGATTTATCCCCTAGCCAGCAAGAGAGCGGTGGAGGCAGGAGGATGAAGGAGAAGGGGGTTTGGAGGTTGGGGGGGGGGGGGGGGGGGGTTGGTGGGGCGGGGATGGCAGAATCAATCGCACTCGGGCTCTTATTTATGGTTGCGCAAAAAGCCAAGTGCTTGGGAAATGTTTGTGAGCCGGCCCAGAGCGTCGGCAGGGTGAGGGTGAGGGAGGGTGCGGGAGAAGCAGAGCGGGAGGGAGAGGGAGAGGCATCCGCTCTGCCACGGGAGAGATGAACTGCCGCAAATACCTATAAATTCAGCTAAACCCTTTCGACCTTTCGACTCTGCAAAAAATACAAATCCTCCTGCAACTGTTCTTCTATAAACTTTTGGAGCCTCGTATGAGGAGACCGAGGCTGTGTGACGGTAAAGCAATTCTCACGTCTGTGTATTCTGCTCAGAAAATAATTCAGAAATCCTTGACGGTCTCCTTCTTGGTACAAAGCAAGCCTTCGCTGAATGGCATACTTGGTTGACCTTGATCAGTGCTTCAACTTCTCACAGTCTCGACGTAATTGTTTGTGGCTGTGTTTGGGTTTTGTTCATTGAGGCCAATCAATTTCCTGTTCTGTGGTTGCTATAGCAAATCTATTGTCACTTTGGTTTCACCACTGTTTACACATTATCCTATCCTATCTATAAACGTTCTTACTTTAGCTTTAAGAGGCTGAGATAATTATATTCATATTGTTCTCTCTCTTTCTCTCTCTGTCTGTTTCTTTCTCTGCCTGTCTCTCTCTGTTTCTCATAGCCTCCAAGCATGGACCCCATATAACTGACTGTCTATCCCGGGAGCAGGAGACTTTCAAGTGCTGGTGGTCGGCCGGAAGCTTCCAGAACCTCACAGAGCCTGGCGCCCTCAGGCTCTTCTACGCCATGCCGAAGCAGTAAGAAAACAAAAAAAATCTGTAAAGACACTAATAGAAAGCCAGCAGAATCTGTCAAAAAGCAGGACAAGAAACGGCACAGAGTAGGAGAGTTTTAACGTCTGCCATTTTGAAACAAACAAGTCTCATCTTTTTTTGTTTTGCAGTCTGTTTTTTTTTATGCCACCACTATATGAAGCATTAGGCATTCGGTGGTCAACAGTGCTGATGGCACATGGGGGATATGGGTGGAGGAGTAAGGTTTGTCCTGCTCTGTTCATAATTGCCTACAACTGGGGGGCTCTAGTGCTTAAGGAGCCCCTGGACAGATGTGCTGGCTCTCCTCTCGCTGCTTAATAAGCTGAGCTTATGCTCCCTGTCCTTCTCCACACCCGGGAGGAAATCTAATTACCAGCCTCGGATATCACACAGCGTGGAAAAACACCACTGTGTACATTTACTCAGCTATTAACCAACAGTGGGGGTGAAGCGTAGTGTCAGGTTTTGCTAGCTTCGTCGATAACCTGGTTTTAGTACTAGTAAATCGCTTTTAAGTCGAGTCTGTAAATGCCCATATGGAAAAACATAGGAATCACGTCTTGTAATGTACAATACCTGTATAGTAAATCTGCAGTAAAGAGATTGCATACTGTACATTTAGTGGGCGGTGGTCAGTCTTGGGTTTGGCCTGTGCCTTGGACAGATCCCTTTTTGCTAATTTATATAGTGTGCTTGCTCTCTCCTCTCTTTCTCTCTCTTTCTCTCTGCACGATTTAGAGTAAATATTTAATTGTGATTTTTAAGACAGATATTGTGATTGAGATTTGACTTGTGATATAATTTTTGAAAGTCAAGCTTCAGTTCAATATTCCAAATTTCACTTTAACTTGAGCCATTTCTGATTGGTGAGAATGTCTTGTGCATAAGAAGCACAGCACTGTATGCCAACCATTGAGGATGACATGAATATAAAAACCATGTAACAAGATAAGCCATTGGGGCAGAGTTGCAAGCTGCACGATTAATTGCAATTAATAGCTAATTGTATTAGTTCAAAATGCGACTTTTGTTAAAAATCAATTCATTGTGCAGCCCTACTTTCTGCCTCTCTGTCTCTCTCTGCACAGGATTCTGATGTAGTGTTTGGCCTTAAGACTTTTGATTTCGAAATAGTGTTGCAGGATTTGAATGTAGTGTTCAGGATACACAGAGCTTACAGCTAAATTGATTCCATATACGCCTAAGCTGACTGAGAACCACAATGATTATATCCATGTTCCCAGGTCGTCTAAAGAGCCTGAGTGGAGGGAGTGTCCGCAGTATTCTTCCACCCGCCCGAATGAGTGCCTCTTCCCCAAGAACTACACCCATATCTGGGTGGCCTACTATGTGGAGCTGCGCTCCGCGGAGCAGAACATCACCTATGACCAAATACACTTCACGGTCGAAACCATCGGTAGGTCTGACTACTAACTGTCCACTCTATGTTTTTGTCAAATCAACAAATTTTTATCACCTGAGAATTAGTAACATCTATCTTACATGTCCATAGATATGTAAAAATATGTTAGATAATATAATTTTGCGCATACTGGTAATATTATATAATTGATAAAATAGTGTCATGTTAAATAATGTGACAATTTATTTCATAGAACGATGGTTATTTCATTCTGGATTTTCAGTCACATTTTTCTCAAAGTCAGATAGACCTTGTTCAGTCTTGGGTGATGAAATGGAAAAACTAAAAGCTATCTCTGCTGAAGTACTGTAGCTTCCATGTGCTGAGGTCGCAGGTAGCAGCAGATGTGGTTCACTGGTGCACATAAAGTTTAATTGTCGTAAGCCTAATGGTCTTATGTAACATGCTCAAGTATGAGACAGGTACGAATGTGTCTATAGAATTATCAACTATGGACAATTGGTAATGGCAGTGCAGTCAGATTTCACAGAGATGAACAATGACAGCCTTGAGTAGGAGATCAAAATGGGGTTAATGGGGTGGGGGGGGGGGGTGGGGGGGGGGGGGTAGTGGAGTGAGAGTGGGAGCAGCTTTCATTGGTATTTTAGGGCTAAAGAGTATATTGTCTGTTTGGGTGATGAACAGATAAAAAGATCCCAAAAGGCTTGACGAATGTGCATTACTGTCAATTACTGTAGGACAGAAGTTCTTTTGTTTCAAACCGTAACACTACAGACACACGCACACACACACACACACACACACACACACACACACACACACACAGTAGTGAGTGAATAAGACATTGCATTTATAATGCATTTGTACATCCTGAAAGGCTTTGTCAGTGTTAGCTGATAGCTCCTAAAGACATGTTGGCTAATGACATTTGAGATACCCAGGGCCCAGTTGACGAGCCTGAACGATTTCATTTCCTCACATTAACCTCATTGAACCACTTAACGTGTGGAACGAATGTAGCAGTTGTTCAGCTCTGTGAAGTTAAGCCACCGTAATCATTAAGACCAACTTTTCCGAAGACATTGCAAAGAGCACTTGTGTTTGGGCTTTTAAGTGTGTTTCAGGAGTCTAAATTGATTATAAATGCTTGTGAAGGAGTTTCATAACTATGGTTTCTATATTTCTGATACGTTGCTGATTGGACCATAAACGGCCACAGCAACTAAGAGGAATGACTGATTCTTCTCTATTATTGTGTTACATGTTCCAAACGTACGGCACTTTGAGCTGCATTCTGTGTATGAAAGGTGCTATACAAATAAAGCTTATTAACAAGTGCTTCATTGCTAACACCATGACATTAAGTATCAGTATTCACTGTAGCTACCAGGCTGTTGGCTGCAGCAACTCAAGCTAGGTAGAGCCTATTGTTATGACCACCGCTATGAAATTTGGTGTGCATGTAGCCCCACTAGACTTTTACACACTTTCTTTACTGCATTTTACTGCACTGAATCTGCCTCCAATTTAGGAATATGGCAGCTCTTTTGCAGATCTATCGCAGACTTAATATTAACCATATTAAATGGTAGATTCTTGTTTAAAAAACTATTTACAGTACAACCAATTAAGCCATGATAATCCTCACTTATTAGCGATTTGTAAAGTACTACTATTATCTCTCTCTCTCAGTCAGTCTCTCTCCCTTTCCTCCTTTCCTCCAGTCAAACCGGACGCCCCTGTCCATCTGAACTGGACCCTGCTAAACGTCAGTCGCTCAGGGCTCCACTTTGACATCATGGTGCATTGGGAGCCGCCACCCTCGGCGGCCATCGATGTGGGCTGGATGACCCTGGTCTACCAGGTCCAGTACCGTCAGGTCAATGCATCGCACTGGGAAACGGTGAGTCTGCAATTCAGACACCTCCACTGTCTAGGCTACACCCACGCTTTGACAAGAAAAAGGAACCTACACACACAGGGCTTTTTTTTTTTTTTTTTTTTTTTTTTTTTTTTGAGGAGCGTGGGCTCGGCAACCTAAAAGAGTTTTTTTTTCCTTATTCATTGTCCTTCACATCAAGGCTGTAAAGTTTGTGTAATATGCAAACCCCACTCAGTATCTTAGCTGTGTTTTTTGTGCCATGACCATCGATGACACCAGTGGCGCAAAAAGTGGGTATGCGCTATATGTGGCGCATAGGGGCGCAGCACCATCGGGGCGACAAATCAATGGTAAAAATAATAATAATAATATATTTGGTATATTCTATATGTAGCTACTGTTGTACGTTTCTAAATCATTTTTGCATTTCCTCAATGTTAAATAACATTTTAGAGCACTAACAGGCTAGAGTAGGCGCCCTATCATAAGATTCTATCATAGAATTTTGACATAGAAGAGGGAGTGGGGGCGCCATGAGCGCTGAGTGAGCAGGTACGAGTAGTGAGTTTTCAACTGTGGAAAAAGATGGATAAAGCAAAAAAGCTGTCGGGGGCTAAAAATAGAAAAAGAAAGGGAAAATGAGATGGCATGTCAAGGGATGCGACAGTAGTTAAATAAGTGGATGGTGAAAAGCAACAGCTAGGATTTAAAGTGTGACGTCTGTGCTTGGAGGCACACGTTTCATGTTCATGTTATTCATGTTACCAGACTAACTAGCGTTTGCTAAGCATATGCCGATTGAAACATAGCCTATTCCATTCAGATAACTAGGTGGCTACTATGCTCATACTGCACTTTTAATGGCAAACTGCAAACAGAAATGTCTCACTAGCAACAACTCATTACATTTTTCCATTTCCTAACAATGAAGACAACTTGTAATAACTTAATATTGTGCTGTCAATGTGGCGCAAACAAAGGCTAGAGTTGGTTCAGACTTATCCTTTGTGAGCAACAGCTGGCAAAATGACGTTATGAGAACCGTTTAGACTCTCTTAAAGTGACAATGCGACATTTAACAATACTTCAAGTTCAAATCGGCAGAATTTCTTAAAAAATAATAATATGTAATACATTATTGGCCTTTTGTTTTACTTTAGTTGTTTGTGTTTTTTTTGGGGGTGGGGGGGGGGGGCACCAATTTGTTGTTGCATACCCCTTAAAAAATGGGTAGCTGCTCCGCTGGATGACACGTCAGCATGTCTCAAGATGTTTACTGGGGTCAGATGATACCTTGACCTTTCTCGTGGCAATAAATAAATCTTGTTCAGCAAGTCACAGCAGCACACAGTGGTTCAAATGGAAATGTATTTAGTATGTGCTGTGTTTTTTAGGCTTTAAAATAGCATTCTAATAGCTGCATAAATTCTATGACTTGTTTGTTTTCTGTATACCCATTCATTGGATTTGACCAGTCAGCTTTTTGACACATAGTATACATCTAGTTACAGGAGTATCGTTGATTAAATCAGTTAAAAGGTATAATCCTTCATTCATAGACGGTCCTGACTGTGAGTCACATAACTCTAACAATTACCAGTAAATCAACACGTTGCTTGAGTAGTATAGAAGGGACAGGTGTGATTTGATTGGCCATTGAGGCCAAATATGAATGTTCTGCTGGAACCAAAGACTATGCCTGTAGCCAGGGGCGTAGATTTGCGTGGGGACCGAAGGACGTGTCCACACCAATGTCAAATTACCATAGACATATACACTAGATGTCGCCTTGACTACTGCTGTTCATTGGAACGAATGCGTCAATCGAGACGCCATCTTGCTTCAGTGATCCACTTCTCTATAATGCATTAGCGTCAATCTGGGCAAAGATCTAGCGAAAATAAAATCACCATAAATCGTCAAAATCTCAAGCAATTATCTAGTTTTTTGGGTTGTTCCAACTGACAGGCATGTATTTATGGTTGAGTCTAGAGAAAACTAAGCTTAAGACGATAATAAAGATACATTTTACCCGTCTAGCCCCATAGACTCCCATTCATTCTGCACTAGCTAGCGGCGGCCCCTAGAGGAACAATGAGTAAACTGCAACCAGGTTCGATACAATGAAAGTAAACAGGCTCTTCTAGACAGGCTCTGGTTGAGGCCACATACCCCTCGTCTCGTTTACTCATGTAAGTTGTAATCTCACCAGAAGTTGTAGATCTGTAGAACATTTACCTCTGCTACTACATAGGCTACGCCAGTCGTTACTTTTATAATCATGGGTCAGTGCCATGGGCAAACGAGATGTAGCTGAATTCATAAATGACAAAGCCATGAGAAAGGTGATTTTCTTACGTTTCAACAACAAAGAAGCCGATCTGCCATCATTGTGAGAAGTTCCCAAATTTGTCGCTAATCGCTAAAAAGGTTTTCTATCGCTGGGGGATGGCCAAACGTTGCTAAATAGGTAACGCTGACAATACAGGAGAACTAGTTTAGCGCTTCAGATCCCTGTACAAAGATGGCGGCGGTGTTGACGCATGCTGAGAAGCAGAAGGCGACATCTAGTGTATATATCTATGTCAAATTACGACTGAAATGTCCCCACCAATATTCAGGTTGAAATAGGGGAAAAAGCGCTCACATGCTCTACACAAAGAGTTAAATCATTTCTCACTTCAGTGCTGCGGATTATCTCGTACAGATCGTGTAATGTGCAGTAGCCTATAAGGGTAAATCGCACTGATTTGAAGTTACCTATAATAACTACCAGTGAGCCGCAGTCTCCTGCGCAGCATGGCGCAGCGCTTCAGCTTTACTTCACTACAAGGCATATGAAGTGCGTCCAAATTCACCCATTCTTCTCTGTTGAACTCCTGGAGAAGTAGGCTACTCATCACACATGTGTCACATGATAGAGCCTTTTCTCAGCTTTTAAACGGTGCTAGCTAGCCACGATTTGCTGTGATAAACAGTTCGCGAGAAAAATAACTGATATATAATTATTCTCTGCGCCCATCTCCACATCCATTCGTCTCGGTGGAATGTCGTAGGCCTGCACACTCTTCACACAACACATGACAAGCCATATATCAGAATAAACAGCAGACCTTACCAAACACAAAGGCATTACCGTGTATAGTTAGTTGTTCCAGAGTAATCCGGTTTTGAAATAAATTGTAGCAAAATTCAGCATGGTCTTTCAGCTTTAAGCATTTCTTAAAACTGAGCTGTGCTTACATCGCCTATATATCTGTAAATATTAGAATCAGAGAATATACAGGCAGCTCACGGTTAAGAGTTTGTCAATGTAGCCTTAATGATTTCTTTTCACAAAATGCTAAGCATGCATGTATTTAAGTTTCTTAAAACTGAGCTGTGCTTAAAAGGGTCAATGCATGATTTCATAACAGACCAAATAGAAAATAGAAAAGTTGGACAGTAGCACATTTTAATCATGGATAGTAGTTGTACAGTAGCACATTTTAATCATTATATATATCTATAGTGGCTGGTGAAAGAGTTTTTTTTTGGGGGGGGGGGGGGGGGGGGTGTTAGTGGGTAGTGTCCCCACCTGTGCTGTGGCAATTGTGACAAATAAGCGATTGTAAATGGGCTTTGTCTTTGTTTATTGTTAATGTCTTACTTGTGTGCTTACATCTTGTCTTGTCTTGTCTTGTGTTGTGTCCACTCAGCTTGACCAGGAGAGTGGCACCCACCAGACTATCTACGCCTTACAAACCGACAAGACGTATGAAGTGCGCGTGCGCTGCAAAATGCGGACTTATGCATTCGGGGAGTACAGTGACACCATAACGGTGCACGTCGATGAGATACCTAGTAAAGGTAAAGGCTGGAGTCACCAGTAGTCGTCCTGTGCCATCACTATTGCCCTTAGAGCAAGCTAACACACTGGTTTTTGCATTTGTATTTGTGTTTGTCATATGCTGTTTGCAAGATGTTTTTTAATATAATCTTTATATTAGCCACTCAAACAGCTGTGTTTTCATTGCGTGCAAACAACCATGTGGTAATTTTTTATCTGTCATGTGTACTCTAATTAATGAAGTTAAGTATGTGTCTACAAAGAAGGCCCTGTTCCCCCAAGCCATAAACTAGGGAGAAATGCTCCTAGGCCAGACGAGTATCTCAGGAAAAGGAAAATATAACATTTAACTGTGGTCAGCAAGGTTAGTTACTAGCAGGGTGGTACAATTAGACTAAAAATAGCTGTATACGTCAGTACATTTTGGTCTGCGTGTGTGTGTGTGAGAGAGAGAGAGAGAGAGAGAGAGAGTGTGTGTGTGTGTGAGAGAGAGAGAGAGAAAGAGGGAGAGAGAGAGCAGGGGGGATTTGCCTGTTTGTCGGGTTGTGTGCATTAAAAGGGGTACTGGTTTGTCTGAAGTGCTTTAACTGAGGCGACGCTGTACTGTGTGTTCTCTGCAGATGCATCCTTCCCCATGACACTGGTGATGGTGTTCGGCGTGGTCGGCATGGTGATCCTGCTCATGCTCATCGTCTTCACTCAGCAGCAAAGGTAACGGCACAGGAGAGGGGTGCTGAGGGTCGTGGAAAAACATGCTCGGCACATCATAGCGTAGAGAAATATATTTCTTCTCGGAAAAAAAAAAATAGTTTTACCATTTTAATACAGAAAGGTGTATTGAAACAGCACTTGCTCTAACAGTGTTCCCATCCTCAGTCCACTCCTCTGTGTTAATTAACTGCTACTCAAGTAAAGTAAATGAGTAGCTAGGACTCTAGAGCCTGAGAGCTCTCACAGACATCGGAACAGTGTTATATGCAAACATATGCAACAGTCTGTTGTGCTCTTTGACATCAAACAATAATGCCTCCACTTCATTTTAATTGACTCTGTGTTATCTGTCTAGAGGGCCTAGATGGCCCTGTCTCTTCTTGGCTAAAGATGATATGCAGCAGTATATAATTTTATACAACAGTTAAATCCTTTCATTTAATTTCATTTCGTATTGGACAAGAGGCATTCACGAGTGTGGATATTCTGACAGAGCCCCACTTAGAATCTTCATTGCGTTCACATGTTCACGCCTGCTTTATCTGTTGAGTTTTACAACACACTTCATTCTTGACATGGAGGAGAGAGAGAGAGCAGAATGGGAGGCAGCATTTTTTTTAAATTAGCATTTGACTCTTTTGAGTGAGGAGAAGTAGCAAATGGAGTAGAGGGAATGTACAAATTAGCCATTTGTGTCAATTTGACTGCAGAGTGACAGTTTGCATTGGTTGGAAAGACAAATGAAAGAAATCAAAACAAGCTGCCCTCAGGTCAAAACTAATTAGTTGGTAATAACCAAAGATCTTAGGGTACTCTTGAATCTTTGGTAATAACCTACATTTATGGGCCTGGTTAGAAAGCAGACCTTCTCAATTGGAATGAGAGTGGGTCTGGATAAGGCTCATGGACTCATGGACACATTCCAGCAGGGGAGTAACTAGTAGTGAAATTAAACTTAAATTAGTGCATTAAACTCTTACCAAATTGTTTCAGAAGTGCAGCAATCTTGTAAACAAAGGTTTTAAATGCAGTTGTTTACTCAGTTTCAAAGAAATACACGTCCATGCCAGATTAGCGATTGTATTTGCGTGCCCGTGTTTTAGAGATATTAGAAATGGGCGTCAATGGCTTCTTGGCCAAGCGGACTTGCAGAGCAAATCCCAAATTTGCTAATGGTTCATATGGGTATTCCCAGGCTATAAGTTGATGAGACTGATACCAAAAACAGAGGTTGAGTCCAGATTTATTTGCATTCCACCCATCCAGTAAAGGAACTATTGGCTATATGTACATAACACTTAACCCCCCCCCTCCCCTATTGTTCACTGTTAATATAGTGAGTTACAGGGTGTCATTTGTTTGGCTTTTGAACTCAAATACCAATAACAGTTTTCCAAATCATGGATTAAAAGTCTACCTTTGACTGGACATACAGTATGTCTGTGCTACCTTTGACTGTGCTACCTTTGACTGGACATACAGTATGTCTGTGCTACCTTAGACTGGACATACAATATGTGCCTGCGGGGTCTGAAGAAAACTCACCTCACCTTTTTTCTGTGTCTCAGGTTAATGGTGATCTTGCTACCTCCTGTTCCAGCACCTAAAATTAAAGGCCTTGACTCTGACCTTTTGAAGGTACATTAGCTTATTTCTCTTATTTCTCTATCTTTTGTCTGCATGCTCTATGGTAGATATGTGTTTGGATGAGGTAACTCTGTCAGTTATGCACCCATTATCTACACATACTGTATCAATTAGCTTCTAAATAAAACACATAGAGCAGAAAAGGTACAGCCAGTTCTTCAAATGTGTACTGTGATTTGAAAATTAATGTTTCTGTTCAGTTTGTGTTCGTATATCTGTATTAAGATGGAAATTATGCAGTGAAGTTGTAGTAAAATGACACTCTGAACCAGCATTTGGGAGCAGAAATGAATAAAGGAATGAATGCTTCTCTCCCAATGACCTTTCTCTCTCTCTCCCTCTCTCTCTCTCTCATCCCTCTTTTCATTCCAACCCTTTTCACAAACCTCCACGTCCACTTTCTGCCATCCATCATGGACACGTCTTGCTGCAGAAAGGCAAACTGGACGACCTCAACTCCATCATGAGCAGCCAGCACATGTACAAGTTCTACGACGAGCCGTGGGTGGAGTTCATCGAGCTGGATGTGGACGAGCCCAACGACAAGGCCAGCAACTCGGACACGCAGCACCTGCTGGGCGGCCACGCTGGCCACGGCGGCTGCCTGGGCTCGTCGCACGTGCTCAGCCTCAAGGACGACGACTCGGGCCGAGCCAGCTGCTACGACCCTGAGCTGCCGATGGACGCCGAGGCCGTGCTGATGGCCGTCCTGCTCCCCCGAACTGACCCGACCAAGGCCAGGGAGGGTAGCTGCGGCGGAGGAGACGATCCGGTTCAGGTGATGACCAGTTCGGGTTCCCCCACCCCCGGCGTCACGTCTGGCCCAGGGACCCCAGCCGTGGGCAGTTTGGCCGGCTCCCAGCAGACCCACCAGCAGTCTCAGGTCAGCTGCGGGCCGAACTGGGCCACCATGGACTTCTACGCCCAGGTCAGCGACGTGACCCCTGCGGGCGGCGTGGTGCTCTCACCGGGCTCGCTCCTGACGCAGAGCACGACACCAGAGAAGGAGGAGGAGGAGGAGGAGAAGAAGAATAGCCAGGACGACAAGGCCAATGAGAAAGGGCAGGCCGGGGAGAGGATCGAAGAGGGCGAGGAGAAAACGATGACCAAGAAGAGGAAGGACGAGGAGGACGCGCTCAAGTTCCAGCTGCTGGTGGTCAACCCAGAGGGCGGTTACGCCACAGAGTGCGTTGCCTGGCAGGTCAGTGGTGAAGCCCCGCCAGGGATGACGCCTGGCTCCTACACGGTCCCACCACAACCTCCACCACCCCCTGCTCCTCTGGACAAGGAACCGGCCGGAGGGCCTCAGAGGGACCCGACCACGTGTCCGGCCTCCCCATCCACCCCCGGGGACTACCAGAGCCCCTACCTGCTCCCCGACACCAACCCAGCAGTGCTGACCATGGCCCCCTTGTCCGACTACACGGTGGTCCAGGATGTGGACTCCCAACACAGCCTGCTGCTCAACGCCTCCGAACCACAGCCGGCGCCGAACTCCGGCAAACACCTCCCCGCCATGCCGGTCATGCCCATGGGCTACCTGAGTCCAGACCTGCTGGGTAACCTCATGCCCTGAGCTCCTGGTGTGCGTGGGAAGGGGAGGGGAGGAAGCCACACACTGGGCCACAGGCAGTCTCAATCTACCTTAATATCGCTTCAAACCAAAGTCGCAAAAGATCGGTGGGACAGTGACATGAAAGGTCTTGGAGAGTTGCGGGAATGTCATTTTGGAGCGAGTGCTGGAAGAAAGGAGGGGATAGAGAGAGAGAGAGAGAGAGAGAGAGAGAGAGAGAGAGAGAGAGAGAGAGAGAGAGGTAGATGTTTTGTCTGGCTGAATGGGATATGGTGGTGCTCAAGTCATGGCTCATGTCGGTAAACATATTTGACTGTCAAATTTGATGCCTGGGAAAATCGACACCCCAGTTCCACTAAATCCAGAAAGTGCAAAGTGTGCGTGCAGACACAGTGTACACACCAACACAGGTACACATGGCAAAGTCCAGACGGACGGCAAACGTACAAATTGCCAAAGTGTCCTTTAGTAGACACAAAGGGCATCGATGGTTTGTCATTCAAAGAGATGGTGACAGCCTCTCAATGAAAATGAGAAGATGAATGAGGATTTCATTCACATATCCAGTCCATCAATAGTAATAGATAGCAGAGTTTCAGTCTGCCTGGTAACAACATGGAGAATCTGACAAGACTAGTTACGCCAATCATTATGGGATGGATCTGTGAAACTGGACTTCACAATAGAGAACATACAAACAAAAACATGCCCCACACAGGACCTTATGCATAAATACATCAAGTGCCGATTGCACATTGGTGTTCCTCTCAGAAATAAAGGAATACAGCTATGGAGTTTGCAAAGAGGAAGCCAAAATGAACATGTTTTCTTAATTAAGCTAATGGTCTGGCAAGAAATTGATGGCTACATTGCTATTGAATGTCTGTTCCTTGTTACACTAATGTGCTATGAGGATTGAAAATGCAAATCATATTTTTCAACATGTGAAAAATTTTCATGTTCAGTATTACCATATAATGCATAAATGATTGTTTTTATATACCGAAACTTAGTGTCTTAATCGGAAGAGAATGTCATGGTAATGCTATGGCCTTTGTGCAAACTGACATTTGGGACTTTGTCACAGAGCAAGCACAAACATCATTTGTGTGGATGCACTTTTGAGCAAATGGCAGTAGTTAGTGTTTGAAAATACACATTTTTGATGGGGGGAAAAGTATAACAGAAGAGCGATTAGTTGAGTTGCCCTTTGGTCAGATTTTAGGACTGTAAAACTAAAATGGTAAGAGTGACATTTTTATATATATAAAAAAATGCAACTGTATCTGCTTTGCCCCCTTTTGTAGTATACAAAGCCAGTTTATCTGTGAACATACACATACTTATTCCAATTACACAGCTATGACTATTAGCATGTCCTGGTGTTTGGGAAATGTTTTTTAAATGGGGAGTTTAGCATAAACCTACACTATACTTGTAAGGAAGATCTAACTGGAAGCTGTGCCAATGTGTTATGTTTTATATGATTTGTTTGACATTTATTTTCTACCTGTGTTTTATGAATATTATATTTTTCCCGCCATGCTAAGAGAGAGAGAGAGAGCTCTTTTAATGTGTCTTGCATCTGACACTTTGTCTTGTAACCGTATCTTCGATCCTGCCCCTGGATTATTCTTGGATGTGCGTGATAAAACTGTGCTGTTCCATCTGACATAAAGCTACAATATGTGCACAAATACAAAGACCCAATGCATGCAATAAATGGAAAGATACAAATGCTATACATATGATCCGATCACAGTTACATGCAGCACTGTGTTTAGTGGTGTATTTGTACATGCAAACTAAAAATGGAGTTTAGGTTATAGTCTAAAAGTGAAACTTTCTTCTAAAAAGAAAACTGCCAGCAGATAGCTGAAAATGAAGAGGTTGTTTGTAGATATGAAGTTTGTACACACAAAAAATAAGCTAGCAAGAGTATAACAGTATTGGAAGTAAGTGAAGTAAGGTTAGGTACAATGTTTGTGGGTTTACATTCTATGAAGGCTATTATCTCCTGTATTCAAATATAGGCAGTACGTGTAGAATTATTGGCTGTAAATATACAACACAAGCATGATGAGCAATGTGCCATGCTATGTACTACATGCTAAACAAACTTGCCTTACTGGTGTACTTCGAGCCTGAAACGAACTGCTGCTTTTACTGCTGATCAAACCAGCACGTCAATGTCAAAACAGATGTCTTAATGAATCACTATTTCATGCGTGGCCGAGCACTATTTGCCTGGCTGTGCGTTTGATGTGTCTTTCTGTATACTTCTGCACTTCTGCTCACATCACTCTTGCCTGTGTTTATCGTCTCTGTTGTGTAGATGCCTTTTCTGTACATAAAATATATGAAGGAAAAAAAAAAAATATATATATATATATATATAAATGTCTAGAGGAAATAATAACATTTAGAATTAAGTCTTGTTTACATGTTAGAAGAGGATCAGATTTACTGGCCATGTGGAAGGGACACATGGGAATATAGTGATTGTATTCATATAGTGTAAACATTCGACCACTGAAGTCATGTATAAGAGTACACTAAGATATTTTCTAAACAGCATTTTGGAGAGTCCTGAGTCATTTGTCATTTACGTGCCATTTACCTTTAAAGACTGTGACGCAGGAGCAGCTTTTAAAGCCTGAAACAAAATATATATTTGTAGCTTTCCTATCTTCAGTGTTTTACTTTTTTGATGCAAGAGTACCAGCGTCTGTGATATGTCACCTGTCATATTGAAGGAAGAATGTGCCAATGAAAAATGTAGTTATATAATGCATATATTTTACATCAGCAAATGGTCTGGAATAAACATGTTTAGAATAACCCTCCATGGTCATCACTTCTTCTTTCTGCTTAGGTTATGTAAGATGTTTGTAAGTCACGAATCCTTCATACTAAATAAAAAAAAAAACGTTGGATTTTACATCCTGTCAGCTTACTTTGTCAGGTAAAGCCATATGTCATATTTTTGATATTGATAAGCATATCTTATATATGCCATATCTTAAAATATAGATAAGCAACATTTGGTAGTGGTGTTTGCTACTAACACTTCATTGTATTGCTAAAATTCAAATACATGTACTTTATGAATAGAAAAGAAACAGGCACATGTTTTCCATTTGCAGTCTCATCTAGTGTCCATCTCAGTCTATTTAGTGTTCAGCCATGTGATTGTGAAGTGTGCCTTTAAAAGGCATGATGTTTTGTAGGGAGTGGTGCATTAAACAAGTAAAAATAAGCCCAGGGATGTCAGTGGGCTGAGAGTGTGTCAGATCCATAAAGTGTGCAGCACAGCCAGACTGTTATCTGTGGGCTTTCGCTAAGTGGGTACAGAGGCGTTTGGAGGACCCTCTGGCTCGGAAAGCAGATCGGGCAATTAGGAGACCCTGTGTACTTAGCAACACTGCGTGGGGTTGATTGAATCTGAGGGGCAGCCTCTCACAGATGTGCTGGAAGGACATTGCAGGTAATTGGCCATAAGTCACTGCTGGCCTGTATTGAATCTTTGGGCCAATTACTCCCCATCAAGCCGCCCACCCTGACCACCTTTTATTGCCTCGGGTTTGCTTGTTGACCTTTTCCCCCATGTGAACTAAATGATGATTCAGATATGTTTTTGTTGCTTTGGATACTTGATAAAAAGCAAAGGTTTGGAGTTTTCATGATGCAATCATTGTGTAAGGTCTTTCTGTACATACTGTTTTCCCCCTGCCAGTGGTTATTATTTTTGCCCAAATAAATGCCATGGCTTTTGTTTTAAATTAAAGCATGATAATGACAGGTCCACATTTGAAGATTCCTATTATTTAAATCAACTGGATTGTCTGTCTTTGTAGACTAAAGGCAGAAATGTTTTGCTGTCTTCTATCTAGCCTGTGGGACCATGTTAGCTCACACATAAACTAACGCCTGGGAACAATTTAAGGGGCACTGATTGGGGAAGTTGGAGTTTATTAGGCAGCCTTTGAGCGCCACCTGCTGCTGTACATCAGCAACTACAGCATTTCTTCTCATACGGTAGGCTACACTATTTGCTTTTTCAGCATTTATTTTATTGCCAGTTCCTACTCGGACATCCTCTCAGAACACCGCCAAGGCCTCAAACGGTAACGATTTACGATAGTTTTACCAAATAAGTGTAGCCTACTGTGTGTTAGGAGGGCAGAAAGACAATAACACATAATTCCAGCTCACATGTATGGACCTGAGGATGATCAAAACAACTCTAATAATCTCCATCTGGTCCAGTAGCACAATGTGTAGTTGTTTATCCTCAAAACATTTCACCCATCTCTTAGGCACATCAAGATGGTCTGAGCATTTAGTCTATCTTGCACTTAACAATATATGCTCACCTGGCTACTTAGGCCTAATCTAGATTTTGTTTGTGTGTGTGTTGTCCATATGCAGTAAACCAGAGCAATTATGCAGGAAATCAGACTAGCCTACCTGACTGTATCACTCTGTGAAAAGTTTTACTGTAGCCTATACTATCAGGCGACCTATAGCTGCATTTTCTATATCTTACCCTGTTTTTTTCTGACTGGATTTTCATTATTCTGGATTCTCTTTTTAGCCACCTTATCTAAGTCAGAGTTACAGTGTGAACTAAGAGGTGCTAGTTTGTATGGACTATGTCATTCACCCACCCTACAAATTCAGTGCATGTGAAGTCTGTCTCATATTTCATGTAGCCAATAGCCTTGCCTAACAATCTGTACTACTTCAAGTATTAAAACTGTAGTTTCGGAGGAATTATTTGTAGTTCATATGCAGAAAATTGGACTGAAAAAACTACACTGCATTTGACTGCAATTTACTGCAGAAATTCAATATTTTGGACATGGAGTTGTTTTTTTGTAAGGGTATTCTTACAAAAGACAAAGAGTCAGTTGATTCCAGTTCATTTTATTTCTGCTGTCAAGTTTTTATTTCACAGTCCATCATTTCATTATTTCAGTCACACTCCCACATTCATCATTCTCACATTTTCCATACAAGGCATCAGGTACTCCAGAGAAGTTTTTCCTGGAGACCATCATAGAGTATGCAACATGTGTCCATCTGAACAAGATCCTGTCCTGCATTTCAGGTAACCTTTTCATCTCTCATTTTCCATCTTACTTATAAACTTAAACTGGGGTATTTTTTGTAGTTTTACATGTTTGTAAAATGTTGTGCTTTCTGTGAGCAATTGTCTGCATATATACTGTATCACTCGAAAAAGGATAAAAATGTGACATTCGTGAAATTTGTATGTGCAATGTAGCATTTAACATAGTGCTTTTTAAGTGAAGTTCTACATAATAATGAATCATTCGCCTTGTTAGATATTGCTACTACATAGCTGTTCCTTGGTCCATCAGTGTAAGTCATTTGCACTAGCAAAAAACCCATCCCTTCAGCCTACAATCAAAACACGAAATTTAATCTCCATCTCACCGATAACTGAATTCAACTAACTTTAATTTGAACACATCTCTTTTATTTAGTTGGATCTGAAGGTCTTATGTGAGATCTTGCCTCTCCCCCACTCTATATTGCATAGCATCGGACAGGCACCACTAGAGCATAGTTTCTGCACCTGACTTCATAATGGCAACAAAGGGCATTTTGGGGGTGAAATGATATCTACATAATACCTCAGTAAAGCCAGGACTGAGGGAAACACCAGACCCTTGTGTCCTCAAAAATGTAGTTCTGTATTTATACTACTTGTGAGGTTAAATGCAACAAAGGCTGCTTATCTTTAAATGCTTGAAGGTGGTTTTGAGTCTTACATTAAAATTAAGTCGCTAGCTACCACTTCCTTTTAAATGTAAATGGCATGTGACCATATCCTGATTGTACTTTATAGGGAATTCCAATTTCCATATACCATATCCATATTCCAATTTCTATATTTCCACATATAAGAAATAATCACTAGTTATATCTTAACTAAATTACAGGGAAGCTATGTTACTGCCGAATTGGTTTAAAAACTTCATTTAAAGGACACAATATGGTCTGATGTTGGCCTCGTAGTCTGGGTAATACTACCTGGTAAGATAGTACTAGCCTTCTGAACCTGCCGTGAGGAGCACCTCCAAAAGATGTTAAAACCGAGCGCCAGTGGGAGACAGTCACAGAGCCGTGTGGCGGTCTGCTTAGATCTCCCCCTGTCACACTCAGGTGGTGGAGGTGCCCTTCTTGGTTCAGGCTCACCTGGGCTGCTGCGGTCAGGCAGCGGAGGGCGCCCGGCGTCACTGTCAGGTCTCCCTGACCGCCTGGTGGTGTTGGCCACCGTCGCCCACTGCCCCCGGGCTGAGCTGTCACTGTCAGGAGGCCGGGAGAGCCTCTTCACAGTGTCAGCGGCCCTCGCCGTTGCCGGCGTCCAGCAGCTGCCGTCAGTGTCAGCATCAGCTGGAGGGGTCCTGCAGAGCGTTGGACCACTCTCAGTTGTGCCTGGACTTTCAGCGGGGCTTCTTCTGTGCTCACGGCTGTCTGTGGTCCTCCTCCTGCCTGACCTCCCTAACATGCCTGACCTGAGCCTGACCCAACCCCAGTTCCAGGCCCAGATCCATGGGGACCTGAGCCTGAGCCTGAGCCTGCTGGAGGAGCTGGTGCACGTGCTGTTGCCGCCGCTGGCCCACGGTGTTGTGCTGGTGCACCTGCTCCTGCCGCTGCTGCGGCGGCTGGTGATAAACCTGCTGCTGTTGTTGCTGCTGACCGTGGTCATGGCAGCGGGAGTGGTCATGCCCGTGGGCTACACAGTGCTCACCGTGAGTGTGACCGTGGCCTTGATGGCTGCCGTGGTCTGCGCCATGGTTGTGACCGTGACCATGATGGCTGCCGTGGTCTACGCCATGGTTGTGACCGTGACCATGATGGCTGCCGTGGTCTGCGCCATGATCATTGTTGGGTACACTGTGGTTGTAACTAGGGTCACATTCGTCTAGTGTTGCTTCACTCTGCAAAGACGAGAAATAAGCTATAAGCATGACATATTTGTTTGTTGATTCTTAGAAGCCATTTAATAAACAATTTAATAGATTAATTGAAAATCGACCATCAGGATCTACCTCCAAATAACATTTTCCACAGGTCGAATTGCAGTATGTCTGTCTTATTGCGTGCTCAATGTATGGTGTTGACAGTATAGAATATGGAAGGGATACGTGGTGTGTAAGAAGTCCACATCTGTAGGAAGAATAGACAACAAAATTAGTATTACATGAAATATTGCATGCAAAGACTCAAGTTAACATTAGATATTGTAAGATATTGTAGTGTACTTTCCATTAATAGTTTACAGGTATATCTGGCAATTGACCACCCATTGATTCTCACCGTGTGCAATAAACAGCAACAAACACACACGCACACACACACACACACACACACACACACACACACACACACACAAACACACAATGAAAAGCACATCTGAAAACAAAGTGGTTCTAACCTGTCATAGATCAAGAAGTCATCCTTTTCCCCATTTAGGAGCTGCCAAACGTCTTGCCGGTCGTATGGGCTTTGGCCATAGAGGGGGATGTGTTCTGGTAGCTGCTCCGCCAGCTTGTGGTGCAGTCTGCGTGCATGCTCTGCCTTGTCATTCACCACCATGTAGGAGATGTTCCTCAGGCCCTGCTCCTCCAGCTTCAGGCGCAGCCCGTCCAATCTGCCCAAGCAAACACATGGGGCATTAAAGCTGCAGTTGGCAAGTCTGACAGATTAAGGGGACTTTTGAATAACTCTCATGCCCCTCCCCCACTACCACCGAGCACCCTCTCATCGAGTTCGGACTCGTCAGTGCGCACCAGACTGCACCAGACTGTGATTGACAATCAGATCTCACACAGCCCTGCTCTGATTGGACTAGAAGAACCGGGAGTTGTAGATTTTTGCAAAACAAATAACAGGCTCTAGGTCATACATGGGCAACATACGGCCCGCGGGCCACATCCGGCCCGTGGGCTTTCCCTGACCGGCCCGCGTAAGGTCCGTGAAAGAACAATAGTCAAGAGCCTATAGAGATAATGCACGGAAATCAATATCGTTGCTTTTATTTTGAAAGCGACTGCTATTTGTACGCCCATACATTTGTGCGTGGATGCATACGATGTAAACACCCTCACTGATGTGCTGGTGAATAGAATGTATGCTTCTGCGTCGACACAATACAGTTGCCTTTAAGTCGGCGTAAACCTTTCAAAGTTTTGTGTGTCTTATGTCTGCGTCGCTCACCACCGCAAAGGTTGTCAGAACGAACTCCTGCTGTTTATTGGCGATACGAAGTGTTAATTTCAAAACGTTACTGGAAGATAGATAGTTTACATTTGGATAACCTCGTCATTGTAACCAAAATATGTCTGAGTTTATTTACAAAGCTTATGTTAGCGAACTAGTATGATGCTACTACCCACAGGTTGCTTGAAGCAGCCGGCTCAACACAGAGGGCGAGTTGACCAATCACAGTTTTGTGCATAAAGTTAAAGCAAAAACATAGCCTACATTTTTAAAATAGTTTTCTTTGTGGATGTTGATTAACTAATGACAGCCTACTATTGTCTGCTCCACATTTTCATAGTAATTCTGCATAGAGTTAATTTAATGATGGTAATGATTTAATGATGAAATATTGCTGAGTGTTGATGAAATGGTGGCACAGGCCTATGGTTGTACTGACTCCTTCACATTTTCATGGCCTAGCCTAATTATATAGATATTGTAGTACTTTTTTATATCAGTCTTTGAAAACTGAAAAAATAAATGTCAATGTCAAAAAATCGTTTTCGAGAATGAGGATTAAATACTGGACATAGATTAAATAGCCTATTGCTGTTTTTCCTTTGTCTCCCTCACATTTTCATCTGTTCTTACGAGTAGTAAACAAAACCATATGATTTACTTAATGTTATACAAGAACAGAATAGAATTGGACAGAATTGAGTTCAGACTTGAGTTCGGTATTTTGGGTCCGGCCCTCCTCAACAGTCCCAGTTTGTCATGTGGCCCCTTGGGGAAATTAGTTGCCCACCCCTGCTCTAGGTGGAGGTGGAAGTGCGGGTTTTTTTTCTAAAACCGGCTGATTTATGTTGTTCTGTCGGAGTATAGCAGGGGTGGGCAACTAATTTCCCCAAGGGGCCACATGACAAACTGGGACTGTTGAGGAGGGCCGGACCCAAAATACCGAACTCAAGTCTGAACTCAATTCTGTCCAATTCTATTCTGTTCTTGTATAACATTAAGTAAATCATTTGGTTTTGTTTACTACTCGTAAGAACAGATGAAAATGTGAGGGAGACAAAGGAAAAACAGCAATAGGCTATTTAATCTATGTCCAGTATTTAATCCTCATTCTCGAAAACGATTTTTTGACATTGACATTTATTTTTTCAGTTTTCAAAGACTGATATAAAAAAGTACTACAATATCTATATAATTAGGCTAGGCCATGAAAATGTGAAGGAGTCAGTACAACCATAGGCCTGTGCCACCATTTCATCAACACTCAGCAATATTTCATCATTAAATCATTACCATCATTAAATTAACTCTATGCAGAATTACTATGAAAATGTGGAGCAGACAATAGTAGGCTGTCATTAGTTAATCAACATCCACAAAGAAAACTATTTTAAAAATGTAGGCTATGTTTTTGCTTTAACTTTATGCACAAAACTGTGATTGGTCAACTCGCCCTCTGTGTTGAGCCGGCTGCTTCAAGCAACCTGTGGGTAGTAGCATCATACTAGTTCGCTAACATAAGCTTTGTAAATAAACTCAGACATATTTTGGTTACAATGACGAGGTTATCCAAATGTAAACTATCTATCTGCCAGTAACGTTTTGAAATTAACACTTCGTATCGCCAATAAACAGCAGGAGTTCGTTCTGACAACCTTTGCGGTGGTGAGCGACGCAGACATAAGACACACAAAACTTTGAAAGGTTTACGCCGACTTAAAGGCAACTGTATTGTGTCGACGCAGAAGCATACATTCTATTCACCAGCACATCAGTGAGGGTGTTTACATCGTATGCATCCACGCACAAATGTATGGGCGTACAAATAGCAGTCGCTTTCAAAATAAAAGCAACGATATTGATTTCCGTGCATTATCTCTATAGGCTCTTGACTATTGTTCTTTCACGGACCTTACGCGGGCCGGTCAGGGAAAGCCCACAGGCCGGATGTGGCCCGCGGGCCGTATGTTGCCCATGTATGGAGTATAGTGTCGGTTTCAGTGAATATGATCAAACAAATCTTGCTAACTGCAGCTTTAAGGCCAGATACCCGCACATTTGGCTTTTACACATGGGGCATTAAGACCAAATACCCACACGGTTGGCTTTTAGACATACTGCGCCATTATTTAAAACAAGGCAAAGTCCTCGTGCAGTAAACATAGCTTTCATGATGATGTGAGAGCACTGAGCTGACTCATTAGATTTTGCCTGTGGCCTTAAATTAGCAAATAGATTTTGCCTGTGGTGGTCTTAAATTAGCAAATAGATTTTGCTTAGCTATAAGATTAGCTTTTAGTTAGACTTAAGACGTTGCACTTTGGCCACCTTTCAAATTAGGGCCCACTGTGTAGAGTGAATTGATGAGTACATACTTGGACGCCTGCACCAGGCAGAAAGATCAGCTGGCCTGAAAGAGCGCCACCACCGTCACCCTGCCCATGGACTCCTTCATGGGCTCCAGCTCCCCGATCGTCCAGCGAGGCGCCGGCTTGCAGCGGGTGCCCCCTGAGCTGCCTGTCTCTCCGCCGCTCCCAGGGAGCAGGCAGAGAGACAGTGCCAGGACCAGCCCCTTCCACATGGCCTCCGCACTCTCTGGTCGTGCTCCTGGACGGACACATACACACACACACACACACACACACACACACACACACAGACAGACAGGAAGGTGGGGAGGGGGTGGTGGGGATTAGGGCAGGGTTGCAGCATAATTTTAGCATGCAGGAAGGCAAAACAATATTTGATCTCTACAAACACATCTCTACGAACTAGAAATGGTGAAACAGTTTGGCATTTGAATGTGCTAAAATTTGTAAACAACAAATGAAATGGTTTTGATTTAGGAAAGGGATTGTGCAACATAATGGCATGCAGGAACATGCACATAGATAAGTGCGTAGTTTGTCTTGGCACAGGCATCATTCAACAGTCATCATTCTAATCAGACTTTAGATGTGCACAAAACTGCTCCGATACACAAAATTGGTCAGAATGATAATAATTTTTGCCATAATCTATATCTATCTATCTACTTATTTTTTAGGGAAAACCATAAAATAAAAAAAATATTTGGAAAAAATAAACTCTTTTATTTATTGTTGTTAGATGTACACAGCTTCTTTCGATGAGCAAACTTCCTGAAAACACCCAAATAATATTTCTCAGGCATGCACACATGCAGACAGATCAAGCAAAATCCAAGTCTTAAAACTAAATTATGTCGTTTTTTCCCCCTCAATCCAGCATTTGTCACAGTTAATCTAATCTTCTTCATGCTAACATCTGTGCTGAACTGTGACCAGGAAAAGCAGAACACAAGAACACTGTACTGACTTACTGTGTCCAACAGTCAGGTCTCCAGTCCTGATCTCTCCCACACAACTCCTCAAAAACATTCCACTCCCCTGCAACACCCCCTATTTATACTCCAGTTGTTTTTCTCCTCTGAAACGGGGACAAAGGTCAACCGGGAGTAATTTTCTTGCTTTTTTTTTTTTTTACGGCTGAATTCATCCTGAACTATAACAGATGACAGAATATTAAAACAGGAAAAAGTTTGCCAGAAAAAAAGTTGCAACCTGTGATACATATTTATTTGCAATTTCATTCCCAATTGTAAGACAAACCAACTTTCTGTCTCTTTTCCGTTTCATTTCCCTGTGCTAATCTGTGCAGACATCACATGCAGACATTTCATTCCGATCCTGTTTGTTCATGGGATTTGATTGGAGATGGGTGCCTTCCATGTAGCATGTAAGAGTTCACTTTTGCAGTCATACAAAGTCACACACACCACAGAGAAAACCACACAAGGATCAGCTGTTTGTAAGAGCCTGTACTGATAAGAAAGTCATGCAGGGAGATGGGTAGGCTATCTCCTGAGATTTTCTCCTGCATCAGCACTTCTTTCTTTGCAGTCTCAGCATTTTCTCAAACAGCAGGGAAAGTTACAATTGCTGATGTTAACAGTAGAAATATTAAGTCCCATTTTAAGCATTTTGCCGAAATTCTGATTAAGCAAATATGAGAAAATTGGCTATACATTTAACTCTCTAATTTCAGGCATAAAATGAATTTATTACAAAAACGCATGACCAAATGATCCCAATCAAATTTTAACAGGGTGATGTTCTAACCTGATTTGACTGCATTTGACCTCCAAGGACACAGTGACCGACAGTTACAGATAGCTCATACCATAAATTGATTGACATCAGCACAATAACAATGGCAACACTTAATTATTATAAGCAACAAGGAAGAGTCCCATCAGTTTTAACAGTTAGTGCCTTTGCTCAGAGGAACATGCCATGTCATGCAGTCTGACCTGATTTGTGTTACGTGCTATAAATTGAGCAAGAGTTAATATTTCACTAGAGAACACTGGGTTCTGTTGGGGGAAGAGAATACCATAGTCCTAGTTGAGCAAGACGATTCTGTTTTAAAAAAGTCAAATGACAATTCTACTCTACTTATCAAATGCATAAAATTGTTCCTCACAGCAAAGCTTTCCCTTGTGTATTTGCTGGGCCTAATACTGAGCTGATTGGCTGTTACAATCAAATATTCACAACATTTCGCCAGAATCACTCACTATGACTGAGTGTTTACTTGCAAAAGGATGTGGATATTTGCCAGTGACTGTGCCGATAGTCAGTGCATATCTAAACCAAAAAGAAAGATTCTTTTCTCAGCGATTCTGTTCAGAGCTGAGTTATTGTTTTATTTTCAGAGCTGAGTAATTGTTTTTCTATTTTTTTTTTTGTTGCACTAATAAACTCAGCCACCAGCTTACACTAATATATCAGGCATGGTGCCAACTGCATAGTAAGAGGAAGACTGAATGTCAGTTCATGTTAGTTGGACAAGAAGAAGTGATTTGGAAAAATAATGAGCAAACCACTCAGTGGCTGTTGGGAACAGAGCTGAATTTAGATGCCCTTTATGTGTCCTGCATGCCCATACAGAATTATATAATATTAAACATGTCGCTTTACTGTAGTGTGCATGAGGTTTGTCCATGTGTGCTGTCTATGACATTATCAGGGGTGAAATAAATCACACCATGCACACCATAGCCTCTTGTCACCTTTTAGTGTGTGTTTTTTGCATATAGAGCACAAAACGAACTCAATAAACACATTTCCTTATTTCAAGATATGTCTGTGCCAGTATCTTGTGATGTGGTCGTGGAGCTTCAAACTTGGCATACTGCATCACGGCCACATTCTCTGGATACACAACACATTTTATGAAATTCCGTTCCTGTAGAGGACGCTGTAACTGACTCTTTGGAATGTATATACCTGGGCCCCGATCAGCAAAACGTACAAACTTGCTGATTATTATATTGTGAGTTTACCTCTCCTCATTTTGCAATGGCCCACACATACTTGCACATACATGCAGACACAAGCCTGCCGCACGCTCTCTCTCTCTCTCTCTCTCTCTCACACACACACACACACACACACACACACACACACACACACACGCAAATAGAATAGTTCGTCTTTAGAATAGTTTTTATTCAATTCATGAGAGAAAAGGCACAAACACACACACACACACACATTGACGAGTAAACACAAACTTGAAACTTTGATTTGACAGTCAAAAAAATAAACTGAAGGAAGAGAATGAATTCCAGAGTATCACCACAAAAAGTTTGAAGAGGAGCGCTTCCTTGAGTCAAAGCTGTATGTTTGAGATGCTCTTTGGATGGGAAACTGATAATCAAAAGAAGAAGTTCCCAGGCCTGGATTACACTAGCACCAGTTTGGGCTATAGTTAGAGTTGCTTACACATCGGCTGTATTCCCCAAATGCAGCCATATATAGAGATACAGTCATAAACTGTAAAGGCGTTGTTGCTTAGTATTTTATTGTCCTTTATGGTTATGGTTATGGTTATGATCCAGGCTTTGATTTTCATAATTTTAGGGGCAAGGCCACTTGGACTTCAGATGAGCATATTTCGCGTGGGGCACAAAGGCCACACGTCAGGGCACCAAGGCCAAAGTTACCTATACAGTAGGCTATATAAAAATGATCAAAGTTGTTTATAGCCTATTAAAGGAGAATTCCGGTGTGATTTTGACCTACGTGATTTCAGATTTCTCCACACTTCATTGGTAGACTTCCGAGGGCCCTGACATTTAAAACGAGACATTGAGAACTTTGAAAAAGCACTGGTAGTTTACTTACAAGACGATTTATACAGACAGTATCTTCACGAAGTTTAGCGTTTGCAGCCATCTTGTATTTAGTCACGATAAGTCTAGCGACGAGTATGAATGAACAGGTATGATAAGGGATCAGATTCCAAAAATAATTCTGTGGAAATGCATGGATTACAGTTTCTTCCAGTAGCAGCAACTGGAATCCATGCATTTCCACGGAATTATTTTTGGAATCTGATCCCTTATCATACCTGTTCATTCTTACTCGTCACTCGACTTATCGTGACTAAATTCAAGATGGCTGCAAACGCTAAACTTCGAGAAGATACTGTCTGTATAAATCGTCTTGTAAGTAAACTACCAGTGCTTTTTCAAAGTTCTCAATGTCTCGTTTTAAATGTCAGGGCCCTTGGAAGTCTACCAATGAAGTGTGGAGATACATTGAGCCTCGTAAATGGTGTAAAACAGTGATTTATTTGCATGGCTATGCCGATGCCGAGGCACCACCATTGACCGCCTTGTTGGTAGCATCGGCTAACTAGCGCCAGATTTCGGAGTGCAGAGGACAAGCCGAGATGGGCTATGAGACATACGTTCACACTCGGTATCATGTTTCAAAACGCTTTAGGTCAAAATCACACCGGAATTCTCCTTTAACAGCAGTAGACCTGCATCACTGTATGAAACATTACAAAAACATGAAACACGACATATTACATAGAACTGTAAATCATCTGATTTTAATATTTACAGATTTATATTTAACATTTATTTTCTATTTGGCCTGGTATGAAATCATGTATTGAACCATTTAAGCATAGCAGCTTTAAGAAACTCAAATAGTCTACATGCATGCTTAGCATTTTGTGATCATTAAGGCTGCATTGACAAACTCTTAGTCAGCTGTTCTCTGATTTAAATTTTTACAGATATCTAGACAATATTTGTAACATTTATTTTGTATTTGGCCTGTTATGAAATTATGTATTGAACATAACAATTGTGAAACTTAAAGCCCAAAGTTGGAGACATGCATGTCGAAACCGGATTACTCTGAAATGGCTACCTTGGTATTCGGTAAGGTCTGCTGTTTATATGGTTTGTCATGTGTTGAGTGATGTGTAAATGAAGTATTCCACCAAGGGGAATGGGTAGGGAAATTCACACAGAACTGTATGTAGAATAATATGATTAAATTTAAAATTACTTTTCTCACCAACCATTTACCACAACAACTAGCTGCTAACATTGTTTAAAAGCTGAGAAAAAGCTCTTTCGTGTGATGTGATGCCTGTGTGATGAGTAGGCTACTTTGCGAGTAGTTCAACAGAGAAGAATGGGTGAATTTGGACGCACCCTAACCTTCAGGGAACGTTCAGGAACGTTCCGCAACCAAAGACTTAACTAAAACCATATGGGAACCATAAATTGTTAGCTGGGCGTGCGCTGTCATTTTCTCCACTGCATAAAATACTAAATTAATTTGCCTGTGAATGCTAAGATTATTTTGATAGGCCATAAACTAAATAAAAGACGCTATTAGTCTGACGCAAAGCAGAATATTGAAAGAAGGGGGCACCAAGGCCACAGTGGCTTGTGAACCTTCGATTTTCAAAGGGGCATCACGGCCAACAAAAGGGGCAACGACGGCCATGACCTGGAATTTCACAGCGTGAAAAAATAACAACAATACAAAGTTACATTTAACAGTAAACGAATTAAAAAGTGGGTAAGACTACGTTAAGGAGAATAGCAATAATAAACAACAATGCCAATTCCATCAATAGCCTAATGAAAATAAATAAATACTATAATAAATATAGTTTCTAATGCTCACACCATGCGCATCACAAACTGTGCGACATCATAATCATCTGAAAAAGCAACTGGCTGAGGGCACCGACATGGCCAGCAGTGGCACTGGATTCTGGAATAAGCTGTTCAAATCTAAATGGTGCTATACTCTTTTTGCCCATAAGATAGTTTATCGTTTTTGTTTATTGTTTTTGAGATTACTCTTTCCTCAGTTATCTTGAACACACCTCATTTATCTTACACACACAATATGTTTCATTTTTGACACCTTTATCAACAGTGCAGTACTGGGAGAGTGGAGCAGCTCAGGATGTGACTTGAAGTCACAATTCTTAAGGGGATGAAACACAGAGCTACTTTCTGAGCAATGATGCATAGGCAAAATGACAGGTGGATGTTGTTTGGGCACTTTCTCACTACAGTTATTGGACAAAAAACTGCAGTTATACCACATTTTTTCAAGTACAATGCAGACATGCAGTTTCATGTCCAAAATAGTGCATTATATAGTGCAATATATTTGCAATGCATTTTGTTCATATCTAAACGCATATGCAGCTGGATGCCAGATTAATTTGTCTGCATTGAGCCTGGGTTTCAGCCTCAGCCGTTACCCACCCCAACGGGATCCTGGCCTCAGCCCTCTCTGGGAGCATTCCTACGTTCCCAGTGTCCTATGTTCCCAGGGTCCTACTGTATGTTCCCAAGGTCCTATGTTCCCAAGGTCCTATGTTCCTGAGGTCCTATGTTCCCAGGGTCCTATGTTCCCAAGGTCTTATGCTCCCAGACTTTGATGCGTGTTCCCACTAACTTTGTGAGGGCTTAGCACAGTGAACCCTTTCTGTGTCCTTTCCATAAGTCAGCATTTATGCAGACCCAAGGGAATTACTAACTTTCATAATGTTGTTGGCTGAAGAGCTAAGTAAACCCTGGCATTGGCTCTGTTGAGAGACACCATCTATTCAGCAGTGAACTGATGCACAAGCTGCATTTCCAAAGTCTGGCCTGGTGCTGTGCCTACACTGTGAAAGGTCCGCCACTGTCGTGGGTCCATCAAGAGGTTGCTGCCGGACTTCCATGCTGGCGCTGCCTGGACTAGAGGGTTGCTGGGGAACTTCAGGAGGCCCATCGGGATGTTTGCTGTGCAGAGAGACTTAATTGGCATATGGTATACTGTAAATGTCCCTGCACAATTTCTGAAATTTGTCTTTACATGCAGACTGATAGGAAGGATCTAATTGTTATGGATTTGATATAAAAAAAAAACAGCAGTCAAAGGACACAAACCCATTGTGTTCTTTATAGATCTGGGGAGCATAGGATCCTCTAACTGGGGAACAGGGTCCTGGGAACATAGGAGCCTTTTTCATGTCCCCATTATCCACCATGTAAATCTGGGGAACATAGGGCCCTGCCTGAACATAGGGCCTTGGGAACATACTGTAGGGCCCTGCCTGAACATAGGGCCTTGGGAACATAGGGCCCTGCCTGAACATAGGACCTTGGGAACATAGGGCCGTGCCTGAACATAGGGCCTTGGGAACATAGGGCCGTGCCTGAACATAGGGCCTTGGGAACATAGGGCCCTGCCTGAATATTGGGAACATAGGGATGACCTCGCCCTCTTCCATCCGGGTTATGGCCGTTTCTCAAACTGCCTGGAATCCCCCGCTCTTTTCTTACGTTTCAACAACAAAGAAGCCGATCTGCCATCATTGTGAGAAGTTCCCAAATTTGTCGCTAATCGCTAAAAAGGTTTTCTATCGCTGGGGATGGCCAAACGTCGCTAAATAGGTAACGCTGACAATACAGGAGAACTAGTTTAGCGCTTCAGATCCCTGTACCAAGATGGCGGCGGTGTTGACGCATGCTGAGAAGCAGAAGGCGACATCTAGTGTATATATCTATGGGTTGCAGTACCTTGAGAAAGCAGACGTGACATGGCCAGCAAAAAACAATTGAAACTGTTTGGCTTTTTCAAACGAAAGGCAAAGGGTAAGAATTCATGTTTGCAAACTGAAATATAAGCTTAGTCCTGTCCGACCAACTCCATAAAGGCCAGCTATTAGTGTTGTTACCTATCTGATCGCTAGCTGGCTAGCAAGCTATCAATAGTAAACACTAAGCAGGAGTCAAAATTAACTTTTTGAAATGTGAATATCTACCATTCACTATCTTGAATATCTTCACTGACAAATGAAGTGGCGAAATTCACCCACCATTCAATAGGTAATCCGTATTTTCTGTCTGAAATCTACCAACTTCAATATTTACCAATTTAGTGTGGTGCAATTTTGAGCCCTGCTAGTAGGCTAAGCAAGCATTATAGTGGAGAACCAGCACAATTGTAACACTTTTTTATTTTTCCAATTCAAACTTGATTTACACAAAGACGATAGACTTGAGAGATGTGAAATTTGACCAGAACAGAGTCGTACATGTCTACTCCATGAAAGTTGAAACAGAATTTAAAAAATATGTTATAGTTTGTCTGTCAATAATTTAACTTAACAGCGACATGTACCTTTGTTACAACCTTGACGCAGCCATAAAAAGATAGATAGATAGATAGATAGATAGATATACTTTATTGATCCCTAGGGGAAATTCAAGGTCACAGTAGCATACAGACAACACCCACACACATTCAATAACAGCAGAAGAAGTAATTAAAGTATATAATATAAAAAACACAACTAAGCAATAAGGACTGTAGAAGATAAAGAATATACTAAATATACAAAATACAAATTATACTAAATAAAACTTAATCAAATCAATTCTAAAAAACAGTATCCACATAGTGGGTGAATAATCAATCAGGTGCGCTTGAAATGACTGAAGCAGGGACTGAGCCTGCGGTTCTCATGGCATAAGGTATATCATGGCATATATATAAATAACTATATTAAGAAAGGTATGTGGCATGGAGGGAGGGGTTGTGCATATGTGCTAATACAGCACGCAAACAGTGAGGCAGAAGACCAATGTAAAGTGACTAGTGGACAGACAGTTCAAGACATTGGAGGTGGTGAAGAGGCAGACAGACTATGCGGAGAAGTCTATTTCTCCTCTTCCCTTAAGTGATGCATTAAACAGTTCAATGGCCCTGGGGTTGTGCAAGGCAGTGAGCGAAGTCTCCAGCTGATCAGGCTCTTCTGCTTAACAATAGTGCTGTGGAGTGGTTGACACTCCTTGTCCAAGATGTTGATCAGTTTGTTCAGGGTCCTTTTGTCAGATTTTGAAGTGATGCACTCCAGTTCAGCTCCCACTACAGAGCCAGCTTTCCTTACCAGCCTGTCAAGTCGCCCCGCATCCTTCTTTTTTGTGCGTCCTCCCCAACATACCACTGCATAGAAGAGGACGCTGGCGACAACAGACTGGTAGAACATCCTGAGGAGCTTGCTGCACACATTGAAGGAGCGCAGCCTCCTCAGGAAGTACAGCCTGCTCTGCCCTTTCTTGTAGAGTGCGTCACAGTCCAGTTTATTGTGAAGGTGGAGACCCAGGTACTTGTAGGTGCTTACCACCTCGACATTGACCCCGTCAATGGAGACTGGTAGCAGAGTGGGCTTAGACCTGCGGAAATCCACCACCATCTCTTTGGTCTTTGAAGTGTTTAGTTGGAGATGATTGAGTTTGCACCATTGCACAAAGTCCTCTACCAGGCTCCTAACTCTACATGTACTCTTGCTCAAGGACACTTCGACAGGGTCAAGAGGAGTTGGGCTCGAACCAGCAACTCTCTGCTCAACACCAATCTACAGGCCAATGGGTGTAAAAAAAGAGATTGGTGAAATGTTTCAACCAGATAGCTAATCAGTATACTTCTGGCGTCAACGTGGAAAGTGTCAAGCTTCTCCACACAGGTCAATTTCACTTCTACAATTGACCAAAGTAACAATCAAATAAGATGCAATGTATTCTTTAATCTCAAATCCCTTTCCTAGCATTCTCCAATCACCAACTGGTGTGTCAAAGGAAACGGCAAATATGGTTGTATTAACAAAGGAAGGCTTTACCATTTATGTAGGATACCATTCATTGCATGGGCGTAGATTTAGGGTGGGACGCTAGGACTAGTCCTAATCAATATTTTAAGATGACAAAATTGTCCCCACCAATATTTTAGCGAACTTTTTTGTGCTGCTGATCATTCCGACAGCCAGCACAACAGTACAAAAAACGTCGTCATATGATTTGCTGAAGAACAGAGGGGGAGGGGGAAGGGTTATCTGACATACACGCTACAGTAGGCCTACACACACGGAGAGTGTCAAAGGCTACTGTACTTGTTTGCACCGGCAGTCAAGCGAGCGGGTGTGTCAACGACAACGGTAAGTTAGGGCTGTCTGCCAATACATAGCCTATCCCAAAAAAGGCCATGAGTAAAACATTGTGATATTCCCTTTGCCCTTCAGCATGTACATCTTTGCCCCTTTTTGTGGTTTGTAGATCAGCTTTGCCACCCCAAAATACGAAGCTTTTTCATTGCAGTCTAGGCAAAATAATTAGCCATACAAACTGGCAACTGGTGACCAGGATAGGATGTTAGGATCTTTGCCCCTTTTTGTGGTTTGTAGATCAGCTTTGCCACCCCAAAATACGAAGCTTTTTCATTGCAGTCTAGGCAAAATAATTAGCCATACAAACTGGCAACTGGTGACCAGGATAGGATGTTAGGATATTACCCAGGATATTGTCACAGCTAAGCTAGCTTCTGTAATCTTTCAACCAAAGTTAGGAGTCATGTTGAATAAGGGTGTGCCGCACGGACAGTCACATAGGCTATAAGTCACCATCACTGACTGTTAGGCTAATTGGGCTAACAATCTTGCAGTCGCAATAAACAATGGATCCGAGACATTTTCCTGTTCCTATATTCTGTTTATGTAGGCTAATGCATTTGTGAATGTAGCACAATGCAAAGAAATAAAAGATAAACTGGTGCATTTCCATACTCATAAATGAACATTGCGAGACACTTATCTCTTCTATGATGTCATCCCAGAAAGATTTTCTTTGACTTGTTAGTTTTTTTAACATTTATTTTATCTAATGACATAGCATGCTGAATTGAATCCACATATCCTTGCACTTGCAAAACTATTTTTCAGCATTCACGTTCCTCTTAAAGTGACAGGCACTTAATTAGATTTACACACCAAATGTGAAGATATAGACAAGTGTAGCCTAATAATTTAAATATCAATATGATGTAATCAAATTACTAAATATGTTAGTATTACTATTACTATTAGTAATCATGTAGATCATAAAATACTATAAATAATTATCAATATAAATTTATAGTTTATATGAAAAAGAAACCTATGACAACCATCACTTTCTATGTGTGTGTGTGTGTGTGTGTGTGTGTGTGTGGATGGTCAATCAAATTCTATGATTACCACTGATGTGAATGATCTCACAAATCACACAAACCAAATCAAATTTTTAAAAATCGCAATAGTATCGAAATCGAGATTCTTCACTTGCTATTGGTATTGAAACAATAATGTTGGTATCGTGACAACAGGAGTTGTGGATGTGTCCCTACCAAAGCTGAGACCAAACCTACGCCCTTGATCGAGAGGTTGAAGCTGGACTTCCATGCTGGCGCTGCCTGGACTAGACGGACAGTTGCTGGGGAACTTTGAACTGAGAGCTGCCTTGAGACATCTGTCACGGGCCCATCGGGCTACTTGCCTGTGCAGAGACACTTCATTGGCATGTAGTATACTGTAAATGTGCCTGCGCAACATCTGAAATTTGTCCCGGTAAATAAGATGCAACACATTCTGTAATCTCAAATCCCTTTCTTCATATTCTCCAATCACCAACTACATACCGTGTCAAAGGAGAAGGCTAATATTGGGAAGCTTTACCATTTAATAAATGTATTCATTGTGGTACATGTTTTTTGGTAACAATGTGATGCATTGTTCTTCCTTTCTTTGCTATACGATATTAAAATTGCACAAGGTAAACTTGTGTGAATAGGTACTGTTTTTGGGAATGGTGACACACAGGCCTAGAAACCATATCAAGATAACAAAAGTAAGCATTCCTAATATGACTTTAATGAATAACATTAAATTGTGTCTGATGAAAATATATGGCATTCAAACAGTTTGTTTCTGATATATTTAAATAGGGTGGGAGGGAATATCTCTTTGGATATAAATCTGTCTAATTTTTTATGTTTGACCAGAACATTAATTTACCTTGTAGCAGTTTTGAGCTGTATGAGATAAAACTTGTCTTTCTTCTTTACATTCCACAACCACATCTCATTACGATTAAGGTGAATACGGTTTTCTTAAATGTACCAATAATGATAAATGTAGTCATTGCAGTCATGTTTTAGGAGTAGTAGTAGGCTAGTATTTTAATAGTTGTTGTGAAACATTTCTTTTTGTAAATATAATGTGCAATGTTATGAATAGAGCTAAAAGTTTTGTGACTGTAATAATATTCTCTTACAACAGGGGTTCATGCAAAAGAACTCCAGTAACATTTCCTGAGCTTGTTTTTTGCGGTCTTTACAGCCGTCTGTCACTTCAGTTGGTTTATGTTTTTCATTATGTGCTTCTGAATCATTGTGTGTGTGTGTGTGTGTTTGTGTTTCAGAATAATTAACAGCCATGGCAATTCTTCTCTCTCTTCTCTACACCGTGTTTGCACTGAGCATGGCAACAGGTCAGTCGGTCTTGCTAGTAGGCAATCTAATTATCATGTGTTCTTTAAAAAAATGTTTAGGGAATGTTGCAAAACGCTGCTGTCGGGTGGAAACCTTGTTTGTCCAAATCCATTAGTTTTCATTAAAAAAAACGGAACAAAAATGGAGTTACGAGGTTTCCACCCGACAGCAAAAAGTGAAAAAAAAAAAACTGTATAAGGCAACTATGAATAAATGTTTCACAATCTCAAAAGTGAAATATTTAAGTTGTCATTCTTATCTAATTAAGTAATAGCCCATAATATCCCCCTTGTTCAAAGTAGTAATATGATGGCAGGTTTAGTGATTTGGGGACTCGGGAAGATATGAGCTCTCGGAGAAAACAGACCTTTTGACTCGATGAACTGCTGTCCCTCATTGACACATTTTTACTGTGTCAAATTCGTCTTGAGATTCATACTCTCCAAAATGCTTTGGTGGTTTCTCTGGCAATGGCGAGAATATGGCGTCATCTTGATCTGGTTCATTTGTCTGTTGTTCTCAGAGCCGAAGGTAGTGAATAAGCGTGACGTGTGAACCAGGATGGAGCTCCAGTGGGAATCGCTGCTTTAGGTTGTTCTGACTTGGTATGATGCAGTGGTGGGTGATATAACATATTTCATTGAAAGAGCCACCTTGTTCATTTCTAAATGTAACTTATTGGTTTTAATCACTTTGTGGATTGATTAAGGCCTTTCTAATTTCAATTAAATGTCTCCTTTTGAATTCTGTGATCTGAATGACTGTTTACTTTCAGAGCTACTGTGTGAAACAAGGAGGGAATCTTGCATCCATCCACGACCGTGACGAGGCACAATTTGTCGGGGAACTATCAGGGAACAGTCGGCCGACATGGATTGGAGGCGCGGGGACTGCTGGGGTAACTTACTGCAGTGTATCTATTTTCTTATACAGTAGATGTTGGTTTGATGTCTGTTTGTACTGTCGTGAAATGATTTCAACATGTCTGACTTAGAGAGTAAACACAGATGTGTAAATGTAGGCCTACTGATGAAAAGATGATTTGTATGCAGGCTTTTACACTGTAAAAAAAGGGAAAAGTCAGGGCTGTCCAATTTCTTAAACCATATTACGCTAAATTACCAATTATTCTAGTTTTAAATAAAACACAAACTTATTGTTCAAATAGTCATTCCAATCGAGCAATCCATTTTTCAACATTTTAAACAAACTCATGTTTTTCTTTCAAACATAATGTTATTAGGCTACATTGAACAGACATATTTTGCCACAATAATGAATTTATCCAACAGAATTATGTAAGATCAATGTGAAGCAAGTAGTAAACCTAATGAAGGCAAATGAACACATGGTGTCACCATTTCATTGTTTTCCCACAGGCCTTTGCAAATGCAAAAACACTGAAATAATCATGCAGCTTGCAGTGTTGCCAAAGGTTTTCACATGGATTTTCTTAAAGAGGGTTATGATTAGAGACCAGAATTTGGAGCTGAGTTGTATGTTATACTTTGACACGAGTATGTTAGATATTGAGCACGCACAAAGTGTCTGTGGTTCAACATCTCTGGAATTCAAAGAAGTTGGATTACTATGGCAGTTCTCTTTGAACATGTTCACAAGATTGCATCTTGAGTAATAAATATGAAAAGGATTTTGACCATTAATGTTGCAGTACCAAGTGTCTGACTACTCACTCCTAATACAAGTGTCCTCCTGTGGAACATAATGATGGTGGATTAACATGAATATTTAATGAAAAATTAATTGAAATTACTTCAAATTAGGTAACCATGGTATGAATCAATTTTGTAAATTGAAAGAGAAATATTGGACTAATTCAAGACATTTCACTCATGTGCAATCGATAGACAATAAAATCAAGTAAATCCAGTTTTTTTTTTTTTTTTTTCTTTCCAGTGTACATGGTACTGGACTGGTGGAAGCGCATTCGACTATTCCAACTGGCATTCCTGGGAGCCTGATAACTCTGAGGGAGATGAACACTGTATTAGTGTCAACTACTTGGGTAAATCATTATCCTCATTATCCAAACATTATCCTCATTCTCTCTGTTCTATAAAGGTTTGCATACTATAGGCCTATAGTTCTATGCAATATGGCTAAAACTTCCTCTGTGTTGATGTGGAACAAAGGTGTTGATCATGATTTTTCATGATATGTTCTGTGGCTTCTCTAGGTGGTGGCGTGTGGAATGATGTCCGCTGCAACGTTATTATGCCGTTTGTGTGTTCCACGTAGTAAGGTTGGAGTTTGGGGTTTGGAGTGTGAAGTTTTACGACTCTGTGATTTGAAACTTTCCTCCTTTCTTTATAAATGGCAATACAACACTAAGCATCAGTGCCTTTAAAGATTATGTTCTGTATCACTGCATTTGTAGAATAACTCTGGAATTCTTTCTCTTCCTTCAATTTGTTTTTTAGTTCACTTGCATACATCTGTTGCTGTTTTGAAATGCCACAGTTACCATATAGCCTTAACGTTACCTTCGTATCCACTGACATCCAAACATCCAATTTTTGAGGACCTTTGACACAGTCTTGCCTGCAGTCAATGTTGCTAGGAGAAGAACACTAACATCAGTCTTTGATTAAAAACATGTGTTTCATAGATTTTAATTCTCAAGACATAAGGTGATTTATGAGTTCACGATTCTGATAAAGCTGATTATTGTTCAATAATGTTGAATAAAACTTACTTGCCCATACAAAATTATCTAATATAAAACGTGTTGCTTTACTGTAGTGTGCATGAGGTTTGTCCATGTGTGCTGTCTATGAGTGCCATTATCAGGGGTTAAATAAATCACACCATAGCCTTTTGTAACCTTTTAGTGGTGTGAGCCTATAGCACACATCAACTGACACATTTCCTCATTTCATGACATGTCTGTGCCATTATCTTATGATGTGAAGATTCAAACTTGGCAAACTGCACGTTCTTTGACATATTACTGCATCACTGCCACTTTCTCTGGATACACAAAATTCTTTATGAAATTCCATTACTGTAAGGAACACTGTAACTGACATTTTGCTTCAACTACTTGGGCCCCGATCAGCGCTTGCTGATAATACTGAATCCTTTTTATTTAAATAATGAAATTCAATTACCCATTTTATAATAAGTACATCACTGTTATCCTTCCATTCTTAGAAGTCATTAAAAAAAGTAGAGGAATGGATGAATTATTTGATGGGGAAAAAAAACACCAAATCCAACAATTGTGCTGATGCATTTATTTATTTTTCGGTCAGGAAGAAGGAAAGTTTCATATCAGAGATATACAAACACCACTACCTAGAGAAGACACAGAACATCTAAATCATGAAAAATCCACATCAACACAGAAGAAGACGTTTTAGCCATCTTGCATGAAACTATATACAGTAGGCCTATGTTGTGTAGTGCAGAGCAGAGTATAACTCAACCAATGCAAACCTTTATAGAACAGAGAGAATCAGGATAATGTTTGATAAATGTTTGGATGATGAGGATTATGAATTACCACGGTAGTTGATGGCAATGCAGTGTTCATTTCCTTCATAGTTATCAGGCTCCTAGGAATGCCAGTTGGAATAGTCGAATCTCCTTCCATCAGTCCATTAGGCCTACCATGTAAAAGCGAGAGTGCATTATTGAAAGGCATTCAATAGCCTACTGCATAGGCTACTGAATATTATAAGCCTATAATACATTCTAATAAATGCTGTGAGCAGAATTTAAACATGGCTACATGTGACTTTTTTTGAAGATCAAAATGGCATAAGCCTAACAGCTGTTTTGAGGGCCAAATTATTTAATCTTTTCATCTGGGGGGGGTTATGTCCTTGGACCCCCCTAGCAGTTTTTGATAATAATTCTAATTTGATTTATTTTCTTCTAAAATATCATTACTCAATCCAAAGAAGGGCAGTATTGCATTTGGATTGCAAACGTCCAATAAAGTCACAGAAAAGCCTCTGCACCATGCTCTGCAGTGCACACACAGCATCTTTGACACAAATGCGCTGGCTATCCCCAGTTGCCGTGCAACTTGAATGTACGACAGTAGTCGCTAAGACTTCTGGGATTTCGAGGCCTACTTGGAAAAACGACCGCCCTTTTCTGTCGAGCGGAGTAGACACCGTTGCTGGAGTCACGTTCAAAAAAACTTCTAAAGAAACCTGTGAAACCCTTACAGAGGTAGGTTTTGTGGTTATGTCACCCCAGTAGTTTCTCAGAACTCTCATTTGAAAGGGAAATGTCTGCTTAAAAGCTGATTTTAATGCGCGATTTGATGACGTAATGCCAATGGTCAAATAACAAATGGCGAATACAGTGAAAGGCCTCCTAGAAATGAGCATGGAGCGTTTTCTAAGGTCGGAGCGGCTTTACACAGTACACCACGATATCCAGTTACATTTTCGGAGAGGTGTGCAATGGTTATTTGTAAGTTTAATAGTGAAATTTGGCGCAGTGTTTATATATCTCAGTATGCTGGAAGGCCTTGGTAGCTAACATTAGCTAGCATCGTTGAATTACCCTGTCGTTTCTGTAGACTAGACTGCCTACATCGTCTCATTGGTCAGCTTAGTAGACTACAGTGAGACATGTGATGTACAACTGGGGAGGCTGAATGACAGCTGTTAAAATAAAGTTGAACTAGTTTGATTATATTACACATCTGAACTCTTGACAAGTAGCCAGCTAAGTAACTGCTGTCCTGCGAAGTGAAGAGCTAGCCTGAGACTATTAACGTTAGCTAGCTAAATAATTAAGGCAAACTGAGCACCATCAGAGCCATTCTCTGGCATTACTGTTAACCAAGTCAACCTAGCTATCATAGCCAGTTCTAATCCAAAAGTGATGTAGCACTGAGGTCTACAGTGCTGTGCTAGTCAGTTAGCAATGACAGATGTAATATTTTCAACAGACGAGGCATTACACTTTGGGGACATATTTTCCTTTGGACTAACGTCAGTGTTAATGTTATCATTAACATACAACTAGGAGTCTGCGGGGGCAGCTCGCTCCACAGAGAGCCCACATTACTAAGGTGTAAGTTCTCGATAGACCATAGCCCAATATTTTGTACTTGAAATGTTACCTACACCACAGGCCACTTAATGATAGTTACTCATTTTCTGACATGTTTCTGTCATGTTTCTGTTGTTAGGGAAAGGCTTAAGCCATGGCTGATGAGGGGGTGGTGGAGTGTGGACATGAGTTCCCAGCTCATTATAAGGTCATGCTTGACAAGCTCAACGAGCAGCGCCAACTGGACCAGTTCACAGACATCACTCTGATCGTGGATGGTGAGACGCCACATATTGCACACATATTTTGTCCTCTTGGAAGTAGCAACTAATCGCCTGTATTTGAATGGCTTGAAATTTGCATTATTTTTTTCTACAACCAAAAGGATGGTTTTCATTCCCAGTAAGCTGTCTGTGTTTCATTTCTCCGCTTTCCTACAGTCAGAAGAATTGTGGCCTTGACTGTTTAAAGCAGTCAAGTAATGTGTATTGTTGACTAGAGACCATCTTGAATTTCCCCTTGGGGATCAATAAAGTATCTATCTATCTATCTATCTACTCTTTGGCCTTTCTTATGCCATTCTTATTTTAGGTCACCAGTTCAGAGCTCACAAGGCTGTGTTGGCAGCATGCAGTCAGTTTTTTCACAAGTTCTTCCAAGACTTTAAGCAGGAACCATTAGTAGAAATCGAAGGTAGGTGTCTCATTGCACCAGATTCTCAGATGGCCTCAATATTGTCACTGCTTATATTTTATGTCCCCATTTGCATCACGGTGCTGATTTTACCCGTTCCTTTTCTATATCAGGAGTAAGCAACTCGGCTTTTCAGCACCTCATGGAGTTCACCTACACGGCCACGCTGTCGGTAAACGGCAGCGAGGAGGTCAGTGATGTGTGGAGGGCGGCTGAGTACCTCCAGATGCAGGAAGCAATCAAAGCCTTGAACACCAGGTCAGTCCCTGGGTCTTTTGCTATGAATGATTACTTTGAATTTGAATTTCTACTTGATGTAGATTTAACTCAAGCCTGTGTTCTATATGTGCAATATTATGAGGTTGCTTTCACGTCTCTCCTGTAGAATCAATGGCAGCACGTCGCTGGTCTCCACCCCAGTCCTGGCGGGGAAGAGCAAAGCCAAGAAGAGGAAGATCGCCGAGACGTCCAACGTGATCACCGAGACGCTGCCCTCGGTGGAGGCGGAGACGGTGGAGATCGAGGTGGAGGTGGGCGGCGTGGAGGATGCCTCGCTAGAGGAGGTGGTGGACGCCGCCGCCCGCAATGCCCAGGCCTCGTCCGACGACTCAGCCCTCGCCCTGCTCGCCGACATCACCAGCAAGTACCGGCCTGGGGAGACGGCGCTGCAGGGAGCCGGTGCCGACAAGTCCCCCGAGTTGGCGGCCGTAGCAGCGGCGGCGGTGGTGGACGAAGAGGAGCTGGTGCTTCAGGAGGAGACTGTGATGGCGCCCAAGGCCCTGGAGAGCATTGAGGTGGTGGAGGTGCAGATCTCGCAGCTGGACAACATGTTCCGCTGCGACAAGTGCGACCGCTGTTTCAAGATCTTCTACCACCTCAAGCAGCACATGAAGAGTCACGAGGCGGCCGGCGAGGGCGGCGGCGGCAGCAAGCCGTTCGTGTGCCGCCACTGCGGCAAGGCGTACGCCCGCGAGGGCGCCCTCAAACAGCACCTGAACAGCTACCACTATGAGGCCGAGGAGCAGTCGCGGCGGCAGCGGCCGCAGAAGAAGGTGCATGTGTGCGAGTACTGCGACAAGCAGTTTGACCACTTCGGCCACTTCAAGGAGCATTTACGAAAACACACAGGTACGTGCACTTCAATCATTCCATTTGGAACTCTGGCACTCATAGCAGATGTGCGGTTGACAGCATTAAATATACTGTGAACGGTTTGCACCCTCATTGTTTCCTCTGTTATACTTTCATTACTTAGTTGTTGTAGCTTACTAAGTTTTAAATAAGTATAAGTATGTATAAGTATATATACTTTTTTGATCCCGTGAGGGAAATTTGGTCTCTGCATTTAACCCAATCGGTGAATTAGTGAAACACAAACAGCACACAGTGAACACACAGTGAGGTGAAGCACACACTAATCCCGGCGCAGTGAGCTGCCTGCTACAACGGCGGCGCTCGGGGAGCAGTGAGGGGTTAGGTGCCTTGCTCAAGGGCACTTCAGCCGCGGCCCACTGGTCGGGGCTCGAACCGGCAACCCTCCGATTACAAGTCCAGAGTGCTAACCAGTGGGCCACGGCTGCCCCCCAAATGATCCATTCAGAACCGCTGAAATGAATGTGTTTATATTGGGTCCTTCTAGTTGAGCTCGGCCAACATGCAGGCCAACTTTAGTTGATATCTGGGCAACACAAAGCATAAGTGTTTTTGACAATATGTTAATCAAAAAAATGTAAGTGTATTTTTGGGGCTTTTTGTCTTAATTCAGATAGAATAGTAAAGAGACTGACGGGAAGCGAGTGGGAGAGAGAGATGGGGCGGGATCAGGAAATAACCCGGGTCAGACTCAAAGCTGGGCCCCCGTGGGCACTTGGACCCAACTGTGGTACGGGCGCTGTAGCCAGTTCGGAACAGCACTCCCGCCCCCCTGTTGTTAATTCTGTGTAGGGGAAAAATCCCTTAAGTGACACTTCAAGTCCCCAAAGTGACACATCTCTAATTTGGAATATTTAGTCTCTCTTTATAGTTTAAGAACCCAGAGATAATTGACCTTGACGTCATTTAGCGTGTGTGTGTGTGTGTGTGTGTGTGCGCTCTCCACAGGTGAAAAGCCATTCGAGTGTCCGGACTGTCACGAGCGCTTTGCCAGAAACAGCACACTCAAATGCCACATGGCGGCCTGTCAGAATGGTTGTGGAGCCAAGAAGGGCCGGAAGAAGCTCTATGAGTGTCAGGTAAGAGGCTCCCAGCGGGAGTGTTTGTGTTGTCCATCTCAGTCTAGAAAAAATAGTTCTTGCCTGTGGCAGGTTCTTGTGTCCAAATAAGCCCTCAAAAACTTTGATAATCTCTTGTCTCCATTTCTGTGGAATGTTAGTAGTAATGATGGGGAAACCATATCAAGAACTTTCAGGTTGCAAACAGGGATGCAGTCTTAAAGGTTTAAGTTTAAATTGCCCTGCTGAAAATGTTCTACAATGTATCTCCATAAAGAGGAACCATGAACTTCTTTTCTCAGGTGTGCAACAGTGTCTTCAACAGCTGGGATCAGTTCAAAGACCACCTGGTCATCCACACAGGAGAGAAGCCAAACCACTGCACGTTTTGTGACCTGTGGTTCACCCAGCCCCGTGACCTCCGGATTCACCTGCGCGACCTGCACGGCATCCAGGACGACGCAGTGACCAGTACCACCGCCGGCGCCGCGGAAGAGGTCGTCCTCACCGAGGCGTCCGCCGCCACCACCGTCCTCTCCACTTCCTCGGGTGAGGTGACGGAGGAGGACGCCGGACTGCTCCTGACCACGGAGGATGGCATCCGGGTGGAGCACGTGACTGTGGAGCCCATGGACGTGGTGACCGTGGAGGAGACCCTCGTGGTGGAGGAGGAGGAGGAGGACGAGGGGGCAGCGGCAGTAGTAGTCACGCACCCAGGGGAGGAAGCAGCGGAGAGACTAAACGAGCACCAAACTGTGGAGATTCAAGTCGGAGAGGTCACGCACGTGACCATGACCGACGAACACTTAGACTCTGACGTGCACGTGGAAACAGTAGAGGTGGACGATTCAGGGGAGGTTCAGACAGTGCAAGTATGAAAGCCAGCCTGCAGGGGGACTCACTCTGCCTGCACCCGCTCCCTCTCTCATAAGGAAGAGAGAAACGTCTCGAATAATAAACAAATAGTAATATTTATTTTGAAACTGAGCTCCTCCTTCTGTGTCTTCCTGTATCCGCCACGTGGGGCTGAGGTGGCGTCTATGCTTGAATGCCGTTTGGTTGTTTTAGCAGGAAATGCTGGTAGAAGGATCAAATTTCTTATGTGTTTGTTTGCTTGTTTTGCGCATTTCATAAGACTCAAAAATGCAAAAATGAAAAGAAAAGATGTGCTGTCACCGAGGACATTCAGTGATCGATTGACAACTAAAAAAGAGACCAATGAGCGAGAGTGTAACAAAGAAAAACAGGCTTTATTTTTGTACACTTTCCGTTTGTTTACACACAGTCTGGTGTTGTCATTACCATTGATGTTGCTGTTGTGTCTGCTCAGGGTGGTGAGTGAGTCGCCCCGAGACTGCTCAAGGAAGTGACTGTTGATGATCGCTTACAGCATGTGCGTCTCAAACTGCACTCCATACAAACCCCTTATGCAGATCCGGTGGGATGTGGGTTTGCTTTCAAGCAGAGGCCTCCGGGCATCAACAGACTCGGGGAATGCACGCTGAACCAGGCTTTGTGTTGATCCTTTTGTAAAATGAAGAAAAAAAAACACAGTTTCAATCATCTTTGGCACAGAGCGTTACAGTATTGCATTGTCTAATAAACTTTGAGTTTTAAAACAAGAGCATAAAAGGTGGTGATGTTTGATGACGCCTTATGGGTATGCTATAGTGTTGGAGTATTTCTGAACCAAAAAGTAAAAATTCATGTGAAGATATTACCTTTTGTGGTCTTGCAATGTCATTGGCATTATCGAAACATGGAGCACGTAATGGTAGCGCATGATGAAGTCCTCAGGCACAAAGGCTGCTCAAAGCGATTGAAAGTATTGTCACAATTTTCATATATTTTCATATATCCATCATTGCATTAATACATGAAACAAATGACAGATTTTACCCATCAGTCAGACGGGGCAACTCAATACAACTCTACTACCCTCTAGTGTTTGAATCCGTTTCCAAACTACAGTCGACTACCCGCTGACTCATTTCGAATGTTAGTGGAGGTTCGTTTGCCTCTGTTCAAGTTTCCCATGCCTCGTGCCTTTGTTTGGATTGATTTGATATTGAGAGTGTTTTACTGAATATACGCTCCCATTTGATCATAGCTCTGTGAATGGTCTACTGGAGTAGAGGCATTCATTCAGCGTTAGGTTGCTAGAGTGATGGGTTACTGTAGCCTACTGTATACTGTAAACCATTAGCACTGTTGGTGTTAAAAAGTTTTCATCTAATTTGTAGATGGTTGTTGGCCCTGTAATAAAACAAAACACGCTGTTTTAATCCTCACCCGCAGTGTTGAATGTCACCGGTGGGTGTAACGAGAACAAGGGAATCACTTCGCCGACCTTCCAGCGCAATAACAGTAAGTACCATGGATAGTTCCCACTGCGCACTAGTTTCATCAATAATGTTCAGTTGTGCACATAATTTTGTCTGATACTGTTAAACCAGCGTCGTTATAGTTTACACAGAATAGCTCTGTACACCCAAATCCGTTGTCTTTATTTGTGCTGCTATAGAAAAGCAAGTCCGATATCAACCTTTAAAATAAAATGTATTTATGACGTAACATGTTCCCTGGGCTCCCGTTGGTTTAGCTTCTGTTCAACTTCCTCCCCCATACGTCTAATTGGCCACAAAAACTGTTAATCAAGAACATACGACTCCCTGTTGCTGTTAGAAATCAGTATCATACACTTCAAGAGAATATGACAATACGCGAATAGGAGGAGTCATGCAGTGTCATTGAGAAAAACAACAAGATTATTAAATATGGGCACTGTCGTCTCTCGTGTGTCAGCTAGTTCGGAGGTAAGAGTTATCTTTCTATTTCCCGCAGTGTGCGCTGCAAGCATATACTGGCATGACCAGTAGCCTACCCGTCGAATTGATTAGACGGTAGCATGTTCTTTTCAAACCATTTATTTTCGCGTGAATTGAGACTGTTGCTTGACGAAATAAACAATTTTACCAATCATGCATTCTCGCATAGGCTACTTCTTTCTTCATATTAGCCTATGTAATAGTCCAACACAGTCACAGATGCACAAAATAGCTCGCACCATTAACAACCAGTTTATTCCATTGGTGAAATGATTGCTATTTTACAAGTAGCATAGTTCTTGATAGGACACAAGAAGTCCAGGTTATTGATGAAATGCAGTTTACTTAGTCTTTGGTACTTTCACCTGACGGGCAGGTGTGAACCTGGCAGCCTCTGAGCACTACATCACAGCTCGTCTAAAATGACGCATTGATGTTGCCAGTGAGAGTCAATATAATGCGCTTGTTTCAGCGCATGACGATACCCCCCTACGTGGTTAAGCTTTGGTGTGATTTAAGGTGAGCTGTCGCTGGCAGGACAGAGGCGCCACCACCTGCACAATCATCTGACATGAATTGGGTTGTTCGGTTCTAATGAGTATGCAGCTAAGACTCCGAGGAAAGGTTGGAGCTATTACACCATCACAGAGGTAAACTATCTTCCTGTATTCAAGTGTTGAGTGGGGAACATATGACATGAACAAGTAAAATGTGCATGATTCTTTCAAAATGCATGTAGTCTGGTGTATCAGCTGAGGTCTATACAGCCAAGGAAAAGTTAGGTCACTGAGTTCTGATAACATTAATTATTTAGATAGATAGGCTATTGAACTGTGGCAATGAACAGCAATATGACCTATATGATGCAAAGCATCAGATGAGACCCTGCACATTGAATGGATGTGTGTTATATCACTCCAATGGAAGTGTTCTTGCGTGGAAGCTTCTAGCATAGGTCTTTAAAGAAGGTTGAGGGATGGGTCCTTCCTAATGACTGTCAAATGCAATGCTATTCATTACTTTTGCTTTGATTGCTGGCCTTCGTCGTCCGAGTGAAACTTTTGTGTTTTGGAGCCTTTGAAGGTGCATCAGTTGTGAGCTTTGTTTCGTATTGAGGGATAAAAGCCTCTTTGATGCCTCGGAATAAATCAGGAGATGCAAATGCAGCGGAAATAGCTTTTTATACTGGTTGCCCATCATCTGCATGACCCCCTCCCCTCTGCCATGAGCCCTTTCTTGAGGCCAACACATGATCAATTGGCACCTTAATTAATATTTTTTTGTTATGATGATTTTTGATGCATTTGAGGGTTATGTTATAATGGCAAACCTCATTTCTAACAATCAATTCTGGGGTAGTTTGAAGTTGGGTGCTGTAGAGAAAATAACAGATTTAAGATTTTTTTATTTTGGTGATGTTAACACCATCACTGCAGGCTACCGCACGCGCACACACACACACACACATCCTCTAAGGTGAATACCAACATCATTGCAAAGATTTCTTCTTCCTTAGCAGTGCCATGGTAACTAAGGACCCTAGAGTATCATGGCTAATGAGTCTGCGTGGATTCATTCACTTGGGGGAAGAAAAGACTGTCCATCAAGGGACTGAGATAGTGTGCGTAACACAGAATGTTTAATTTGCTAACTTTAGTTGTCCTCTCTCGCCTTATGTTTTTACATTTCTGCAGTAGATTGATATACAGAATAGTGGGCTATAGACTTATGTAAAGCTGAGTAGGCAAGCTTTGTATACAGTTGCAATTTCCAGTCCATCGCACGGCGAGGAGTAACTCTTACCATAATAGTTTACCCTCTGCTTATAATGGCAATCATCACAAAACTGAGACGTAGTGTCATCACAAAATTGGCTCAGCTCTCCTTACTAATGTTTTGCATTTGTCAATAGTGGAGACATGCAGCTTTGACGTCATGACACAATACTCTGATGTTATCACATCAGTCATCTGAGGCCTTGGCTGCATATTAAATGCTAGTCAATAACAATGAAGGACTTTATTTCTGGTCTTGTGAACACTACCTGGACTCTGGAACAGTAGCACTAGTGAACATAAAGAACTGGGAACATGTAGAAGTGGGTTCATTATTGCTGTCATTTGTGAAAGAATGTAAACATGCAGTAAAAGAAAGCACTAGTTCCGCAATATTTAAAAATGGCAGGGGGGTGTTTTGTGTACGTGTGTGTTTGTGTTTGTGTGTGTGTGTGTGTGTGTGTGTGTGTGTGTGTGTGTGTGTGTGTGTGTGTGTGTGTGTGTGTGTGTGTGTGTGTGTGTGTGTGTGTGTGTGTGTGTGTGTGTGTGTGTTTGTGTGTCTAAAACTCTCATGGAATTGTTTGCCCATACAAATTCCAGAGTGGACCACCTCTTGGTTCCTAGGCTTGCTGGCCTCCTATTGTCTCCCATCTATTCACCCCTGAGCTCTTTATCCTCCTGGACCAGGCATCTCAATTAATGCACATGGGGGAGCTGTGTGTGTGTGTGTGAGAGAGAGTGAGTGAGAGAGTCTGCTTTTGTATGTTTTTGTATGCTAAACTTTTTCCCCAATGTGCTGCTCCCTTGCTCACATCACTCTCTCTCTCACTCTTACTCACCCACTCTTTATCCTCTTCTCTCTCCTCTCTCTCTCTCTCTCTCTCTCTGTCTCTCTCTCTCTCCTTCTCTTTCTTTTGCTCATTTCCCTCACTCACCCTCCCCTCCCTGGTGGTGATTTTGAAGTGAGTATCCCAGCATTCTCTCTGACTGCCGAGGCACATGTTGTTATTTTGTCTCGATGGGGAAGAGATGATGTCAGTAGCTTGATGATCCTCCACAATTTGCACCACCTGACGTGCAGGCTCTTGAGCAGCTCAAAGCCAGCTGGTGAGTAATGTCGCACTATTTGGAATTACATGCTGGTCGTTTTTCAGGAAGGCACATGAAAATGGGTAGATGCTTGTATACTGATACTGTTGTTTCTGTTCATGTACAGTTGTTAAGTTGAAATGGAATGGTAGTCATTAAATGTGAGTTGATGTTTGTTAAAAAGAATTATAATCAACGGTTTGGTAGCCTTTCAGGGAAATTCAGGGAAACACAACTCTTTTGGATTTTCATCTTGTTTTGTCTGTTACTTATTTGAACTTTTCTAGCACATGTTAATAGTCTGATATGTCTTAGACATACACATGCAGAGCACATATTCAACTTTTACTCAGTGGTGAACATTTGATACCATTCTTAAGTCTGTTTGTTTACTTAAACATTGTTTTTTTTGTCACTTAGGGTAATGTCATCCATTCTGTTAAGTGATTGTTTATAACTATGCTTATGACATATACCCACCCAATGTAAAGAGGTGAGGAGTTTCCTCTGGTGAATGTCCGTCCAATAGCAAAGTGAAATCTCACTGCAGAAATACAACACCGGGGCAGTGTGTATGGTGAGCTCGCTTCTCTTAGCTGATAGCTAGTAATTACAGCCTAATCCTCAGATGGGGTGGCTACACTCAAGCAAGCACAATGCATTGCCAGGCAACCAGGTGAAATGGTCAAACAGACCATAGATGTAGAAACCTAGATACCGCATTGTCATTTAACATATTCAACTCCTATTGTTTTTAAATGTGCTATATAAATAAAGTGACTTGAATTTACTTGGCATATTAGTGAAACAGACCCTAATGACGGCAGGTTTCAGGCCTGGTTTCCATGTCTTCACCAGAAGTATAGAATGTGTTGAAATGGCAGAGTGCAGAGTACATTGGAATCCCTCCAAATCAGCTCTCTTTCTCAGAATGACATCTTTGGAATGTGTTCATTTATTCTAATTGCCACAGATTTGATGTCCCTTTGTGATGTATAAGGTCTGCCTGACACGCCTTTTGTTTTCAGTCTTTGGTCTAAATAGTCGATTACCTTTAAGCTCCTCATTTCATGTGACAGATTGTTTTCACTGTTCATGAGGTCTATGGCAATCAAGTATTCTTTCACAGAAATGTAAACGTGCCTGTGTGTGTGTTGCGTGTTTTCACACAGACACACCTGTATCCCACATGAATAAGCTGCTCCGTCCATGCCAGTCCCTGAACTGAGATCAGTGGGGAGCACTCATGGGTGGAGAGGCACGGGAAGGGTGTTTGAAGGTGGAGGAGCTGGAGTGTTCATCTTGGAGAGGCACACACTTTGATTTCCTCTGCCTTGCTCCCTCCTCCCCCCTCCACAGACCCACTGGCTCTGGAGAGAATCAAAGACGCTAAAACACAAACCTTATGCATGCTAAAACATGGATGGTGGAAGGGCTTTAATTCTTCCAGATTAATTGGATGGCGAAAACCAGTCTGATGCCAGTGGTTAGTTTTTCTTTGTCTCAATTGTTATGGAACCCAATTATTTCATTGTAACTGAAGTGGTCATCAGCGAAGGCTAATCAGGACCGGCCATTTAGCTAAGGATTCTATTTCAAGGAAAATGTTCTTTAGATATTGCTGGCTGTATTGTAACGGTGGGTTTTATTTTAGTAGTATTTTAGTTTAGCATTTAAACTATATACCGCATTTAGACAAAGTATTGTATTATTTGACATTTGGTGGCATCTAAGTATAATATAAGTATATATACTCTTTTGATCCTGTGAGTAAAATCTGACAAGTCTGTATTTGCATTGCACACATATACATCTGCCATTAATGATATTATACACTGCTTTGCAGTATGTCTATATTTTTATCAGTGTGTGCACACGTGTGTGTGTGTGTGTGTGTGTTTGTGTACCTGTGTGTGTGTACCTCTGTGTATGTGTTCACCTGTGTGTGTGTGTCTGTACAGACTTGTGTGCAGTGCTTCACAAAGACAAGTCTGCATATGTCTACTAGTGTGTACAGTATATATACGTTAGTGAGTGTATTCATTTGTGTGTGCACGTGTGTTTGTATGTGCAGTGCATGTGTGCATTGCCAGTGGGCTGTGTATGTGATTGTACAATCTTGGGTGCACTGCCATTGTGTGTATGCATGTGTGTGAGTGAGTGAGTGCATTTGTGTGTGTGTGTGTGTGTGTGTGTGTGTGTGTGTGAAAAAAAACCATGAGCCAAAAGCTTTTATTCCTTATCAGCCTAGTGCCCACCAAGTATCATGTGCCCAGGCATTTCAGTGTGCTGGGAATCATCGACCCAAAAACTCTAAGGGAAAAAACGTTGGAAAAAAAACTTTGAAAAAAAAAAACACTATATGACCGCATTGCGCTTATTATTATTAATTTCTATTCATGTCATTGAAAGCTTACCTCAGAAGAAATGTGACTCTTAACTAACAGCTGTTCAGTCGGCTGTTATCACATAGCAGAATACTTTGCATCAGGTAGTATACGGACATTGACCATTCACACCCTATAGATTATGTTTATTAGAATGTTTTTGGTAGAAACAAGATGTAATGCCGCCTCACAAGTCATCAGTTGTCCATCAGCCTTTGTGTGTGTGGCCATGGTTACGTACTTCATGTGTTTCAAACACCAAAGTTGTTTTCAGTTGGAGGCTATGCCAACTAAGCTGTAAGAGACCGATACAGAAAGCCTTTTTTACCTACTGCAGTAGCACTTTATAATGACTCCCCCTGAGCATAGAGAGAGAAGAATAATCTTTTAGAATATATTTTTTAAATAATCTCTTTAAGGTTATTTAGGCTATATCTTGGATTATATGATTATGCGAGTGTTGTGTTTGTATGGCTGCTGGAACACTGCAATTTCCCTTGGGGATGAATATCTATCTATCTATCTATCTATCTATCTATCTATCTATCTATCTCTCTATCTCTCTCTTGTCAACATCATTTAGTCATTCTTGTCGGATGCACGGTACCAGCTCTAATCAATGAGCCTGTAGAACTAATTGACTGAGTGGACAACTGTCTCCTCTTTGAGGAGGTTGTTAGGAGCTCACTGTACGTGAGATCTTTGTCATGAGTCCTAGAAATGTTCTAGGAATTAACATTTCAGAGTAGACGCACATGTCTTTAGGACTTTTCTAACCCACTCTTTTTGTACAACCAGTATAAACCTGTATATCACTCATAGAACTCATTGTTGAATTCTCAAAATATACTGGTGGAGATACCCACTGCAAATCACTGTGTGCAAAAAGTTTTTGAGTGGCAAGAAAGTCACGTGATCAGATGTTTTGTTGTTATTGTTGTTAGTTGTTGTTAGTTGTTCTTAGTCGTCAAGTGTCTGTTTTTAATGAGGAGCCCTAAAAACTCACCTGTCACATATGGCAGTGGTCACCATGTCCTCTTTAAATCCTTCTGTCCACCCCCCCCCCCTCAATCTCTCCCTCCATAGGCGTAAAGGGGATCCCTGGCTGTGCCAAAGACTAAGGTGGAGATTTGCAGAGTCGATAAGTAAAGCCGGGATTAGGATCTGTGACAACCAGCGTGCGTTCTAATCCCGACAACAGGGTGGCCGGAAAGGGAGAGAGGGGAGGTTGCCGGGCCCCTGGGGAAACGTGAGCCAGAGAGGAGCCAGAATCCGAGAGAGGCGGTTGAGCCCTGTGGAGTGGCAGCGGAGCTGGTGAAGAGGGGCCTTTTGCTGCCCGCAGGAGAGACGGTAAGAGTCCCCGGAGGGCGGCCTTTCCTGCTGAGGACATCATGTTCCGCTGAGCAGGGCCACAAAGGAGCAGCAGCAAGCGGCAGCAGGAGAGGGAGGAGAGGGAGGGGGAGACGTGCTCCTCCACTTTTTGGAGCAGGGAGTTTGGCAATCACAGCGTCCTCGGCGCACTCAACACCAGGCTCTGTCTTTCTCTCTCTCTCTCTCTCTCTCTCTCTCTTTCTCTCTCTCTCTCTTTTTCTCTCGTTATTAATGAGTGGCCGACGCCGTCAAGAGCCGCAGGACCTGCCAGCACCACCAGCTCCTCTCCTCCTCATCCACTTTAACATCTGCCCACTTCTGAGGGCTTTTTAGGATGCGGAGACACATGGACACGCCCGAGGTCAGAGTGGCCACTGAGGACAAGATGCAGAGGTGAGCTGTCACTGCACATAGAAAGTCACCCAATGAAGCGTGTTAAATTTGGCTTCATCAGCTTGCTGTATCAACTCCAGAATTTTCTATTTTTAGGAAAGTATAGTGCAGACAAGAAGCTAATTTACCAGTGCTATTGACATTATTCACACAATTGACTTTATTTACCATTATGGCAATGCTACTCATATTTGTGTTTGTATGATATGCACATTGTTTATGTGTTCCTTGTAATGTCTATTGGCAGTTCCAAGTCAGTCCATATTCACATTTCAGTTCACAAAACATTTTTTCCATTCTTCACTTTTCCATCTCAAGTGTTTGCTGATGATCCATCTGCTGTGCCTCTTTGACAGTTTGTCACCTGAAAAAGACCAGACCTCCATGCCATGAGTTAAACTCCCTCCTGCTCACCCCCCCACCCACCCCCACCCCCCCTTTCCACCATCCCCAGGACGGGATGACGGCCGTGCACCCATCTGAGGGGGGCACTGTCTCCTCCGCCAGCTCCGTGCCCGTGGTGCGGTCCGGGGCAGCCGTGGCCCCTGCGGCCCCCCCTGGGGGCACCTCTCAGCGCTACGCCCGCTGGAGCCGGCAGGACAGCTCGGACATCTGCACGGACGATGAGGGCGGCGGGGGCCCGCCGCGACGCCTCTCGCCCCTGGAGAAGCTCAACCTGGACATGTGCCAGGACGAGAGGGTCGTGCGCGAGCTGACCGTGGGCCGGCGCATCGGCTTCTACAAGGTGCGCGGCGAGATCGGCTGTGGCAACTTCTCTCACGTCAAGCTGGGCATCCATGCCCTGACGAAAGGTAACACGAGGTTCTAAACATCAACAGACGAACACTGTTTAAATCATCTAATGGATATTCCAACCACTAATTAAATCATTATTATCCATTGGTGCTTATGCTTGCAATTACTGTTTATATATATCCTGTTGATATTGGCACTGTTTTCTCAGATGAAGTACTGTACTGATAAAAACTGTATTTTCCCATCATGCACGTGGGAATGAGATGGCTTACGTGTTCACTGTGAATTATAGCAGCATAAGTGGGAAGTATTAACTCCCCACTTAATTTTCTTCTCCTCATGACACCCACAAGCACGCGCTTGTCTGAAGTTTCCACCAGCAGCTGAAGTGCACAGCACCCTCACAGTTAATTAGGCCCCGATGCAATCAAGCGATATCTGACCTTGGGCCGCTTACCACATTACAGGCAAAGCAATGACACACGACACGGCGTATTGCATATTTTATCATTTTTATGATGCCCTCCTTGACATGGTAATGTGAAGTGGGGGATTGCCCAACTCCCTCTGTCAGCGGCCTCTGAGCGCCACATCGGGAGCGGATGACTCGTCTGGCCTGAATTGATCAGAACGTCTCGGGTTTCTCCACAGACGTCTCGAATTTCGGCTCCCCTCATTAGAAAGTGAAAGGGCGTGTTGAGGACAGATGTGATCTGCCCTTTCCAGCAGTGAGATGAACGGGCAGAGAAGGCGCTTGCTCTGGTCATCTGGAAATCCACGACGAGGTGTAATGAGACTCTCAATGTGCCCCTAACAAAGCAGATTTGGAGAAGTCGCCATTAGCCTTCAATTATTCATGCATATTGAATTACTATAGCACTTTCATTGCTGTCCAAGTTCAGACTTCTTATGATATCAAAGACAGACAGACAGAGCATGCCCTGCAGTTCTCCTAAGCTCTTACAAACCTATCCTATAAACATCTCCTACTGGCATGTGAATAAAACCATAGGTTGCTGTCACTGCATGGTGTCAGTGGATGAATGTACACTATTTATGTAAATACTGATGTTGAACTGTGCACCCATACTGATCAGCAGAGATGAAACCAATGATGTGACATCAATTGAATATTAGCTTCTTGTTCTGGTTATAACCAGCGATCTTTGGGGTTTTCCATTTGTGGTATTGCAGTTGCATATTAGGTATTGTGTATTAGGCACTTAGGTACTGGTAATGTGTTCTCATGGTAGTGCATTTTTTTAGATGACAAATTCATCCACATACACTTTTATTCATACATGTATATTGTTGTCCCCTTTCTCACCCACAGACAAAGTGGCCATCAAGATCTTGGACAAGACCAAGCTAGACCAGAAGACGCAGCGTCTGCTTTCGCGAGAGATCTCCAGCATGGAGCGCCTGCACCACCCCAACATCATAAGGCTCTACGAGGTGGTGGAGACCCTGACGCGCTTGCACCTGGTGATGGAGTATGCGGCTGGGGGAGAACTCTACACCAAGATCAGCACCGAGGGGAAGCTCTCGGACATCGACTGCAAGATTGTCTTCTCCCAGGTCCTGTCGGCTGTGAAGCACATGGTAAGTGTGTCCGGCTGTATGTTACGCCATACAGATGGCCAGTCAAGGGTTAGCTTGGTTGGGCACCAGAGTCTGTGGAAGAAAAGCACATTAATGTATCATGTCAGCTTTGGTTTATTAAATCAAATCAAGTCTCGCAAAACCAAAACCAAATTGTGGACTGTACCTTTGAAATATTTTTTGTGTGTGTTGCAAAGCCAGGTTAGTAAATCAAATTTCACCCTTCAGATTAAACATCAATGAGGGTTGAACCCTGATCAAAGCTTTGGTATACTATAAAAGAGGCAGATGTTGGATATGGCAAGGGTTGTTGGAGAGACTAAAGGTGGGTGGGCTGTTATGTCTTCCCTCATTTTGTCATGTGTGGAACCCTGGTCTGTTATGCCTCCTGGTGGAGAAGAACTTGAAGAACTAAGAACTGATTCTTTTCTTCTCTCCCTGCAGCATGACAACAACATCATCCACCGGGACCTGAAGGCGGAGAACGTGTTCTACACCTGCAGCACCTGTGTCAAGGTGGGCGACTTTGGCTTCAGCACGGTGAGCCGGCGCGAGGAGACCCTCAACACGTTCTGCGGCTCGCCGCCGTACGCCGCGCCCGAGCTCTTCCGCGACGAGCACTACATGGGCGCCTGCGTGGACGTGTGGGCGCTGGGCGTTATGCTCTTCTTCATGGCGACGGCCACCATGCCCTTCCGCGCCGACACCGTGGCCAAGCTCAAGCGCTGCATTCTGGACGGCGCGTACATCATCCCGGCCTTCGTGCCTGAGCCGTGCCAACAGCTGCTCCGCGGCATCCTCCAACCGCAGTCGGCCGACCGGCTCACGGTGGCCCAGGTCATGGCCTGCGAGTGGCTACGGCCGGTCGACTTCCCGCCGGCCGCGGAGCCCTTCAAGCTGGACCCGCTCTACCTGGTGGAGGCCGAGCCTGCTGAGCTGGAGGAGGACGAGCTGGAGGTGAAGAACATTCTGGAGTCGCTGGGCATCACCGCGGAGCACCTGCACAACAACCAGGGCAAGGACTGCCGCAGCTCCATCACCGGGGTCTACCGCATCCTGCTGCACCGTGCGCACAAGCGCCGTGCTGTAGACAGCATGCCAGTGGTGATGCATATGGTCAGCGAACCGGTCACAATTGTCACTAAAAAGGACCGATTGAAGGCCTACCGGAGCCTGCGGCACACATCTAAACTGTGCGTCATACTTTGATCTTGCAGTGGGACTTGTCTTAAACAGGGATTGGCCTATCTCTTTTTGGGAGCAAGAGTGTGGTTCTTGAGTGGAATAGAGAAGTATAGAACATGTATTTTTCATCATGACAAGAAAATAAAATTAATTGCCTGATCAGGAGAAGGTGAGCATGGAGCTCATGTTGTCGAACTTTGCTATGACACCTTTGAGTTTGTGTGATAATAATGCCATGATTGTCATGTCTTGTTAATATGCATTGTATCCAATAAAACTCTATTATTGAATATGAACCTTCTGATGTTTATGCTTTTGGCCAAAGGTTTGTGAAGCGAGATTCACATATGTATTTAATTCCCATGCAAAAAAAGCCTTCATCAACTGACACTAGGTTTCCCAGAATCCTTTTCGAAGACGTCGAATAGACGTCGGTGACTCGCCATTACAGTACGTGATGACGCAATTTTTGCCTTGTTGGAGGGTGATTTCATCAGGAAGGCAAGACACCCTGCGGTTTCCTATTCATGTGACTGCTACATCTTACGCTAGTGTTAACAGTAGTAGGCATACAAGAGTCGTGACACAAAAGGTAAGATGATTCATAAATTCCTGATGTATGTGTTGTCAACGCATTTAAATAACTAATGCAAATGTAGACTCAGCTATGGTAACGTTAGTCTTTTATACAACATAGCTGGTTGGCGTAAGCTAACGAAGACACTATGGTAGTAGTCTTGTTAATGTTAGCCTTGGATGTCAAAATAGAGCTCGTCCACTAGTGTTAGATTACTCACTACTAGTTTGACAGAACTGGTTTGCTGAACAACATGCGTTTGGCAGTTGCCACGTTTTACTTTGGTATTGCTTTCTTGGTCCCAAAGGTAGCCATCCTATTTATTTGGGTGAATAGCATTGTAACCTTGTCTGAGGAAATTACAGATAACAAGTTTCCTGTTTTTGTGGCATGCATCTGACGTGCTAATGTCAGCGTCGTATGTATGTGCAAAGCTTGACGGATAACTTAGGGCAAAGTCCTAGGAAAGCATACATGTCAGCACACCTGGGTACAACTGTAGCCAATTTCAACGTAACGTGCATGTGTTTTGACAAGTAAGCGCGTCCATTTATTTTATTCCTGTCTTTGATTCTGATCTATCTAAAAACGAACGAAACACGTATGTGTCATGCTCGTTTTAATTTCATGAAGTGTGTACGTTTGGTCTGAATTTCATACGTAAATGTACTGCGGATGTGGCATCATGCTTCTTTGTTATGTTTCTGGCCTACATGTGTCATGTGATATTTGTAATGGGTGGGGATACCATTATTTTATGGCAGGGCGACGTCCGCGAGCTTATCTTGTACAAATTAATACAGTATTTATTACTTGTTCAGCATTGAATATATTAAGTCTATACAAATGCATGTTGTTCGTAAGGTGTTGTTGGTAGTGGCCCACGTGTGGGCGTTTTGATGTTGGCATCCTATTATTCTAAGTAACAAAGCATTTTGTTTCCTGTAAAACCAGCATTTCAGGGTCTACGGTCCCTGTTGATAATCGGTGAATTCTCCATTCACAATGTCTCTCCCTGACAATTTGCCGGAGATGGATGGAGCAGACCTGCTCGGTCTCCTCTTTGAAGACCAAGACGTTGGGACCCAAGGTCCATTATTCTCTAATGGGGATATGCTTGACGACTGGCTGTCAGAACAAGATGTGAGTTCTGGGGAAATAATCATAGCATGTTTACACAATTGATTTTTTATATCTCATGTAATTTATTGTATTTTGGCATTGATATCTGCTTTTCTCTTCAGTTTTTGAAAGGTTTCCACTTTTAATTACACACTGCTAGAGAATGTGTACCTTGACAATATTGCAAATGTTGCCTGCCTGTTGTGTATAACACATTCTGCTATAATTGATTTATATCTTTTTGTCATAAGTCGATAAACCAGTCTGCCCTACAATTATAGTTTATACAGTTACAGTAATTATCTTCTTAAGTAATTACAGTTGACCATTATGTCACAACAGCTTGTGGTATGCGGAAAGTTGCTTTGACGTCATTGTGAAAACAGAGAGTGTCACTGGGAGGAGTGATTGGAGTCATAACTTTTTGGCAGGCTCAGTCAACAAGTATGCCCTTCAGACTTCAATTGCATGTGCTTCACAATATAATGTCTACCAGATGTTCTGGTTGTGTGTAATTGTGACGTTGAGGTAAATGCTGCGTCACACAGTGTATGGGGCGATAATGAAATGGTAATAATGAGCAGAGTTAGAATCCAGACCTCCTAGTCTCATCTCATCATGCATTTTCCTCATCGTGCTTTCCCAAATGCCAAGACTCAGTCTGTACTGACAAGCTCTCTGTACTTGCCGTCCAAGTGAAACCTGGCATGTGTGCCATTTCAGGTGCTGAATGCCATGGACACGGAGGACTTCCTCAACAGCCTGCTGGGCGAGGAGGTGACCGCCGACGCATCGTCCTGCCTCTCGCACTCGCCCTGCGGCAGCGACAGCGGCATCTCCGACGACAGCGGCGGCTGCGGAGGCGCCAGTGCCAACTTCGTTTGCCCCAGCCCCCAGAGCAGCGACACGGAGCTGGCCTGCAGCCCTGTCTGTATGGACGACTCGCCCGAGGTCCTGGCTGTCCAGTCGGACCACAGCTACTCCCTCATGCAGAACGACGGCAGCATGCTCGAGAGCGTCAGGTCCGAAAGACCCGACTCTGACGTCTTCATCGATCTCAGTAAGAGATGGATAGATACTTTATCCTCACAGAAATGTAGGCGTCAATAGACCTCTGAAGTTCACCTACAAAGAGGACCCAAAGCTCTCCTTATATGGGCAAAGATGGTACCTGGATCTCCTTATTTGGGCAAAGATTGCAGCTTTTGGGTCCTTTTTGTAGGCGAACTTCAGAGGTCTATTTAGAGTTATGGACTATAGACTCTATAGCAGGGGTCTCCCACCTGTTTTCCTCTGAGAGCTACATGAACTGAATAAGATTTGAATGCTTTTTAAAGGTTCCTTTCAACTCATTTACATTCTCTCTGTGAATTTGATTTCATAGGAATTTTAACATGTTGCTGGGTTATCAGATTTATGAACATCTTCCTCAAACCTTTTGAAAAGCTACTTAGAAACAGGTGGGGAGCTACTGGCAGCTCGCGAGCTACCTGTTGGAGACCCCTGCTGTGACCTAGAGTGGACCCTAATGACTTTTTGTTTTTGACCTGGATTGCAATATGGCTTTTCGTTTATTTGTTCTTCAGATGACCTGGAGGAGGCCATGGTTGAAGACGACTGTTCTGATGAGCTTGACTGTTCTGATGAGCTTCCCTGCTCTCTCACAATCGAGGATTCAATGTATCAGAATAACTCTCCAGAGCAGGTATCGGGAAGTCAGTTTTACACCACAAAAATGCTGCAAGAATAATGATGGATTTTTAGTCTTGTCTTAGCTTTAAATATCTTTTACTGAGATGTGTATGTGTAATCTTTAGTTCCAGTTCAAGGAGATCGTTCTTACTGATGAAGAGAGGAGGCTTCTTGCAAAAGAAGGCGCTACGATACCAAGCCACATGCCTCTCACAAAGGTATTTTTAACTTTTGGTTATTATGACTTTGTAGTGTTTTGCTACATATCCTTGAAGCAAGTCAATAGGGTGAACCTATGGTACTGTTTCTGAGAATTTCTGAGATATTTCTTAGTCTACTACCCTTAAAGGGTTGTTAGAAAAAAATTAGACAACACAAATGCAGTGATTCCTTTTTTGTTTTTTATTCGGAAGGCTGAGGAGCGAACGCTGAAACGTGTGAGGAGAAAGATCCGGAACAAACAGTCTGCCCAGGAGAGCCGCAAGAAGAAGAAAGCCTATGTGGATGGTCTTGAGAACAGGTAAGAATGTGTGAGGTGCCGAAGTGTCTGTGACAATAGACACGATTACTATAGAATGCAGAACAGTACAACAGAACAACTGACTAGACTACATACTGTTTGCTGCTGCTTGCTTTGGATGCTGCCACTCCTGTCTCAGGGATTGTGTATAAATCAAGAGTACCAGAGATCTAGATGCCATAAACAACATGGTAATGTAGTCTATCAAATTGTAAACTGTAAATCTCAATTTACTGTGTTCCATTTGTGTAGGGTTGCAGTGTGCACTGCCCATAACCAGGAACTACAGAAGAAAGTCCAGCTCTTGCAGAAGCAAAACATGTAAGGCAACCATTCTTCTCAAAAGCCATTTTATCCTCTTAAGTTTCTTCTATAACCAGCAGCTTATTATTATATGTGTTCATGTGTTCACAAATGTGTTCTTAGTTGTGGTTTGGTTATTTTTGTTGTGGCACATTTTAGGTCTTTAATTGAGCAGCTCAGAAAACTTCAGGCCATTGTGAAACTGTCCACAATGAAGACCACCACCACCAGCACCTGTGTTATGGTAAGTAGCATTTCATGTATTCAGCTCTGTTGTTCTTTAGCATGGGAGCTAATAACCCTGTTTTTATTGTCTGGGGGTTTGATCAGTTTTTTTTATTTTAATAGAGGGCCATGTATATGTTGTTGTTAATCATGTTTTTTTTTGTTTTACAGGTGTTCCTGTTGTCCTTCTGTTTGATTATATTCCCATCTGTGAATCCATTTGGCAGCAATCAACAAAAAGGAGAGCTGTATGCTCCCTCACATGGTGAGTCTCCCAAGCCGTAAACTAATTTGTTAGCTAAAGTCATCCCCAATCAAAGTTGTAGACTTTAACTCAAATTCACTCTACCCTCAATTTCCCTCAGTGATTTCGAGGAACATCCGCTCCCTGGACACGTCAGCCGAGCTGCTGCTGGAGGTGGAGGACGTGGACGTGGGTGTGGGAACGCCGTTGGTGGAGAACGCCATCCTCTCCAAACACAACCAGACGCCGGGCGTGCAGACGGTGGAGCAGCCCGACTCGGAGACCGGTGTCAACAGCAACTCGTCGTCCGACTTCCCCAACGCCGCCGCCCAGCAGGACCCGAAGCCGAGCACCAACAGGGCCTCCGAGGGCCACTGGGACGCTGCCCCCGCACCCGTCATCTACGAGGGCATCAACGCCAAGGAGAACTGGATCGACCCCAAACCGACATCGGTCATCTTACAGCAACACCGTTCCGACGAGATGTAGGCCTGAAAGGGATATCTTTGTTTTTCTTTCCTTTTTTTTATATCAGGGATATTACTCTCTGAAGGGCCCCATAAAAGACCCTTATCTTGACCTCTGTTCCTAGTGTCCTACTTGTGCAATTCCTGTTATTTGTAAGCCTTGATATATGTTTATAAATGTAATTGATTAACAAGATGAGATTTCACACAGGGCCCTTCAAAAGAAATGTCATATTTTTTTGTTTACGTTTTTTTCAAATGTAGAAAGTACGTTGCTACTGAGCTTTTGACTGCACTTTCTTTATGCACCTTCAAAGCTACTTCCTGTGTAACAGGCCATGTCATGCAAAGAGAAATGTAAGTTTGTCCCTCAGTGTTCGCGTTTGATAAAGTCATGGGCATGAACTCATGTGCTCACATAAAGCCATTGCTGGGCAGTTGGCCATTAGTTGTATTCATTTCCCTTGTAACAAGGGTGTCCATGCTTGTAGTATTTCTTCAGGTTACTTAACCTCTTTAGATGTTTGCAGATGCCATTGGCTTGAATTGCTCTTAAATAACGAAGGACTGTCCACCCAGCCCCTACCCACCCCTGATTTCTGTTCTGTAATTTATTTTATTTTTGCTTAATGTTTTTTTTTGTTTAGCTGTAAATATGATTTGCAACCATTTTCTGCTAGCACTATGTTGGCTTGTAATCATCTTTCAAATGGTTGTGGGTTTGGACGTATCTAGTATTGGTTCCTGAAAATGTAATGACCTGCTTAGTCAGTGATGCATTTAGTTATCTGTAATTTTTATGTATTTTATTTGTGCTTGTAAAGTTACGTTATGGGTCCCTTCTTTAATTTTTTCACCTGTTCATGATAGTGAAAGGAAATATTAATGTTATAAAGTAGCACTGATGTATCCTAGCATAGACTGTGAATGTGTACATCTTTCTTCAGATCATGTTACTGAAATTACTCAATTCAAATGAATGTTTTATTAAAAAGGTCTTGAAGCTTGATTACATTCTGTCGATGTTTCTTTGTGTGGAGTGTTTGGACCTGGCAGGTTGATGTGTGCATTCTGAATCACATGTGCCACAAGGGGGCACTACAGAACAATGGTGATGGAGTGAACTGAATTGGAAAGTGATCGCAAACAGACAATGGAAACGGAACAGACAGATCATAGCTTGTCAGACTTTCACAAAGCACAGGGTAGGCCTATAGTAGGCTAGGCCTTAACTAGCATACCAAACGTCAGATAGCCTTATTTTGGTCAAACAGTCCTGCGCAAGTCCAGGTGCATCCTGAACTGTACTGTAGATCAGTGTTTCCCAAACTTTTTTTCTGGGGACCCACTTTTTAAAAATGACAGACCATCGCGACCCATTTCACTTCAAATCTACCCTGCAACCATCGATATTGTTTTAGGCCACACGGTTGTGTTGCATTTTGAGCACCATCAGCGTGAAAAGTTGGAAATGACTACTGAAAAGATACGTTTTAATGCGCATCCGAGAGTTTGGGGAAATTCTCGCATGTTGCGCATTCGTCAGCATAGCAGGCCTAAGCTGTTCCTGGGCAATTCCATGCAAAGGTCATCCTTAACATGGAAAAAAAAAGTTGTGCATACGCAAATAGAACTGTTGTTAGAATCTTCCTTTAGGTCTATATTTTATTGTTTGTAACTGATCTGATTGAATTTGATGGAGAATTACACTCTTTTTACATCATTAATATGGTGTGCAACCATACTATACATATTTAAAAAGTGGATAAATGGACCCAAGGTTCAAACAAATTGTGTCATTTGACAAATTCCAGATTGACAAGGGAATGGTAGAGTAATGTCTATGCTCAGCTTGCATTTAAGAGCACAACTCCTTACATTTGTAAGGCTTTTGTTTTTAAGTCAGCAAGTTCCATGCATGTCACATCCATAACGTTTTATAGGAAAAGTTTATGCTACACATACAGTGTTGATGCGACAATGTCCATAGTGTCTGTGCAAAGCTGATTTATATCAATGTAAAGTGTGATGACCAAATTGTGCCCCTTTCTTACTTTTAAAAACTTTAATGGTGCGTTATGGATGTGACGTTATGGATGTTACATAATGTGAATTTACAAGACTGGAGACTTTGTTATACCTCAAAGCCGATAAAACGTCTGTTCTAGTGGCATGTCAGTTTCAACGCATTTCACCTTAGTGTTTAGGCCTACAATTGGCATTTTAAAGATTATTAGGTTGATCAAAACCACAAGGAGGCCTTGCCTAACTATTAGCAAAACAAACATAATATTAAAATACCTCCAGTGATTAGCCTAGACATAGCCTATTTTCAAGTGGCCTAATAACGAAAATCTGAGCGATTATTTTCCTGTAACTGTCATACTGTTGTTGTACAGTAACTGGATTATCGTGTTAGCTGGTGAAGATGGCTGACTTTGCAGCTGGAGTTAACATAGCAACCTCCTTCGTTGCAGATGTGTTCAGCCTGCCGCTCACGTCTGCTTAACACAGTTTAATTTTAAATGTGACGCGATATGCCAGCATTTGAAGTGTCAGGTCCTCTGTAGCTAATACCCACAGAGTAACATTTGTAACGGCAGCAATAAACTAGATGTACCGCATAGCGGTACAAAATAGGACCGCCTCTCAGTCCTGCATATTCTCTTCGCAAAAATAAATCACGCTTGTCAATTTCTCTCCATCTCCTACTCCTGCAACTCATGTGCATGTAAATGAGTGTGTGCATATGTGAGTTTGCTTTTGTTTATAAGAGTGTGTGTGTGTGTGTGTGTGTCTGTGTGTGTGTGTGTCTGTGTGTGTGCATGTGCGTATGCGTGCCTGTGTTTGTGTGTTTATGTGTGTGTGTGCGTGTGTGTGTTTCCATGCGCACAAGCATATGCGTGCCTGTGTGTGTGTGTTTATGTGTCTGCATTCATGTGGGTGGGTGTTTGTGCATGTGTGTGTGTCATATGGTGAGATTGTGGTCTATTTTATTTCATGTTGTGTTTTCATGTGTGTATTTGGCACTGTTTTCCCTTTTTCTTAATTTGATTTGGTGTTCTTTTGTGATTTATTTTACTATGCATGTGTGGGGATCTACACAAACAGGCACACATAGCTGCATCACATCCACACAACACCTAGGATCACATGATGTCTTGAAGTCACATGACTAATTAGGAAGTGATAAGTGTTTGCTGGCTGCAAGTCAGATTCTCTTTGTGCTGGTGCTGGACACTATTGTGCGAGTTGGGCTCCCTTTTCATGCAGGTACTGTTGGTCATGGTAGAGCATGTTTAATCACTGCCATTTGAATTTTAATACTTATTTATTTCATTTTATCAGGGTAATTTCTAGAAGGTTGTGTCTGCTCTTCACGGAGGACACGGGCTTCTGCATGGAGTTTTAACATTTGTGATCACCTCATTGTGACCTGAGCTGCTGGGCTGCATTGGTAAATTTCTTAATATGCACATTTCTTAATATCCATTGAATGTTTTATACCTACTTTTGAACATGTCTTAAACTACTTTCTCTGTCCGTAGCAACAGAACATTCACCTTTTTTTGCCCTCATGTGTCAATGAGCTGTGGACAGTTGAGCATATTGAAAAGTAGGCCTATATTTTCTAGCTATGTTTGAGTGGACTATGCTATGTTGTTTAATGAGGCTGGCAACTAACATGCTTGTTCTCTCCTGAAAAGGGACCAGGCCAGCCACTGTTTTCCTGTAATTAGTATGCATTTCTTTATTGTGTTTGTTTGTTTGTTTGGTTATCTGTGACTCTGCCTCTGGGCCTACCACCCATGTGCCCCATTCATAGTAGCATTGTACATTAACTAGTGGTGCTATTGATGCTGGTGGTCCTCCTCCCTAACTATGTCTTCTGCTTAGGCTATCCCTGTACAAGGCCGGATCCACACTGATGCTTTGCCCCTTCTTGCCAAGGGACCACATTGGGAGACACTGTCTTGGTGTGTACTATAACTACAACACGGTGTGATATTTTGTAGTGGTATCTAAAGACCTTAAGTGTGTAGTGTTTGCTGCAACAGAACACATGTAATATTTTGTAGTGGTATCTGAACATCTTGAGTGTGTAGTGCTTGCTGTGTTGCATGCTTTGTCTGGTGTTGGGGTGCTGTCTCCTGTTTTTTTCTGTCTCACCAGGGTCCTCCTGAGCAGGGGTTTTGCATTGGCTGATCCGACCTTCTTAGACTGAGGAAAAATCCACCAGTTGATTATAGCAGTATTTTAAGATCGATCCTGATAACTTTTCTACACCTTTTGTACTAATTTGTAATAAATTTGAGATACATTTGCATATCTGCCTCTTGTCAACTGTCCCTTTGCGGGGAACATGCAGAACTAGCCACACTACATTCAGGGAAAGATTTGTGGGTCCTCCTGCCCATCATCAGGGGGTGGCGTAGTCAGACTGTGAAGAAGGTATACCGCTTGACGGGTACCACACATGCATTATCTTAGTGATTGTTTGACCGTGATTTAGAATGTGGGGCAACGCCCCCGTTTCTCTTAAGTGCCCAACCACAGGTGATTAGGAGATGAACAGCTGTTGGTAATTGCCTCGCCAAATCACAGACTGTTTAAAAAAGCAAATGAACTGGAACAGTGCGTGTCTGATATCCCGTGAACTCTGCTTGTTGCAGCCCTGTTCCCTATGTCCATTGCTGGGTAGTCGCGATGTCTTATTTGGTTGAAACGATCGTATGGATTATTGTCTGCTTGTGTTGAAGCCTGAAGTTTGCTGATGTGCCAGTCCCGCTATCAATCCGTTGGCTGCATGTCCTCATCTCCCCCTCTGCTGCGCTAAAGATTGCTGCCGTCCTCTGCTGCGCTAAGATTGCTGCTGTGCTGTCCGGAGCCTGCCTCGTCCGTCCTGAGCCTGTGGTTTTGTGGAGCGCTGTTCAACAGGACTGGGAGCCAGATTCGTCTGCTCCCAGTTTATTGGTGAGTGACGCCCTGTGTCAGGCTATGCTGTCTTCCCTCGTCTGAGGTTAAGATCTACGTCTCACTAAATTGGAGTGCTCCAGACTGTCTGCCGTAGTCATATTCCCATATATATATATATATATATATATATATATATATATATATATATATATATATATATATATAGCCTATGCATATTCACGAATTGCAGTGATTTAATTTGGTATTGCACGATTGTTGCTCTTCTAGTGTGGTGCTGTGCTTCTGCTGTGTTATCTATGGAGATACTGGTGGCCTTCTCTTTGTTTGGTGTACCCCTTTTTATTTTTGTAATCAGAGATTGTAATAAATATATTTTTATACAAAAATTGTTGTCTGGGTAAATCTGTTGTGTTGCTCCCACCAAACTAAACGAACTTGTGAGTAAAATATAAGGTTAACTTATTTAACAGAGTCCCAGCTCTACAATTGGGTGGCATAGTCGAGCTACATTGCTTGTATCACATTTGGCGGTAGTTGGCAGGATTTGGTTTGGAGCTTCACACAGGTCACTCAAACTGTATAGTTGTTTAACTTTTGTTTACACATTTTTTTGTTTATTTTTTAAAAAATGATGCCAATTTATGCGGGTGCACCGTGGATCCCTAAATTTTAAAGGGGTGGGTGGTGATTTAAAATTCAGTGAGTGGAAAGAACAAATTCAGGGTTTACTGCAGGCACGGGAGTTTAATGAACAGCAAAAAGTCAGTATAGTATTGGGGGCATTAACAGATGAAGCTAAGCGGGAGGTTTGTGTTTTAGGGGGTGCAGACCGTGATACTGTAGCAAAAATTTTAAAACATCTAGACACCCTGTATGGAGATCAGGTCCCTGTGGCAAACTTAAGATCTCAATTTTTTAGCTGCATACAAACCGCTAGTGAGAGTGTGAGAGCCTATGTTCTCAGACTGCGGGATTTGTTTTGTAGACTAAAGAAACGAGACCCAGATGGCCCCCTTGATGAAAGTTACCTGTTAGACCAGCTCTTGATGGGACTCCGTAATGCAGAGCTGAGGAGCACAATCAGGACCTATGCACGCCATAACCCGGATGCCACCTTTAACACAGTACTGGAAGAAATATTTTTGCTGGAACGTGAACAGCGACCTTGGGCTGGACATGAAATCGTAGCTCAAGCTGTGGGTGAGTCCTCTGCTTCTAAATTAACAACAGGGAAGGATGACTGGGCTGAGACTTTCCGACGGGAGCTCCTCCAGGAAGTGAGGGGGCAGATGAACGCGTTAAGGCAAGAAATGACCCAGCAGTAACAACCCGCTGCAGGTGAGCCTATGCAATGCCCGCAACACCCCTATCAGCCGTCACCTAGGAGGAGGTTCCAGTCCTATACACCTAATACCTGGGCTGCAGACGGTAAGCCTATATGTCGCAGGTGTGGCCGCACTGGACATATTGTCGAGGTATTAAAAGATTTACAAGGCCGAGATGACTTGACTGAACAACAGAAGCAAGACTTTAAAGCCCTTCTACAGAGGTGGGTCAGGGTGTTTGCCCTCCATGAGGAGGACTTTGGGCATACTGATGCGGTGCAACACCAAATCCACACTAGCAATGCGCCCCCAGTAAGGGAAAAATACCGCCCCCTACCGCCTATGATGTACCAAGAAATGCGCATCCTGCTAGCAGATATGTTGGAGAAGGTCATTCAGCCCAGCTCCAGCCCTTGGGCTGCACCCATCGTGATGGTCCGCAAGAAAGACGGCAGTTGGCGCTTTTGCGTCGACTATCGTAAATTAAACTCTTTGACTCATAAAGATGCCTTCCCGCTCCCCCGTATAGAGGAGACTCTAACCTCCCTGACCCAAGCCTCCTGGTTCACCACACTTGACTTAACCAGTGGCTACTGGCAGGTTGGAGTTGACCCCCGAGACCGACCCAAGACCGCATTCACTACCCCACTAGGACTATATGAGTTTCAGAGGATGCCCTTTGGCCTCTGCAATGCGCCGGCCACGTTTCAACGGCTTATGCAGCAATGCTTGAGTGGCCAAATCGCTGACTCTGTACTCGTTTATTTGGACGATATTATAGTCTACTCCCCCGACTTTTCCTCTCACTGCGCCACCTGGAGGCTGTCTTTGAGCGACTGCAGCACCATGGGCTTAAACTGAGGGTAGCTCAAACTGAGGTAACTGAGGGTGCCAGCTGTTACGGAGGGAAGTAAGGTTCCTGGGCCATGTGGTCACGGAAGAAGGAGTGAAACCAGACCCTACCAAGGTCACTGCTGTGACAGGATGGCCGGTTCCAACCACCATAAAAGAGGTACGTGACTTCTTAGGCTTAGCAGGTTACTATCGTCGCTTTGTTGCCAATTTTGCGAAGATAGCACGCCCCTTGAATGCCCTCTTAATTGGAGCCCCTGCAGATAAGAGAACAGGCTCTCGCCGGATCTCTTGGTCTGACTAATGTGTTATACACTGATGCAAGTAATGCTGGTCTGGGAGCTGTCTTAGCCCAGCTACAGGATGGGCGTGAGCGAGTTGTGGCCTATGCCAGCAGGAGCCTGCATCCTAGTGAGAAAAATGATGCTAACTACAGCTCCTTTAAATTGGAATTGCTGGCCTTAAAGTGGGCCATAGTAGAAAAATGGAAAGACTATTTGATGGGGGCCAGAGTGATTGTTTACACCGACAATAATCCTGTAGCCCACTTGCAGACCGCCCGCCTGGGGGCTACGGAACAAAGGTGGGTAGCCCAACTAGCTGCCTTCGACTACCACATGAAGTATCGTTCCGGTAGGGAGAATGCCAATGCAGATGCCCTTTCCAGAGTACCTGTTGAAACCCCTCTAGGTGCTGTGGTGGCTGTGGCAGATGAACAATCAACAGGACAGACAATGGAAGGTTGGCGAGCCAAACAACTTGAGGACGAGGACCTGGACCTAGTGCGGAGGTATGTGGAAAGTGGGAAGTTTCCAAGGGGGCCAGAGGGGCGAGCTGCTCCGCTTGGGGTAAAACAGCTGCTGCAACAAAGGGCAAGGCTGGTGATGTGGGATGGTGTTTTGTCGTCGAGTTACTGACTATAACACCCATGAAGCTCGACTCCAGGTTGTCTGCCCTACTCAACAACGCAAGGAGGTGTGGGAGAAACATCACAATGCTGTTGGACACTTGGGAGTGGAGAGAACCATAAGTTGCCTACGTCGACACTTCTTTTGGCCAGGTATGCAGACCCAGGTACAACAATACCACTCCCTGTGTCCCCATTGCCAGGTTAAAAAAGTTGATGCTGCGCCTAAAGCGCCCCTGAAACCCTTTACTGTGTCCTTCCCCCTTGAGGTTATCGAGCTGGACTTCCTTTCTTTAGGGAGGCCCCATGACCCATATCAAAACATTCTAGTAATGACTGATATGTTCAGCCGCTATGCCTGGGCTATCCCCACAAGGGACCAGACAGCGAGGACCACTGCTAGGGTCCTGTGGCAATCTGTTATACAGACCTTTGGGTGTCCGATGAGATTCCATTCGGACCAAGGCCCAAATTTCGAATCCCAGCTGGTGGCCGAACTATGTAGCCTTTATGGCATCTCTAAGAGTAGGACAACTCCGTACCACCCCCAGGGAAATGGTATGTGCGAACGACTTAACCAGACCCTCCTGAGCATGCTGCGGACTTTGGAGGATGAAAAGCAAAGTCGCTGGCCTGAACATCTCCCTGCCCTCGTCCAAGCTTACAACGCCACCTTACACAGCTCTACCGGGTACGCACCTTCGTACCTGATGTTTGGACGGCATGTTCGATTGCCTGTGGATGTAGCCTTGGGTGTAAAGAACCAGCAAGTTCGGTATAGCTGGGACAGTTGGGTGGGTGAACACCACCAGCACTTGTTGTATGCCTACTCTTTAGCGGCTAAGTCTATGGGCCAGGCTGCATAGCAGTATAAAAAGCAATATGACCGCCAGGCCGAGTCACTTCCATTGTCTGGGTAAATCTGTTGTGTTGCTCCCACCAAACTAAACGAACTTGTGAGTAAAATATAAGGTTAATTTATTTAATAGAGTCCCAGCTCTACAATTGGGTGGCGTAGTCGAGCTACATTGCTTGTTTCACGTGTGTGTGTGTGTGCTTGCCTGTCTGTATGTGTTTATGTGTATGTGTGCGTGCGTGCGTGCGTGCGTGCGTGTGTGTGTGTGTGTGTGTGCGTGTGTGCACGTGCGCGTGCATGTACTTTATGTGTGCAAATCACAAATGAGTGGGTATGGGTTAGGTTGATGCGGGCTCTTGAGACTAACATACCATAAATATTTTGTCATCTTGGGTGCAAAGGTTCAGGTAGGGCTAGTTATTTAGGGGAGTGGCCACCAAGTATTATGTTCCCTGGTGTTTCAGTAACCCGGGAATCACTGACCAAAATTGATGACTGTAAAAAAAATATATTTTATATTTTAAATGACTTGTCCTGATTCTTCCTGTGGATCTTAGTGGGCACTGAGGAAGCAATAATTTCATCGCTAGTTTTTCATGATTACTATTTCAATTGTTTCATATCAAAATTCACTACTTATGTGTTTTATGTAGTTTGTCGAGGACTGGTTCAGACACGTCACATCCATAACGTGAAACCGTCACATCCATAACGCCAGTTTTTCCTACATAATGCATTACGAAAATGACGCATAGTTTCAAAAACACACTTTTTGTGTTCATTCAAGTCTCCTTCATGCTACATATATCAGTTTCGACAGTTTCCTTCAAAATTCAGAGTTTGTAGAAAACCTGTAATCTCTCACAAAAGTGTGTCCATTTCATGTCACATCCATAACGCTGATAAAATGCCTTGTATTCTTAGGATGAAATTGATTATATGAAATTTGAGGATTTCTCAGTATTCAGAGGACCGAGGTTACATTAAAAGTAATGCAAATTAATTCACTGATACTAATTTTGCCCCCACTCTAAGGCATTTTGTTTACCAATATGAGTCCAATTGTCACATCCATAACGCTGGAACTGCCCTCCTGTATTTCTAAAAACAAATTATGTAGGCCACGTTGCTTTGCAGACAAATGGGTCCATAACACTGTGGACGTCAATTCCGATGTAAACAGCAAATAACTCAAGTCGTTATATTGTATTGTTGTATTATATTATATTTATAGCCTATAGTCTAGTCGTTATATCAGAACAAGAGGCTTTTGCGCAATAGCCGGAAGAATGCGCCTTTACTTTGGAGATAGCGAGGTAGAAAACGAGAGGAATAGTGTTTAAAATGTCCATTTAAATTGTAGCCTAATATAATGCACTGTTGTGCATTTTAAATCAGAAATAAGAATGTGAGGAGGTACTATTAACTTTAAAGATTGCATCTACAATCGAAACTATCTACATGCAAATTGAATGGCCTTATGTCAGGTTTATGGATGTCTGCTTTAGTTGACAGCACGGCCACTAGATTTTAATCGGTAAAGTTGAGGAGCTGTTAATGGTAGTGCAAATAGGCGGATTCATGTCCCTTGTGGTTTGCAACTGCGAGGTACATGGCAGGCGCCCCACAGAACGGTTTCATTTTCAGAGGTAGATATCCAAGCTCTGGCACCCCCTCTGAGATGCGTTCGTCCGCCAGTTTCATGCGTCCCCCAGTTTCATGCGCCAGTTTCATGAGCTTTTATGACAAAACCGTGACTGTGGTAGTTAGCAAACTACATCCTAATAGAAAACTGTTAGCTTTCCTGGTATCAAATGACAAATGGTATAGGCCTATAACACAACATAAATTGTGCTGGCGACCCAAATAAAATCTCCTACGACCCACCCGTGGGTCGCGACCCATGACTTTGGGAAACACTGCTGTAGATGGTATAGTTACATTAGATTTTGGGACATACTAGAAGTACTATAGGACAAAGAACAGGCTACAGATATTAATAGAGGTGTTACAAAGCATCATAGAAGTATTGTGTATATCTTTGATGTGTAGTTAGTTTTAGCCTAATGTTGCGGTCATATGCAGTTTCACTATTGTGATTTCCTTCCTGTATGCACTAAACAAAGTTCTACAACAATATACAAAGGGTCTGGGATATCATTCGAGAGGGAGAGGGGTTAGTAGGCCTAAACGTTTTCGCCACAGTTATAATTCGGTTGTAAGCACCTCATGGAAAGACATCATTCAACCTGTCCTGACCTAACTGTTGTATGGTAGCCTATCTATGTTGTAATGTCTATTAAACTGGAGAGCTTATTGAGAAAAAATATATTTTTTATTACCTGAGTTTGTGAACTCTATGGTAGAAATTCAGTGTGTTTACCTGGAGCCACTGGTTTGTCTTGGGAGACTATCTGGGCCAGACGGCCCAAAAGCTGAGAAGCCAGTTAGCATGGGTCCTGCAGGAGAACGGCCCTGGGTAGGAGCAGCACCTGCGATAACACCTGTACATCCAGCAGCTCCCTGGTGTGCAGCAAAGAGAAGGTGAGAGGAGAGAGGCTTTTAGTGGGAGGAGGTGAGCAGATGGAGAATGAAGAAATGTGCGGAGGAAGGGAGAGTGTAGAGAAGAGGGGAAGACACAGAGATAACTAGCCTAGTTATGACAGCTGTTCAACACATTTGCATGTAATGACACAAGCAATGAAATAAGGCCAATTTGTTTTATGGGGTAGGACTATTCAGCAGGGAGCCAGTATAGTGCATGTTGACTAACATGATGACATTAGCCATTGGAAATTAAAAAAAAAAAAAAAAACAGCAGACATTTGTACAAAATCAGTTGCATCGATGTTCGAATTTGGTCAAGAGGGGGAGAAACTGCGTCAATGATGTGGACAAGTGATAAGATGATATATGGAGTTTTGAGAATTACAATTCTGAGAAATGCGTCAAAGCAACTGAGAAAAAACTAAGTGACAGTGGGATCATTTTGGCCATGCATGCGTGAATCAAGACACAAGATGACCTGAGGAAACCATCTTACTTTTCTCAGATATTCTGATGAATTGAACTAAGCCATGCCAAACCTAAAACAGTCGATAGGATATAGCCTACTTAAAATCTCACTGAAATCTATACTGAAAATCTCAGACACAGTGCATTGGTATGGATGGATCATGGGTGTGGACGGGGAATTGTCATTGTAGCTAAATACCGCAAACATCAACATAGTTTACTGTAAATATTTAATAATTTACATTCTGCATAATAACCTTGACAAGTGGTAGGCTATTGTGATGCTCTTTGATAAACAACAGATGGCGCCATTGACTTTCTTATCGGAATGACTAGGTCAGTGTTTTTCAACCTTTTTTGTGCCACGGCACACTTTTGACACTTAAAATGTCCCACGGCACACTAACATCCTGTGTGAAGAAAAAATAAACATACCATAGCCTAAAATTTCAAATAATACAGATATGGCCTTATTATGGCTTCTATGCAAGACCTGCTCAATAAAACAAGCGCCCTGTTTCATTTGTAGGTGACTATCTAATTTAATTGTTATGAACTGGATATGTGATTCTGTGAATAGTGGATATGGGGCCCCGTTGTACAATGCCTGCATACCACAAATAGTGCAATCATACAATCAATGAGAGCACATGTGGTTATAAATTCTTTGATGCAACAGTTGAGTTGACCAGTGAGTGACATTTGGGTAATTTTCTGCGGCACACCTGATCTCTCACGGCGTGTGCCCCGGCACAGTGGTTGAAAAACACTGGACTAGGTCACTCTCAGTGACAGAGCAACACTATGCAGTTCAGTAGCCTAATGTTCGAAGTGTGCATTGGTCTGCATATAGATTAATGCCATCAAAAGAAAATCACAATTTTTATTCGCTTAAATTTGCACGTTGTGAACAAGGTGAAACTTTCAACCAAAGATTCATAACGCAACAGCGTAGGACTACATGTTTGTACGACTACCAACAGATGGCGATGTAAGAGAACTTAATCGTGGTGTTGTGGAGGCTGAGCAATTCACAAAACTCATTTTGTGCCACAGCCACTTACAGTCTGCAAAAATATTAATTTGCTGGAATCCCCAAGACTACATTGGTTATATAATCAAAGAGTGATGTTTGCATTTTCGGAAAAGAATATGAATGCCCAAAAATCCTCAACAATGATTTAAAGCCATAGGCCTATTCAAATGCCAGTTTGGCAAATTATTTTTTATTGTTTAACCTTAAATCTAGAAGTTACTGTGCACTCGTAAAGACACTTAAACACAAAGCACTTTTTTTCAGGCTGTTGGGATAGCAGCTAAAAAAAGGGGCAGTTGCTCGCAGAACAAAAGAAGCGTCCGCTGTAATAACCGAGTGTCGCGCGTGCCTCTTTTGTGAGGCGCTTTCAGCAGAAAGCAGGTGGGGCACGCGCTCATTGTAGGGGTTGGGGGTTGTTTCCTGCACTCAGTCGCCACACGCCAAAGACTTGACGAATTAGGGGATGTCTTTGCAAATGCAAATAAGAGGCGTGTGTCAAGCACAATCAAGAATTGCATATGTGGGTTATTTTTTGTACCAAATACAAATGTAACAATGTCGAAATGCAATGCTGCAATATTCCTATGAAAGTGTCTTACAGGTTTCGCAAATTGTGCTATTTTGCCTATGCGCAGACTGGACATTGTATCTTAGGCCTACATGAAAAATAGCCTATTATTATCATGATTGTTACTGACCAATGTATTAGTAAAACTGGCCATTGGAGCTCTAACGGCTCTTACGGTGAAAATGGGCGCAGCCGCTGCATTTTGACTTTTGCTATAACTCATTTATTTGTACAGAAGTACAGGCTATTGACACGGGGCAGCCCAGATTGCAGTAATCCTCCCACGTGGGGTGTTTACAGGCAGAGAGTGTTGTGGTGGTGCGGAGCGGAGCAGGAGCCAATCAGCGACGACGATTGCGAGAGAGTCAACCCCACTGCCGAGAAACAGTCCTAACCCGGTATTTAAGCGCTGACTTTTCTCTCTGTTCTATCTTCAGCCCAGAGCGCACACAGTGAACGAACTAGGATCTAAACCTTTGTGGACTAGCCTACATCAACCATGACTCTTGAGGAAGTTCACGGACAAGATAACTCTGAAACAACTGACAGGTAAGGCACTTGTTTTGAGGCATCGTAGTGCAACACAATAATGAATGCATTTACTGCGCAATTGCTTACAATAGTGACTTAACTCGTTATTCTCTTTTCCACAGAATGCAGGTCATCGGTACTGCTTTGGAGGAGCTACTCGTTTCGGCGAAGAAACAAGACTGCTTGACAGTTGGGGTATACGAATCAGCAAAAGTCATGAATGTGTAAGTAAAGCAGCTAATCTTTCTGGAACCTGATAAGTATCTTTGCTATAGTTAAATGAAAGGCTTATTTGAATCCGTTTCTAACCAAGTGTCATTGTCATTCAACAGTGATCCAGACAATGTGGCATTCTGCGTGTTAGCGACTGACGAGGAGTACGAATGCGACATTGCCCTCCAGATCCACTTCACCCTCATCCAGGCTTTTTGCTTTGACAACGACATCAACATCGTGAGGGTGAATGACATCGAGCGCCTTGCCGGTATTGTTGGCACTGACGAGTCGGAGGAACCTAAAGACGCTCACTGTATTCTTGTCACGGTAAGCTTTGGCACCGCTTCAGTTCCTGTTTAACCTACCATGCCATTTATGCTGCAGCTATTTGTAGGTTAAGTTCGTGTTTGGGTCATGCTAATTCTTGTGCGCCTTGTTATTGCAGAGCCCCAATGTGGACTCGTGGAAGGATCCTGCTTTAGACAAACTCCGGCTGTTCTGCGAAGAGAGCCGCGGCATGTATGAGTGGGTGCCGACAATCACCCTCCCCGAGCGCTGAACTGGGCCACTTCTCTACGCTTCTGCAAGAGAAGGAAAAGGAACCTATTCCGAATCACCGAGTGTGAAGTTCCCACTCTGATAGCGGAGGATGCAAAGCGTACCTCCAGATTTCGGGGACTCTCTCTGGAATGGCGTGCTGGCGCTGAAAGATGAAGATGGACTAGATGGGTACAGGAAAGTTCTGGGAAAGTCGACGAGGAGTTGACCGAGTCGAGACGGACTTATGTGTTGGATACAGTATGATTCCATCACACCCTCCACACTTGCAATCTTGGATGGGAAAGAAAGATGGAGGAGTCGAAACGTCAAAACTGGAATGTGGATAGATGGACTTTGAGAGTTTCTAAAGGGAAACAAGGAAGGAACTGGACTGATGCGTGAAATGAACCTGAAATGGCATGGTGGATTTTATAAGATTATGGGACATTACTGATTGAAGCAATGGTGTTAGCTTCCCCTGGCAATGAAGCTAGTTGTTTCTGGATGGACTTTCAGACAAAATCACTAAGTCATCTTTGTTATGCCGAAATGATGGAAAAGAGATGTTCTAGTAAAAACAAAATGCAATGATTCTGTTAAACAATTTGCAGACATAAATAAATATTTCAAAAGTTTATCCATTATCACTTGTGTCAGTTGCTTGTTTGGTATGTAATGTAATGCTTGAGCAATGCAATATGCAGAAAAGAATGCTCCATTTGTTCAGTCATGCCAGGCTAGTGAGATACGAGACTGCACACTAGGCAGATTTTGGAGGAGGAATGGCAGGCTGTTAGCAAGCATGCTGCTGAGACCTCGTGGGAGAACAGTTGCGACATAGTCGTGGTTAGGTTCTCTCTCTCTCTCTCTCTGACACACTCACTCCTCTCTTTCAGCCATGCGCCCTGACCTTTCACCAGCTGCGCAGTGTAAGAGCTCGGTGCGGGGGGGGGGGGGGGGGGTGTCTTCGGTGGACAGTGCCAGGACCTGCTGGTGCAACATCTTATTGCACAGTCCAGTCCATTGGGTACTGCAGAGAGAACTCCCCACATGCAAATGTGACAAGCCTATTTGGACACATGTGCTGAAGTCCTCTCGATTGCTCTCAATGTATTATGCAAACGCAAGTGTAGTAATACTAAATTTGGTCAGCTTGCTTGTGTAGCTGTGTAAGATATGCAGAGGCTGATTGTTAGCAGGAGCTGCAGGGCCAGCAGCACATAGTACAGTGTAGGCCAGCTTTAAAGGTCAGGTGCACCCAGGGTAAATGCCAGCTGTAACAGGTTCTGCTTAGATTAAAGCTCTCAGAGAGAAAAGGAAAGCTGACTAACTTCACACCCACACATATACACAGATACGCTCACACATACACACACACACACACACACGTGCACACACACACACACACACACACACAGACACTGATTTTTATCTGCCCACTCTACAGTTAAGACATCACTTAAAGGGTTATCACAGCTTTTTTTTTCAGCAACTGCACAGATGAGTGTACACACTAGACACACGTGTGCTGATGATCAAAGGAGTTGGGGGTGGGGGGGTTCAGAGTAGAGATTTGCAAGAAAGCAAGAGGTAGTGGAGGCTGTGGAATTCCCCCGGGTCATTGGGCGTCCAGCCTGCAGCCAGTCTCACCCACATGACAAGAATTACAGGAATGATCCTTACAGGAAAGGAGGGCAGGCCTCCTGCCGTTTGCTGTTCAAGCTGAACGGACGTTTCACAAACATGGGCAGGTGAGATGACCACTCGTGTTAGGCGTCATCATTTCTCAGGCAGTAGGATACTTTTTCAGGTCAAGGACACCAGCAGTTGCCCCAGTCCTCTGTTTATAACAAACTCAGCACCTGCGGAAACATAAGTTAGCCTTGCAATACACATATTATAATGCTGTGCTTGCTGCTATTACAGAACTATCACAACCATAATACTGTTTCCTGTGGTTTTTAGAATATATAAAATTGCGGTTGTTTTTGCCACAGTAACCTATATAATGTGTCTGCACCTGATATATATATATATACACATACATATATTCACAACTCTTAGGTGCATATGTGCAGGCACAATATCATATTCTACATTTATAAGTTGCTTACACCACACAATTGAAACCAGGAGATGCGAAGATCACGTGTGGCAAGTGGGACATCCTCTTCTTGTGTGGCTGTGGTTCACATGGACGTGTGGTTGATGGAAACAGAGTGCTGTCAGGACGCGCGACTCCATGAGGTTGCGTCTTTCCGGTCCACTTCAGCAGTGCTGTCATATGATTGATGTCAAGTGACAGTCAGTCAGTATGAAATATATAGCTGTATCACCATTGCATTGAGAAAAATGACATATTTGTTTATAGATCCAGTAACTATGATTTTTTGGAATTCATTGAATAAGCTCAACAATTAATTGAATTGGGAGTTTAACAGAACTGTTTGTAATTTCTGTCAAGGATGTTATGTTGTTTTATTCTTGGAACTGGTGTGCCATGATCAAAGGAAGAAGCCATTAGACATTCAAGTGTCAACTCACACAGGCAGCTTGATGAATTTAGTTTCACTTGCATTATGATCACTAGATGTGACATTTAGCCTTGGTTGGTGTCTGTGCTCCCTTCAAATGCCCCTTCAGTTATATTACTCTGTCTCTGTTTGTGTCATACTACTTTCAGTAATGCTGCCCTTAATCCATGTGCAGCAGGTGCACTTTAAACCAAAACTAACAGAAAGAAGCTAAACTGAAAAAAAAAAACCCCAGAAGAGATGTGTTGCAGATGGAAGACAACAAAGGAAGACCCCCTCCTCCCCTCCCCTGTGTCATGGTGATCTGCTGCTGCAGCATGACTTGAAGCACAACAGAGGCACTGAAAAAAACACACATCTGCCAAATACAACACACATGACTGCAGATGATGCAAAAACACAAAACAGCTCTCAGACTGTGTTGCACACCTGACTGGCATGATATCAGAAAACAAAGCATTTTGACACTGGAAACGAAGCACAACACAATGTTGGTGGCGTCAATCTGCGTTGTCCTCAGAAACAAACTCCTGTTAGGCGTCGTTGTCTCCAATTCACTGGAGTTATTGAACGCCACCTAGAGTGTTGCAGTGTTTCTAGAGTTATTGAACGCTTCTAGAGTTGGCTCTGAGTGCCTTGTTGACTGGAGCTCCAGACGGGGCCATACGGGACAGTGTGTACTGCCTGTCACCTGGGAGAGATTAATGCCATGACCTCATGGGCCAGTTCAGCACGGCTGGCTGCGTGCCCTGACTCTTGCTCCAGTGTGGCATGGGCTTCCTGAAACGTCTCTAGGGTTCAAGGGTTCCACTTCCAGGGGCTTCCATGGTCCCTCAAACTTGTTTGCAATGTCGATTATGCAGTTTGAAATAGTTTTCAGTGTATTTGTTTATCATTTGATTTCATGGTTGTTGTGACCAACAGAGGATGTCTGTCTAATGTCTACACATCGAAATGCCCAGCATGCTTTAAAGTATTGTGTTGAACATTTTTGCAAGCCTGAGACCTGGGCAGACGAGGCCAGTGAATGGTTACAAACCTCCTTTATTCTTGTTCTGCAGTCTGCATAGCTCTGAATTCTCCACCAGGGATCTAGGCTTGTCCCTTTATGTAACCTCTAATGAGATAAGTGAGGTGGAGGGGGCTGTATTGGGTGAGCGAGCACTCCCAGAATAGCAGCAGCAGAAGCAGCCATGCTGAATATCCGCAGTCCTCCCACCTCATGGTATGAGAACAAGCACTTGGCCCTGGAAGTGGGGAGTAGAGAAGTGGAGGGGTTGCTTTAAAGATATGCAGGGGTATTTGTCCAAGGAATTTGATCAGTGGCCCATTTTAATCTGTGGTAGGATATAGTTATTAAAATAGCATTAAGCTTGTGGCATGACAGGGTGAACACAGGGGCGCCTCTAGGGGGAGGAAGTTAGGACGATTCTAAGGGCCCGGCACTGACAGGGGGCCCCCAGAGAGCCCCCCCCCCCACCAATAATACTATAGGCTATATTATCGGAGGGCCCAGAATTATGGTCTGTCATAGGGCTCAAATTATCTAGCAGCACCTGTGGGTGAACAACTTTGAAGTTTCAAGTGTTTTTTTAAATGCTGCCTAAAATGTATTGGCTAATTTGCCTCAGTTTGCCATATAGTGGAGCTTCCTCTCAGGCATATTTGCAAAAGTCTTTTTGAGTTTGACCCATCTGGGTCACGTCTTTGCAGAGGAGGTGCCAAATCCCGCACTCTCCTTTTAGAAATGTGGCAGGCTCTATTTTCGGTGCCGTCGCAGCACTCGACAAACACTTTCGCCACGCTCTCCCTGTGCTTGTCCTACAATGGGGTGACATCACAGAGCTATCCGGAGATGAAGGAGCGCCGGCCAGGCCGACCATCACAAGGCCTGTGATATGAGCAGCAGGCATCCGTGCATTCTCCAGATATTTGGCAGCTCCTTGCGCATTCTCTGCGGAGTCCAGAGTTAGCAATGGCCTAATAGGGGCTGGCGAGGGGGTGGTGCCTTGCGACGTCGGAGAAATGCCTGGCATCCAAGTGCCCGCCCAAACAGACCCTCACATAGATGCGGTGCGAGATCACAATGCTATGTGTGGTACTCCAGTGAACACCTAACAAAAACATCATCTTCAAAGTATCCATCCTTAAAAGCTCCAGGACAGTAACATATTTTGTCTTTTTGTCTAGTCCAACAGAAGTTGTGTTAGTTGTAACTCATACTGTGGGGTTTCACCCTTTGTCCAAAAATAGTAAATGTTTCGTACAGTCAGGTTAGAATGAAAGGCATAACTCAGATCTTCCTTTTGTGCTCTCAGTTCACAATATTCTTGTTTGGCTGAAGATAGTGCTTTGTTCTTCTCTGCTACAAGCCTACAATGAACCACAAGCTTTTTCGGGGTGTGATGCGGTGACGACTTCATTGTGCAAAACACACAGTATGACTAATACTGGCTTGTCAAATATGCAAAACAATATTATTCAATTGGTAGTCACTCGTTAACTGCAGCATCACAGATTCATCAAGTTATTCCTTTTATCCTTGGTGCAAATTATGATAGGAATGAGAATGGAAATGTACAAACTCGTGCATCATCCGAGATCATGAGTAATGACGCTGATGTGATGTTGTGACAAGGAATGTAAATATGTGTGAAGCAGCACACATTCCTCTGTGCATTAAGAAACTAATGGCCAGAGCTTATTGGATTGTGCTGTTGAAGAATGCACATATAGTTAAGACTGTCAAGCTGATGCAATGCTCTCCGGCAAAGTGTACAGTGACTATTTCACAAGATCACATCATATCTGCCCTGGAAAAACATTGGGGGTCCCTAGCAACAAGGAATCTACTCCTCTCGTTTTTCCCCCCTCCCTCTTTCCCACTACTACTACTACTGCTTCTGCACTTTTCCCCTCCTACAGGAACTCAAAACAGTCCGTGTGTTTTGACAGCCGAGCTCTGCCATTGCTGGAAAACAAAAGTAAGCCCTTTTTGTTTTGGTGATGCTCCATAATCTGTGTGGATGAGCCGGTCGAGGGGGAGGGGCCGCTGCCTGAGCGATGGGAGAGCCTCGGCCAATGGGACGCGGGGGCTCCCCCGACAAGATCAAACACGGGCTTGTTGCTGGTGGTAACAGGATTGCCATTGGCTCGGTGGGGTGCTGCACCCTCAGCCTTGGTATCCTGGAGAGTGGGTATTTTGAACACAGTTATTATGTTTATCAAAAACCTAATGTACTTGATTAACCTTGTTTTTCCCCTTCGCTGTCAAAGAGGGTGCCCTTGGGTGAGCTTTAGAAGAAAAAATGACCACAGTGTCACGAAAACCCCATTTATAGTTGATGCGTGTCGGGGCTGCTTACCATGTAGGCCTACTTTTATCCCACAAAGAGCATAACAACAACAAAAATTAAGCAACACTGAGAAATACTGAGAATCATTTTTAACAAAGAGGGGGTAGGACTGCCCCCTTTTTTCAGGGAACATGTGTAAATAACATGTTTGTAAATGTGTGGGTATGTTTGTTAATGCAGTATTCTTTCATCATCACACTGTACTGTACTGTATATTGTTACAGATTTCACCACATTCCCATCTCATATATTGTAAGCTGGATAACTGCAAGGAACTAACTGTTAGATTGATCTGGTCTTACTGTTAACAATTTGCCTATATGTTTTCTTGTATTATATATTTTTTGTATGCAATTTAATTTTGCATCAACAATGTATTGCATCCTGATATGTTTATGGTTGTAAATAATTTCATGATCAATTCTTTCTTTACAATGTACTGTAATGCAATGTAATGTAATGTTTTGGCTCTTTCAGTGGGTGGTGTCTTCCCAGACCTCTGTTGTTGCTTTGGAGACTAGCCCAAAACTTCTACCAATCAGAAGTGTGCATGTCATTCAGCCCTTTCTACTGCTCTTACCCGCTCTGTTGCACTCCAACCAAACGGCATGTTGACTCGAGGTGATTTTTAATCTCTCTTCTCCAGGAAGAAAGCACTACTGGGCTGATAACTGCTTACCAGAATCTGTTTGGGTGACATAGTATAGTATCTTCAGTAACCATAAAACAGGGCGTCCATTGTTGATTGCCAAACACAGTGTCCAGAGTGTCCTGTCTTCCAGTAATTCCTCCCATTCTTGTGACTGCAATCCTGTCAGTTCCCTCTCCTCCCTGGTGCTATTAGAACCGCCTTTATGACACCTGCAATCAACTCACTCTGTGTGTTTAACATTATGAATGAATGTGTATGGGTGCTTGACAGCTTATTAGTGTGCACCCTGATAACTTGCTTTGGTCAGCGAAGGATAACAACAGCATTTATACAACCCACCACAATACTAATCAATGGGACAATGAAAAACGAATAAGTCAGACAGTAGAAGGTGTGTATGTGTGCAGCGCTGCAAACACAACACCCATAACTGAGCTTGTTATCTTCCTGGGGGAGACAGGAGCAGGTGTGGGAGAGCCCAAGGCATGCTGCTTGGTTGTGTAAACAGTTCTGTGTGTGTTTGTCTGTGTGTGTGTGTGTGTGTGTGTTTGTGTGTGTGTGTGTTTGTGTGTGTGTGTGTGTGTGTGTGTGTGTGTGTGTGTGTGTGTGCATGTGTGTGGTGTGTGTGAATGCAGCATGGGGGTTCAGCTCTCTCATATACACAGGATGCAGCTGCTTTTGTGTCACCAAAGCAAGAAGCCACCAGCCTGCCAGAGCACCCCAGAGAAACCTCTCGGCACATCTCACCGCTCATGGTTAGAGGAAAAGAAAAAAAAAAGAGTGAAAGAGAGAATGAAAGAAAGACAGAATCCACTCAGACCGTGAGAACAAAGAGCCAAAACAGCCAGCAGTAAATAAATAAATAAATAAATAAATGGATGAAACATTTTTGGGGAACTGCACAGAGGCGTAATAATGCATGTAAAGCATTATGGTGGTGCCCACCCTCAGTCACCCCTGCACACATTATGGTAGTGCCCACCCTCAGTCACCCCTGCACACATTACTGTGCATCGAGGGTGTTCCTCACTGCTTCAATTGAGCTAGACAGAGAAACGAATAGAGAGACAAAGCTCACAGGCACACAAAGGTCACGCAGCCACACAAAGGTCACGCAGACACACAAAGGTCACGCAGACACACAAAGGTCTCTGTGCTACAGAGCAGCAGTGGGCTGTGTGTGGATGCCAGGCTGTGTGTGTGGAGGCCAGGGTGTGTGTGTGGAGGCCAGGGTGTGTGTGTGGAGGCCAGTGTGTGTGTGTGTGTGTGTGGAGGAAGGCCAGGTCAGTCTGTGGTTGCTGTACAGTAGGCTGAGTGCTGGGAGGCTGGGCAGGGGATGCTCCAGTGAGGGAGTGCTAGAGGCCTGGCTGAGCGAGAGAGAGAGAGTGAGCGAGCGAGCACTGGGCAGACTGGAGCCTGCATGGAGCACAAGGGGTAGACATGAGCACCAGCCACCAACCAAAGGCTATTAAAATGTGGACGTTACTGGTAGATTTCAGACACCAAATAATGTTTTTCTGTAGCGTGGCTGGTGAACTGGACCATGTAGTCAGTAGCTGGTAGATGTTTCCATTTCCTCCAGAACTGGCCCTGCTTCGGCCTCAGCTGCTCCGATTTGCAGGGGGCTTTGAGAGGGCAGTGTGTCCAGACGCCTCCCCTGACCACACCACATGCCACACAGACACACACACTCAACCCAACACACACACACACACACACACACTCTCTCTCCATGTGTCTTTTGATATGGTTGGTCGGTTGATATGGTTCCATTTGAGGGAGAGATTTCTGTCTGTGTCACTTCCTGTCTCTTCGTCTCATTGTCTCTCATCCTCTTCTTTGTCAGTTTTCTCTGCAAATCTGACTTCCTCCCTTTTTAACAACACACTTGCATCTACTCAGCAGATTAAAGCTCCCAGCCCGGATAGAAAAGGATTTGCTTTCATGTGTCCACGCTCTCATCTTCTCTTTCATCCCAAATTGAACTATGCTTCCCTGTTTTGAAAAATAAAATGATATGATCAAAATAGATTGATATGATCAACATAGAATGATATGATCAAAATAGAATGATATGATCAAAATAAAGTGAAATAGCGGACAATAAGGGAGAGAGGAGAAGCCCAAATGCACAACAGAAACCCATGAAATGTGCACAAATTCAGCTTCTTTCACCTTGCTTCATGGCAGCAAAGAGAGAACATGCTGCTGCAAGATCAGTTGGCTGTGGTCTTTGTGATGTCTGTATTTTGTCCCATGGAGAAAGGGAAGGGGGTACTTATCTAGCTACTTTTTGTCTTCCTCGTCTTTGTGCTCCACTGATGTTGTTGTCTAACAGAATCCCCCTTCCCCCCCACCTCCTTCTCTTTTTCTTTCTCTCTGTCCCTCTTTCTTTTTCTCTTACTCTTTCATTCTCTCTCTCTTTCTTTTTCCTCCTTTCTCTCTCTTCTCTTATATTTTCTATGTTCTTCTCTCTCTCTCTCTCTGTCTGTCTGCGCTTGGTGACGACGCGCTGGGAAGGACGCCTCAGAAGCAGGCAGATGGGGTTATTGGGTTCACTGGCACACGCGTCTCTCGCCCAGAGGCACTGGCTGCTGCTGCTGCTGCTGCTGCTGCTGCTGCTGCTGCTGCTGTCTCCGCTCTCAGCCATGAAAGATTTTTCCTCGTCCACCACCATGTGCTTGGTCAGGTCAACTGCACATACCTGTGTGCTGTTGGATCACCTTTGTTACCTTAAAAATCCTCTTCAAGTCTATGTATGGTTTAAGAGTTTGTTAGCAGCCCATTAGCGGTTAATGGATTTCATATGAGAACTGTTAAGCACCATGGCACGCAAGTCATTGTGAATGGAGACTACTACACGAGATAAAAAGTGTGTTTGTCTCTCACTCTCTCGGTGTGTGTGTGTGTGTGTGTGTGTGTGTGTCCTCTTCAACATGTGTATGGGTGGGAACGGTTCTGTCTGGACATGCAGTCACAGCAAATTGAAATTGAGCATGAATTCACACGCACAAAAACAAATACAAACACATGTACATGCACATGTATTGACACACACACACACACACACACACACGCACATTCAAGTCTTTGATCCTCAGTGGCAGGTGCAAGACAGGGGTCAGGTGTGCTCTTACTCATCACTATGAGCCATATGGTATTGCAGTTCGTCCGCCCACGCCAGCCAACCTCACACAAAGGACCCACAGCTTTCTCTCTCTCTTCCCTTTTTTCTCTCGCTCTCTCTCTTCTCCCTCTCTCTCTCTATCACTCTCTTTCTCTTTCTTTCTAAACCTACCGTACCCTCACCTGCCAGCTGGACTGGGACCAATCACGGCACCTGGTCCTGGCCGGACAGCGCTTGAGTGACAGTGAGACTCTGCCCACGCGCAGGCACTAGCTTGGCCACCCGAGCTCATGGCTGCAAGCGGAGCGCGGCTGTGAGGTCTGAGTCAGGCCCAATGACAAAGCATGACACCGTGGCAAGCCAAAGCCAAGACAGACAGATGGACATGAATCACCAGCAAGCGCTTTACAACCATGGCCAGCCTGGACCCCTCTGCAGCGTTGTGTGCGCGTGCTGTTGCAATGACCACTGCTGACCTGGGGCTTTTTTGCTCAATCATGATGAATGTAATACTGTTAATTGCTGCATTTCCCTTTTTTTTGTCCGCCTGCGTCTGTGTCTGACTGCTGACTGCTCCACTGTCTGGCTCAGCTGAACTCGTGCCAAGGCAGCACCCCACCACACCATCCCCAACCCCCCCCCCCCCCCCGTCCCCCCGTCCCCATTTGTGTGTCTAGTTTCTTTTCTATCTCAATCTCAATCGTCTCACTCAGAGCAGAGTGCAGTGTTGAAACTAGAGTGAAGGGCAACAGTTTAGTGACTGCAGACCTGGAGGTGATTGTGACGAGCGCGCTGGGACTCCTCTCTTTCAACCCTCTCTGGCTAAATGGATATTAAGGAGAGCTGAATGGTGCGATAAGAGTTATGGAGAGACAGAGAGAGGGGAAGAGGAAGAGAAAGAGAGACAGAGTCAGAGAGAAAAGGGGAGAGAGAAAGACATAAAGAGAGAGAGAGAGAGAGAGAGAGATGGATAGACAGCTGTGTCTCTCCCTCTCCCTCGCCTCTGCCCTGTGACAGCTGCCTGCCTGCCTGGCTGGCCGGATCGGCCCTGGGGCCCACCAGGGCCTCCCGACGGCAGGGGAGATTAGAGAGGCACTGGGCACGTGGGGCTCTGCTCCAGGCACCCCATTCACCACACACACACACACACATCCATACACATAAACACACGCCAAACCCCTCCTCAGATGTAAGCAGAGCCTCTCAACCGCTCGCCTCTCCAGCACTGGAGGACAAAAGACAAGCAGCCCCCAACCCTACTCCACCAACCCCCACCCACCCAGCCACTCACCCCCAGCCTAGCACAGGACCAGGAGGGGTCTGTTAGTGGTTGGGACACAAAAGAGGGCCAGCAGCACAGTCTGTGCTTTAGACACTGAGAGGCTGAAGGATGGAGAGAGAGAGAGAGAGAGAGAGAGAGAGAGAGAGAGAGAGGGGGGACAGAAGGAAAAAAACAACTGATGTGACAGCTGCTCCTCTTAGAAAGAGTGGAAATTTAAGCCAGGTCTTTTCACCAAACATTAGCCATTTGTGGAGGAAGAATAGAGGCTATAGTTCTTATTTAATGGCATGGGGGGTGGAGGGGGGTTAAAGTTGGAAGCGTGTCTGAGGGGGTGGGGTGGGGGAGAGTATGGGCACACTTCTGACACCCTCCCTCCTCAAAAAGTCAGTTTTGTTAATGAACACTGTGCAAACACTTTCACCTCCTCAAGGATAAACGTCTGTATGTGACATCTAGGCAACCGACTCTGTTTCCACTCAAACAAAGACAGAAAGAGGAGGAGAGGAAGGTTCCGGATGACACCGTTTTAACATAGTGGCCTTGTGTTAAATGAGGGCAGTGAACCTGAATGGGTCCTCAATGGATCACTAGCAAGAAGTTACAGAAATACATCGACAATAAGTTACAAAACATGGACAATGGTAAAGATTTTAAAATACTTTTCATGGCATTTTTTTCATAGGCTGGTTAGAATTAAATATTGGATATTGATATCTTCTTGGAATAACTCTGTTTACCATATAGTGTGGGCAACTGGACCCACAATAATCCACAAGCATGAGACAGTAGAAGATAAAAAATGGGGCCAAAATCACAGATTGAACAGCTGAATGTGTTGTTTTACATAATGAGGCTAAAATGGTAAGAAAGTGCCGCACACGCAGGCTCCATATGACAGGTCTTTACTTAACTACATTTCGGTCTATAAGGCCTTCATCAGATTTTTTCTTAGATAATGAGGCAAACATAGCAGGCACGTTTGTCATTAGTAATTAATTAAGACAGACACGCGTTACACCAGCAATGCATGAAAAGCATTTTTTAATTCAATTCAAAATTCTGCATTTTAAATTGGCCATGGCCTGGTCGCCTGTACCCTCTTCATTACCCAAACAAACCGACTCTGGCGTCCGCATGGCACATACTTGATGCAAAGTGACATGTCCATTCATTGGCACGGCAAACATAATTAATGAGCAACCGTCTCATTTTAAAAATGCCCCCATCAATTCAAAAGACAACAGACAGGCCCTTTAAGATGCAAATGCCGTCGTTGAGGCTGATCTGAACACACAAGCTAATAAACACAATAATCTTGGCCATTGCTGGCAGAGCAGTGTGTGCCCATTATAGGGACACCCTATACAGTGTTCTCACAATATCAAGCATATATATATACAATATAATATATATACAATATCTATAATCAATATAATATAATACAATATCTGATTCACTAATTATAACTATTTGACCATTCTGCACATTTAGGGAGTGTGAAGTTGCGTAATAGATTAAAAACTCAAATAATGGTACGGTATAATAGATGCAAAAGTATTAGACTATTAGTCAAATAAAAATGACATCATGCTAAATGAGAAGAATATTGCTTAAATTAAAATATTTGAAATATATTATTATTTTATAATAATATAAAATAAACGACCTCTTGCTAATTATTGAGGAAGTGAGCCCTGTAATGTAAGGTTTGGGGTTAGGCATGTCCCAAAGCAATCACCATAAACCCATACACACGGAGCAGTGAAAAAACGCTAATTCATTAGCATTGCCTAACTTTAAATGCATTTCACTGTGACTAAGAGGTCAGTGGCTTTTTAGTGGTTTTCATCATAAACAACTGTGTTTTGAAAAACAGAATCAGATATAGCTGTAGGATGTAGCAAGTCTGCAACCTCTGTTCACAACACGACTGAGGATAATACAAAAAGCGGTTATGAAGCATGTAAGCTTGTCATTTCCTTGCACATAGCTCCCCAAAGGAAAACCTCTCCCAACACTAAATTGACATAACTTCACAATAAATCCATCCATCAAGCTGTGTAGATTATCTCAACCTGACTGAAAGCATTATCCTGCTTGAGATTCCACATGATGACAAGATTGGGGCTCCCATCATCTGATCAAGCATCTGCATTGACAGGCAATAACAACAATAAACAGTCTTTTTCCCCCTTCACCCTCAGATAATCTGATTTCAAGTCCCTTCAGCTCTTAGTGTGGAGAAAGCACACATGCTGCCACATCAGAGCCCATTCTTAAAAGGACACTGCTCAAAGGTCCATTCAGGAGTGTGATGTTAATCAGTCCTGCAACGTTACAACAAGTCGTCATCGGCGGCTGACAACAGGTTGTCAATGCATCAGATGCAAAAGATAATTGCCAGTGCACCAAGTGGCCCGTGGGCGGCTTGTTTACCTGCGGCACGTGGCAGCAGATTGATATCACCACCGTGTTTAACAGATGTGACCACGGACGGGTGGTGGTCAGTGTGTGTGAGTGAGTGTGTGTGTGTGTGTGTGTGGAGGGGTGAACAAAGGGCACACTTTTGTGTGTCTATACAAAGACTGGGACTGTTGGCTGGAAGAGGCCATGTTGACTGTTTGCTGTCTGTTCTCCAATCTGTCGTGTTTGCAGTCATAACAGGGCACACATGCCGGCCCCTGATAGGAATCTGAGGGAAAGGGAGAGGGGGGGGGGGGCAGCTTGCCTTACCTGTACCTGCTTGTCTGCACAATTGAGAGACAGAGGGAATCTGTGTGTGTGTGCATGTGTGTGTGTGTATGTATGTGTGTGATGGTAGAGATAGAGGGAAATGTGTCAAGGTAAACTTCCACTACTAAGCCTTAACCTGAAACTCTCCACCTGCCCTGGTCAGTAATCTTCCATGTGGCAGATTGTGATCAGATATGCATTCTTTGATACAAAAGGTGTTTTCAAAAGAAATAGTCATGTAAAGAATGCATAGGTTGAAAACTGGACACTGAATACTTTTGGGCCTCATATGACTCATAATGACAATTTATTACTTGAAATTACTTGAAAAAAGTACATGAAATGGAAACAATCACACACACACACAGTGACAAAAGGTAATTTCGGTTTCCTTTAGTTATCAAACAAATGTGTGAGAAAAATTGTCTAAAAATACGTTTTTGAGAATGTTTGCAGTATTAGTCAGTAGCCCAAAGCTGCATGAGTGAATCATGTTAAATAACACCCAACCGCAGAGGCTGCTGTTTTTCTCCTTGCAGTGTGGTTCACAGATACCTGGCACCAGCAGTGTGTAAGCTCTCCGCTGCTCGGCACCATGTCTCACCTGGCTGACAATGTTGACACCACACTCGTCCATCATCTCAAGGTGAACAGAGTGTGCTGACTTCCAAGGAGACTTTGTGCACATCCAAGGTGCTGAACAAAAAAAGGGTAAAGTTTTTTAGGAAAAAAGTTCGCACACTCCTTGGTATTCTTTTGTTGAGTTTAATTTCTCATTTGGCACATGACGTTTCGACCTTGCGGTCTTCCTCAGATTCACTTGAGAACAGAGTGTGCTGCTCAAAGCACCAGGTGAGTGGGTGAGGTGCAAAAGATGACCCCAGGTGTTAGAATTCGTCCCTCCGTGTAAGCGCTCGAGGGGTCACGGATGAGTGCCGTTAGAAAGTATGCAGAACCTGACAGAAGAGCTAAGAAAGACAAACAAGGAGAAGTGATTGAAAGCGATAGAGGGAGAGGTAGAGAGAGAGAAAGAGAGAGAGAGAGACACAGGAAAGTCCTCTGACTCACAACGCAGTCATAAAGTCTCACACAAACACAAAGAGAGCAGAGCCATGAAAAAGAGAGGGAAAGCACAGAAAAACAGAGAGAGAGAGAGAAAGAAAGAAAGAAAAAAAGAACTATAAATAGTTGTTTCATACTTGAGGCCTGACTCGCCTTTCCCGGCTCTTTGTATGCGCGAGTGAATGGCCTCATGTCAGGTTTCTCCTCTTAGACTAGTGCGACTACCGTGTGATGTTCTCCTTTGAAGTCGCGAAGGAGGCGAGATCTTAAGGTGGACCATCTCCTTTGATCATGTTCCTGGGGAGTTACAGGAGATGACAGAGAATGAATGCTGCCATGCCATAAGGCAGCGGCTTTATTGTTGATGGATGAAATGGCGTCCCATGAGGTTTTATCATTGTATTTACTGCACACTTGCAAAACTATTATAAACCCATTACAAGCACTTTAGAAGCCCTGGTGTAGGTTTGGGATGGAGAGATCACGGGAGTCAAGCAGCAGCATTAATTCTTTATTTTTCAGTTTCCTGACGATTGCTTGAGTTGTACAGTGGAAAGTACAGGTGGGGACTTTGGTGAACTACTCTAAGAGGTAGTCAGAGGCTCCTGCTGTCGGTGTAACAGCAGTGCAGTGCTTGGAAAAACCCTTCATATCTCATGAGTATTCAAAAAGTTCAAATGCCCCTAAAATCCAAATCCTCTGTGTCAGAAGGAGATTTTTAGAGAAACAGCCCACAAGCTTAAATAATTTCTTTCATCACCACTGAGAATATGCAGAGTAAAGATCAAAGATCCTTTAGATAAAAAAAGTTTTTTGAAATACAATGTGGGGTTTTCTTGTCAATAACGGTTTCAAGGTTTTAGTTTTTACTTTAATTTCAATGATTAATCTCTAATCTTTTTTCATCCCCATGTGCTAAGGCAGATGTTTGATGTGTTCATGGGTTTCAGTTCCTCTCCATGCAGCAAATTCATGCACTACAAAGTGAAACTGAATTAACATGTCTTGTGTTGATCTGTCTATACAGCTTATTTCTCATGTATGAAATAGGGCACTCTGCCAGAATCCTCTGGCAACATCTGATTTACATTAACTGCTCTTACACTATAGTCAGCCAATGCTCTAATAGGTGACTAAAGAAAAAAGTAAATTATTATCTTAATTCATAGACATAAAATCCATTTACATTACTTCTGTAGATTCTCTTGTGGCACTCTAGAGAGGTGTCAACACAGAGGTGTCTGTTGCAAACCTCCTCTCTCTATCAGGCTGACTGGCTGTTACAGGCCGGTGGCCTTGCAGGTCTTGACACATACTGACACATGCTGCCAGCTAACGACCATATGATGGGTTTGTGAGTCCCAGAGGGCCATTCATCCTGCCCTTTTTCTCTCTCTTTCTCTCACTCTCTCTCTCTTTCTCTCTCTTTCTCTCCCTCCCCACTTCTCTGACTCTGCCACAGTTAAAGAGCTCTGGCAGCTGCCCCTTGTGTGCGTGAAATCTCCAGATCTGCGCTGGACAGGTAGCGCCACATGTTGAGAATTAAAAAGTCCTCTCGAGGAGGTCCTCTCGCGTTACCAGCTGCACGCGACAGCTGCTGTAAAAGCGATCGGCTTTCACGCTTCGCTCTGTGACCAGTAAAACGTGCGGTTAGAGACGTGTATTCTCTTTCTCGTTTACTGGGACAAGGCTTAACGTCAGCGACAGGGCATGTACTTGCAATGTCGTAACTTGATAGAATAGGATTGTCATGGTCAGTGTGGTTTGGTTGGTATTTTTTTAAAGGAGATGAACTATATTAAAACAAACCTGCACAGGGTTTCATCACAATACAAGACACTCTAACAATACAATAATACATGAGGTTCCATCACCATGCAAATAAATGAAGGCTCTCTAAGACAATTGCTCACTGTACATGCAGGAGCTCACAATCCCCAGTGACAGTTTTTATTCAGTTTATAGATATGGCACCTTAGACGTGTGTACATAAACTGACCACTTCATAGCACTCGATAATTGGCCCTCCAAACTATTGCATTGTTTTCCCGTAAGTTCTGCACAAATCAAAGACACGAGTGAGAGAGAGAGAGAGAGAGAGTGAGAGAGAATGTGAGAGAGAGGGTGACTCAGAGAGAGAGAGGGAGAGAGCATTACAACCCACTCTTTCCCCATCTTGCTGTTCCCCTCCATATCAAACAAGCAATCAGGAAAAGCAACACGTTACTCATTCCCCCTGTGTACATCTGCCAGTTCCTCCGCTCTGAGAGGAAATGAGAAAACATAAACATTTATGCCGTTAACAGTTATGCCTTCCGCAGACAATGAGGAGCTTAGTGATGGTTCAAAGGGGGCCTGTGTTCTGGTTTACAGCCACCTCTAACTGATAAGACCGCAGCAGAAGTCTGCAATCACTTTTCTCAAACACACTTGCGCTTCCATGTGCACAACAAAGACCCTTTATGGTGCACACAATGGACCTTGTGAGAGGAAACAGTTAAGGTAGTTATGAGATTGAAGTCTCTGATTCAGTTGATGGCCTATGGACAGGGAATAACTACTGTACTGTACAGAAGACAGACATTCGTTGAGATTTACCATGTTCTCCAGAACAACTGGCACCCTTGGGAGAGATAAGGGGCAAGATGTCTGCCAGATTGCATAAAGGCATTATATAGGGGATTTCCATTTGCAGAAGGGCCCTGGTTGATGAAAACAATACGTTGATCTGAAGTTCCCTACACGTGGACAGGAGTGCTGTAATACCATGTCTACATCACAGCGGTCATCCTTGAAGGATGCATGAGTCATGTTGAGAAGGGGATATTTGCTTGGATAGCTATCACTTGATCACACACACACAAACACACACATAGACACACACACACACACACACACACACACACAGACACAGACACAGACACAGACACAGACACAGACACACACACACACACACACACACACACACACACACACACACACAAAGAATAAAAACTGCAAAGACACAGTCATGTCACACGGACATTGGATCAGGCAGTCACACAACAGTTGCCAGTCACATGTATGTATGTGTGTGTGTGTGTGTGTGTGTGTGTGTGTGAGTGTGTGTGTGGGTGGGTGTGAGTGTGGGTGTCTGTCTGAGGCTTGAGTCAGCTGAAATCAAGCTCTTCTCTGAGATTTAGGGGACATTATGCATGTGTGGAGATGGGGTCAGTTGCATCATTCACAATTTCACATGTACCGTACACCCACACATGAAGACACTTGACTGTTGTGCAATGCTTACAAAAGAAACAACCCACCGTCTGTGCATAGGGACATGTGCTAAAAAAGGATGTACAATATTATGTTTCCCTGACAACACAAAATAATGCATGTCAGTTGCAAAAGCTTGGGATCTGGGACACTAGAAGCAGTTGAATAGTGAGCGTCCTTCAGAGTCCAAAAGAGAATCTATCACTTTGATCGCAGCCACTCCCAGCTGGCCATAACAGGCCAGGGCTATTCATAGCTCACAGCATATATAATTATACAGTACGTTCATAACTCACACTTATTACATTAATTTCTAAATAGCCGAGACTTAACACGTTCACAGTAGGTTTGGAGATGGCAGGCACTCTGTACTCTCAGGCCTCGGAGATTTGAGAATTACAAAACTGAGTCATCATTGTGATAAAAAGAAAAGTTCTGAGGGTAGGGTGATATGGGCAGCAATAGGACCCCATAGTCCCTGCATGGCTCTAAATTCAAGCTTTAGCTTACTAGGTCTTCACTTTTTTCACACAGACAGACGTTATTTTGAAACCCAGGGTAAACTAAAGTGGAGTCAGTTTCCTATGAGCTTGTCCTTCATGTTATATAAGCTCTTATAAGTGATTGAAACAGCATGGCATCAAAAAGGTCAGGACGTCGGCAGCATAACAGAAGGTAGAGTTGCAGTGCTGCAAAATGGCTTTCTCCACTTTTGATCGCATGCTTATAGTGCAGGCTATGCACACGTAAGGCAGGGGAAAAGTTGTTTCTTGGTGTTTTATGCCCACAACGTTGTCTCCAAGGCAGCGCTGCCTGGAAGGCACTATGGTTAGGCATGGGTTAAGGTTAGGGTTAGGTTTAGGATAAGGTGCCTTTAAGTCGACGGTGGCAGTGCTGCCTGGAAGACGGCGTTGGGGGCATAAAACGCCATCGAGCAGGAAAGTCGGGATACCAAGGGCTCTGTACTGACAGTGGCCCTCACAGAACATAACTGTCATGATCATTATCTGCTTTCACTGAGCCCAACATGCCTAGCAGCACTCCACGGTCCGCATCTCTGTTAAATTAGATACGAAAAAAGAAGAAGAAAAAATGGGTCCAGTGTGACTAGAATTTTGGTGCATTGTGTCACAGAGGTTCAGTGAGGACAACAGCAACAACAAACTGCTTGCTTTGACAGTGGAGAACACGTCCTGTACTCGAGCTCAGCACGGGGAGCCACAGGCAACCGCAGGGCCGAGACGAACAGACCCCGCTTGTGTTCGGACCTCGTCCCCTCATTAACGCTGCCAAAAAACTCTCCAGCCCACTAACCCTTTAAAAAAAAAAAAAAACCCTCTATTCCTCTTTTTTTCCCCCTCATCTCTTTCTTTCTTTTTTGTTTTCTGCCCCTGGGCGCTGTTGACGTAAAAAAAAAAAAAAAAAAACGACTCAGAGAGGGAGGTCGGTATTTATCAGCGCAAGTGGGCTCCAACAAATGAATTTGATTTGCTGCTTGACTTTTCCGCCGGGACCCCCGCTGATGGAAGATTGTGGGGCGGCGGTGGCTCAGTGGAAAGCGCTTTGCGTGGAAAAGGCCAGCGGTGACGGTGGCGGAGCGAAACCCACACAGGGAGGCACGAGAGTGGCGCGGTCGCGGGCGCTCTCTGGGGAGCAGCACAGATGCGGGATTGTTGTGCGCTGCCTGTTTAATCCGTCCCCGTTGCCTTTTGTCAGGCCGCCGCAGCACAAGGGCCCCCTTTGTGTGCATGCCGTGCAGCACAGAGACATGTAGCCCAGGGGCCCCAGCAGCAGACCCCAGGGTCCACTAGGGAGATTAGGGAGTCCATCCAGCATGCCTCCATAAATAATGATGCTTAAATACATACAGTGATAAATGAGCTGTTTCTACGGAGCTGACCATTTGTTGACTTAAACTCCTTAATTCCTTGTAATGCCGACATATTACTTATAATATCATAATTATGCACTTATGACTGACATCTGTTAAGTAGAAATATGTAAACAACAAATAGACATGTAAACAATGCAAATGAACAAAAAACAAATGCTTTATTTTGCACAGGAAGGAACATAAATATATGTATAGTGTTTGAATATGTGCACCATTCTTGATAGAATTCTTGAGAAATTAGGAAATATTATGTGAAATTGTTGTCATTATTGTCTCTACAACATTATGCATATAATGTTACATATGTTTACATAATATAGATAAAGGACATGTGAAACAATATATGGGACAATGCTTACGTGTTTGTTCTCTGTGGTGACACCCATTCACTCGTAAACAAACAAGCAAACAGCCAAAACAAAACAAAACAAACTAGGTCCCCAAACCTGGGATCCCTCAGGATGTTATTGTGCCGTTCTCAGCAATAACCAATAAGTCCCTGGGGGAATTACACTTTCCTCATATCTGTACATGATGCATCCAGTGTGTGTGTGTGTGTGTGTGTGTGTGTGTGTGTGTGTGTGTGTGTGTGTGTGTGTGTGTGTGTGTGAGAGAGAGAGAGAGAGAGAGAGAGAGATAGAGAGAGAGAGAGAGAGAGAGTTGGGTGACTGACAGCAGAGAGGGTGTTGTTTGCTAACCCCACCAGTGTATGCTGTTGCTATGGAGAATCTCCCATAATCTGAGCGAAAGCTCCCCAGCAACGGCGCCAGGGCACCCATAAAACCAGGCAATCACAAGCTGCCGCAAATTAAATAGCATAAGCAAAGGGGGGGGGGGGCTTCGTCCCTGTTTGCTGGACCAGTGCCTGCCTCTCTCCAGCACAGGTAGATGGTGGTCATGCCTCGGCTGCCACCGAGATAAACACATCAAACTGTTAATCCGGATGGCCAGATTATGACACGGAGCACGGCACAAACAGAGGGAACAAAAGCTCCACCACTCCAGCGGAGAGGAGGAGGAGGAGGGGGTTTGATATAAACATCCATCCACCAGATTACAGTAACTCTTGCTGCAAACAATCCAAATGCAATCCGGGTGTTATTTAAGAAAGTTTTTTTACACACACACACACACCCCTTTTCCTGGAGATTACTGAAAATCTGCTCAATGTTTGTAACTAACTGTTTCTTTTTTTCTGATCCCAAATCTCTTGTTTTAGTTTTGAACAGTTTCTCTTTTGTTTCGTCACATGGTGCCAAATTTTGCGTGATGAGACTTATTTTGACAGTCAAAACAGACACGGCCGCCTTTGAGATTTCTACGCCAGAAGCTGCTGAATGGTTCTTGGCCATGTGACGCTCCAAGAACATTTCATTCTCGATTTATTTGGCTGGTCTGAATAATGTTGGCTGTATGAGCGCATCATTAGAAAAATATGACACCAACCGGAGCCATGTGTTCTAACTCTGAGGCATTTCAGATTGTTCTCTAAACATGCTCTTTATTTGGTGGACTAAAAAACCCTCACTAACCACATGATGAAACGAGCCGAACACTATTTTACGTAACCCCCCCCCCCCTTCATAATGTCCTTTCGCCCGCTCTTGAAATCCTCTGCACTGAAAACAGCACCAGTCTGTGTCAATTAAAAAAAAAAAGTCTAAACATGCAATGAGAATCAATTGCTGCATTCATGGTTAGCTGCACACATGAAAAATGTATTTGTGTGAGAGACGTCACACTGGTCTATGAGTGACTGTTCTGCATGAGGCATGCATGCATACACTAACATTTGACCTTTTGACAAAAAAAAATATGGGAAAACCAAAAAGAGATAGCACCATTCACACAAGACTGAAGCATTTATACAGCTGAATATACATACAGTATGTATTGTATGCAAAAATGAAAGTGTTATGTTCACAGTTCCTCTCACATATCTCACATTTTTACAAGAACTTTGGCCAAAAGAATGGCAACATAGTCTACAAACAAAAACATCCTTCAGTGTCATAACAAAAAGGTTTCTTTCGAGAATGACATTTTTGTCCCAAGAACACTCTTTGTCCTTTCTTTGTCCAATAGTATAAAATCTAATTTATCATATTTACTGTAGAGTTTTTTTTTTGTTCTGAGTCAGACTTGTGGGATTATGGAGCTGAGGATCAGAACTGAAGCCCAGAACAACAGAGGCCCTCAAGGGACACACTGAGTTTCTCTGGAGCACCGCTTAGTGAAATCAGGGAGAGTGGACATCCACTCTCACTGACCATCTTCAGAGTTTGACTGTTGATTTTTTTTAATGTGAACACCATAATCACACTATCACATGCACACTATCATGGGCATTGTAATGCACAGATACATAGAAATAAGGAAGCGCGCTCAACACCCTATAGTACTTCAACTGGGTGCTTAAACTTTCAAAACTTGCCATTTTTCACACTGAAGAAGGGTGTTAGCCCGAAACGTTTGTGAGGCAATTAAAAAGTAAACGATACTGTTGAGTGCTTGCTTTATATATATTTCTAATGCACAGATACACAAATACATGCATAAACCAATCATCTGTGAACACTGTTGAATGGTGTCAATATTTGGTGCATCCTTAAAAACAAGATTCTTGCATCAGGGAATATTTATTGGCTCATACCTTTTCATTACTGAAATTTAATGAAATTTCAATTTTTTAGGCAAAGGATGTGAGTCATTTACCAACAATGATGATTAATAGATTCTTGGATTAATAGTTTCTTCTCTTCCCAGATACCATTCTCATCTCCCTTGCCCTTAGAGTTTCCCATCTCAGCAAACTTTACCATAAACCCGGGCAGGGAGGCACAATAGTTTAGCTTAATAACAGTTTGTGACAATAGATTTTACGCAGGCCAAACAAATAATCTCTTTATCCCTTTTTACCCCCTCAGAAAACAACTACGGCAAGACAAACAGCTTACAACAAATTACAATGGCTGAAACATCCGTATGGAATAATGAGAGTATGCTCCATAATACCAATGCAGGGGAGTGGACAGGGTGGGATTATCCTATGCTGTAGTAGATTAACTCCACGGCAAATTAAGAGGGTTTCCCTACACATATGCAGATGTTTGAAAAACAGATCGTCAGTGGACTTAAAGTGCCTGGGCATGTCAGATGGCAGGTAAGCAGTGGTGGCGTCACAATCATGTTTACATGAAGTTTGTTTGTTTTTCCCCCCTGTTTGGCATTTGTTGACATGTTTTAGTACAATAACAAGGTGGCTAGAATTTCTTTGTCTAAAGAATGTTAAGATGTGTGTTGAAGGAGTGATCTGAAAAAAGCAAGTTGGCTGTTGCATTGTTTTTTTAATCAAAGGCAAACAGTAGAAATGAACCCTATCATATTGGTCATTCAGTGGCTATAGACATCTTAATATATTCACTGCACCCATATTGTCTAAATTTGGAATCAAAATTTGACTAAGGTATGAGAATAACAAAAAACGGAAGCAATCAAGCAAGTTTGTCAAACAATCATAACATATGTAGGTCTACAGTGTTGCAATAGTTAATAATGGTTGTTATTATTTCTCAAACGGCCATTAGACTTTCAAAAAGGTTTTTCAATGTTTTTTAATAACATAAAAAAACTATAGGAATATAAAATGTATTATGCTTCACTATAATATAAAAGCTCTCATAAAGCCAAGTGATATGACTAACTGTAAAATACGGTACATTCACACGTTTTGGGCTGGCAACTGCTGCTTTATTGATGTGCCAATTTATATCATGCAACATTGTCACCTTATACATCTGGTTGATAGTCTATGAACCAGGGAACCATTATATCACTCATAGAAACCACTGAGTAACTGTACAGCTATTGATACTGCTTAAAATGTATGGACAGTTAGACTGGACTGAGTGGCGATGGATGATGGACTAATTTGGAGTTAAGTACTTTAGATGAGTGGAGTTGTGCTGCACATGCCATGGTCTACCATGACCACACCCTCAACCCCCCTGCCTAAAACACACACACACACACACACACACACACACACACACACACACACACACACACCCCAGGTCTGAGACAGATGCAGCCCAGTCACTGCAGTTGTTCCCCACCTGCCATGCACTCAGGGAAAGAGACGAGAGGTCTGTGCAGCTCCCTGGAGCCGGACTCATAGATGGCTTCACAAATTAACTGTGTCTATTGAAGGATGCAGACAGTGTCAAAGGATTTCAAACACCAGACTATAACCTTTGGCTTTACTGTGGGCCTGTTTTATGAAATATGTGATATAAACGGCCTACAAAATCATATTTTCACAAACGACTTGCACTATGTCAGCTGTATGTTAACAGAATCTGTATGTTTACAGAATACACATTCAGAAAAAAAACCTACACAATAAAAGCTTTCTACCAATTGATCATGTCATATAAAGTGTATCTTGTAAGAACAATATAAGCCACGAGCTCATATTACTGGGCTTAGCACTTAGCACTAGTGCAGTCACATTGCAAGCATTAGACCCCACCTTCCCAAGACTATCTAACACTGGCAATAATGTCTGGTCTTACAAAGACTCACACAGAACGTGGTCCCATCATAATACATTTTCACTGTCCATCACTGGGACTGGTTGTATCCACCGTTAGCGTTAGCAGAAGTGCTGGAGCTTCATTAGCCCCGCGCTGCAGCTGCACTGCTCTGCCTTTGTACTACAAAGCATCTAATGATCTAGTGCTAGCCCTCCCCTCCCTCCCCTGTAATCCGCCTCTCTTTTCCTCTCCTTTATCTCAGTCACTCCCTCAATCGCTGTGTAAGCAAACAGAGCCCAGGCCCCAGGCTATCCCAGGGCATATGGGACATGTTAGGTGGAGAAGAGGAGTCGTAAAAAGAAAGGGAGGCAGACAAAGGGGAGGGAAGGAAAAGGAGTAGAGAAAGACACAAAGAACGAAAGAAAAAGAGAGAGAGAAAAAGGGAAGAGAGAGGAAGAGAGAGAGAGAGGGAAGAGAGAGAGAGGAAGAGAGAGAGAGAGGGAAGAGAGAGAGAGAGGGAAGAGAGAGAGAGGAAGAGAGAGAGAGGAAGAGAGAGAGAGAGGGAAGAGAGAGAGAGAGGGAAGAGAGAGACAGAGAGAGGGAAGAGAGAGAGGAAGAGAGAGAGAGAGGGAAGAGAGAGAGAGAGAGTCTCAGCCAATTGGATTAAGAAATAATACTAAAGGGAGTGCTGTTTGAGACAACACTGAATTGAGTTCATTTGGTGAAGTGGGGTGCTCTGTGCGGTTCATCCCTGTAAAGCCCAAATCATCAGTGTCATAAGCACACTCCAGCAGCTGCTGTCCACCGTCTGTCATCTGATAGGACACAATATGTCACAACGCTCAAGTACAGTCTGCAGAAGAAAGGCACCATTGTGTGGACCAGACCCTAATGAACTCTTCTGGAGCTACGGTCTCTAAATAGGACCTCATCAAGAGGGTTTACAGAAAGACATGAACTCAAACTGGGGTGATTTTATTTCGTTTAGCAAGTGGTGAACACATTTTCATCAACAAGCAACATGCACGATCAGCATTTTTTCTGAATCTGAACGCCTGCATGGAAATTAATGAACTAGCCATGATACCCACATCTTACCCAATGCATTAAGAGCAAAGGCATGCTATGCTATGAGGAGCGCATTGTGAGGGAGTTCTAAAGCTATTACACCCTTCAAAGACGGCGTAGCCTTTGATTTGCACACGCCCAGTGCATCTTCAAAAGGCCCACTGGCTGCATGCAGAGTCTAGGAGTGGAGAGGCAGGTAAAGGAGAGAGAGCCAGCTGCTGCACCCATTAACCCCACTCCCCAGACACACGCACAGGTAGACACCCTGATCACTCCTTCACACAAGCATTACAGAGCACGCACACACACGCACGCACACACGCACACACACACACACACACACACACACACACACACACACACACACACACACACAGACACAGACAGACAGACAGACACACACACACACACACACACCGTCTGCCATGGGAAAGGCATTTAAGTCTATTTCTCTCAGTCCTGTGTGGTCGGCCCCATTGTTCTGCAGGTGTTTGAGGTGAGCTCTAGAACATAACCCCCACAGAACCCGATACTAATGAATCCCTTATGGAAACATGCAGCGTAATAAGGCACAGTGAGTGGACAATGCACACACATCCCTGTGCCAACGTTCTGATCCCGCTGGAATAGGCCCCACACCCTACAGCCTCACACAGCAGATTAGCAACCCTGTCCTTACTGCACTGAGTGGTGAACAAACACGGTTCTCATGGATTACTTGGCCAATTATGAGTCACAAGTTCACACGCAGCTGGCCACAGATATTTGTAAAATGGTCAATCTATAGTGGCACTCAGTATGTGACCCCGGTCACTGAAGGTGAGAGGCAGTCGGAGTATCGGAAAGCCGCAGAGTGGGACGAAGCTTTTGAATGCACGATGCAGCCTTCTCTGGCTCATTACAAAACAAAAGGCCTCAGAGAGTTGTCAGTAATACAGTGTAATGATACGTATGAGTGCGCAGGCTAATTCTAGAGCCTGAGTGGTAACTGAGCTTTGGGAGGGGGGAGAGGTGAGGGCTTTCTGCAAACTCACTGTGACGGCACTGGCTACGTCACATACTGTAATACACAGCCTGTGTGCCTGTGTTTATCCGCTTTCCGCGGTGAGGGAAATAGATGATTTAGTATGCGGGGCCATGTTGCTCTGCTGTGTTATTTTTAGCAGGGGCCCCTAATTAGGCTGTGCCTACAGAATGGCACAGAATATCTTGGATTATATTAGGCCGACTGGACGATTGACTGTTGTGTGAGTACTGCATTTGAGGGTAGGCCTAATTGCTTCTCACAGTGGTTTTGCAAAGCTTTTCAGGAAAGACAAAGGAAGTAAGAGCCACACACTTATCTGATATGAGCCTAGTGCGATGCACATGTGGGACAAGAACTCTTCAGGATGACTGGCCTTGTTTTTCATATGCAACCTTCATGGCAACAGGCCATTTGTGCTGCAATCAACCTGCAACCTAGCCACCAGGAGCAAAAAGAAACATTCTCATTCCAACTTGGCACTCAGTACATCATTGCATCTGAAACAATATTGACAGAAGGCACATCTTGACACACACACAACTCTTTTTGGTTGAGCAAAAGTTTTTACCAATACTGTGCAGGGGTCCTGCACGAGAGTAGCCTAGTGATGCAATCGTACAGCCCAAACCCAGTTTTGCTGTGCTGTACAGAAGAGCGTCAGCACATGCATGGGAGTGGGTGAAAGTTGGTAAGGACTTGCTGGCCAGCGGACGTATGAGTGTGACTGTCTAGCTCCGCCTCCTTTGCTCCCTCGGCTCGCGCATCCGACCCGGACCTTGGCCATACACCCACCCAGACCAGGACATGCTTTGATTAGAAGCTCCTGCTATATCGGGAAACGGCTAAAGGGTATCGGCTTTTCATAGCGCATCCTAAATTACACGCATACTGTTTGGGGAACTTGATAATTAAGCCATCAGTTACTCTCTTTGCACATGATTGCAAGGAATAGGGGATAGGAGTTTGCATGCTAAAGTAAATATGGTGGCTGTTCCACCGATTTGCTAAATCACTTGAGTTTTGCTTGAGATCACATCACCTCTCCAGCCTAATATTTAGAATACTTGTTACCAGGGAGTCTCATGAAAATAAAAGAAAACAGCTTTGCTGTGTCTGCAATAAATAGCCTACATGTCAACTTGTAGATTCTATTAAACCGCAATTGCAGAATATGCATGCAAGTATCTGATTAACTTTCTTTCTTTCTTTCTTTGTTGTAACTCCCACGCATAATCATGGGCTGGCCTGGATGGAATCCAGAAACGAAGCGAAACATCTAGCCTATATATCCGAACCGTGGGTAGAGGTGTTTTGTTAAATCTAGGTTGAAAGAGATGGAATTATCAATCGAAACTGTTCACGCTTTGGACAATGGAGAGAGAAAGGCAACGTAGCCTACCATCATTATGTGTCGACCACAACAAGAACCACGCGCATCACATCGCTGCTTCCCCCTTTCCGCCAGAGTGTATAGATGAATAGATACAGAGTAGGTGAAAGTGGGTCAATACGTATGTGACTGCTTGTAGGCCTAACCCTTGCCGTTGATTGACCTCTTTATCAGGGGCGTCACTAGACCTTATTCACTGGGGCACGTGCCTTAGTAAAAGTCTCCAGAGCCCCAGTAAAATTCTAGCGCGGCTCTAGCTGGAAACGGCATTCATGAGCGCATCTCCGTGCCTGCTTTAATCATGTCTCGAGTCTGTCACTTACCAGCCAATAATAAAAAAAAAAACAAGGAATAAAGAAAGGGGCCATAATAGCCAATCAGGAAATAGCACCTCTGTAGCTGGCTAAGATTGAACGCAACAACCAATGAAAATCGTTCACACGATTCTTCCGAGTGTTTCGTTGTACTGCACACACATACACTGTGGATTGTGGAATCACTTTGAGCATAGAGTAAGTCGTCCCCTGTTTAATGTTACAACAAATTCACAACTTGTTTGACAGAAAAAATTACAAGTTGATCGCTGTTAGAGAGTGTTAGGGTAACATAACATAACTAGCATCGGTTTTTCAATGCTTAGCGTCATTGTAGCCTAAATTTAGCAACAGTTTACCAGCTTGTGCTCTCCCTCACACACACACTCACACCATCCGTAGGCTGCATGCACACATGCGGACAATTATTAAGGATTTATACGTATACTTTAGAGACTCCTGTAAAAGTAGCCTATACTGTTTGTGAAGCTGTCCTACTGTAAAACTAAACACAGCCTTCTGACTATTCAGAGATGGACATCAGAAAATTCTTCCTGAACAGAGGGAGAGGAACAGTGAGGAGGATGAGGGAGGTATGATAATTTTGCCCACATTAACGGTAACATTAACATTTATGCTGGTAATAGCCAGTGCTGTAATTTGATCAATGGTTTAATGGCAAACTTAAATAAGTTTGCTGCATTTGCAAATGTAGCCTATAATAATACACACAGAATCAGAATAGCCATCTGTGTAGATTATTATAGGCTACATTTGCAAATGATCACCAAAAGTCAGTATGAAGGCTTTAGTAGGCTATTTAAGCTACAAAGAACTGCAGTATTGCCAGGATGTATATAGGACCCTTGCCTGGGAGGGAAGTATATCTCACTTTTGACTAAAAATAAGCTTCCCTTGTGTTAGTAGGAAAGCCTATTAAATTAATGCATGTGAGTATAGGCCTACTTATGCCTATGTGTTTGGATGTTGCTGGATAGTGGCTGCTACAACAATTGAGGGAGAGAGTGCAGGAGGAGGAGGAGGAGAAGGTCGAAAAGAGGGAGAAGAGAGGGGAGAAAGAGCACAGGCTGGGCAGTCCAATACCAGGCAGGAAGAGGAGGAGGAGGAGAGAGACAGGCAGGAAACGGATGAGGACATGATGGGGGCTAGGCGTAAAACTATTCAGAGTATGGAGGAGGATGTCTGTGACCTAGGGGAGATATGTGATGGTCCAAATCAGGCTAGCCATTTATTCATATTGCGCGCACAGTTTTTTTTTTTTTTTTTTTATGTATTGGGAGTTGGGGGCCTGTGCCCCAGCAAAGCTCTAGGTCTAGAATCGCCCCTGCTCTTTATTCGCTGCAACCATCACTGTGGCCCAGATTCCACGGTTTGTAGGCTACCGCGGGGTGCGCCGTGTGACACAGTAGGACACCGGAGAAAACAAACATGGGGGATTTTTTTTTATATGAAAGATAGGCGACAACACAGGTGAAAAAATTACGAGTAGGAATCAAAAAAATTGACCTGAAAGATGCAGGAAAGTGGGATGCAATATCAAGGTTGACCTACAAGTACAGTATACACACCCAACCTCTCCATAAGCTTGTTTTGATATTGTGTGAGTCTCAGCTTATCACAGTGTAGGCTATATCAAACTGTATACTCTCTCACAGACAGTGAAGGGGTTGAGGAACATCTAACAGCCATTGTTCCGACCCTCATAGCATATCTGACTAATTTCCATTTCATCTCTGGCCCTGCGTTTGAGGTCCTCTTGGCAGAGGGCCAGGTGTGGCTGGTCAGCCCGCCTCTCTGCTCTGCTGGTAGGTGAGTGCAGGCCGGTTCCAGGCAGGTGAGTGTGGTGGACCACACACACAGGAAGTTCACACAAGGATAAAACACTAGGCCCGCTGGTATGACTAAACTGAGATCACACTAGAAATGGTATGCTTGACTCATATATATGTAGGTGTTTGTACTGATTGATACGTGGGGCTTTTTTTGGTTGGGCCTCTCCAGGAGAGTGAGCATTCTTATGCCAGAGCATTTCATAAATGGTCAGAAATCATTGCTGTACTTGGCTTGTTTTAATGGCATTGAGGTTGTATTCACTGTCAGCTAAAATCTGTGTAGTGTATGGTGACATGATTGACCATATAATCAGCTTGGGTAGCATAGAGTAGCAGCCTTTTAATTGTAGTGGAGTTTCACTGTACAGCAGAAGGGACAGGTGTGTGGCTGCCTCAGCGCTTTAGAATCTGGAGCTGGTGAGTCAAGCGCTCAGGCCCAGAGGCTCTACATTGTCAGACCATTAGGAGGCAGAATGATGCCTCTGCTATATCTTTATACAGCAGTTGCTTCTAGGCCTGCAGTCAGCAATGTCTCTGTTATGGGACGCGTAGGTCGTGGATTGTGCTATCTAGAGGGCTCTTTGGGGAAGTTTGGGGGGGGGGGGCGGTGTAGCTCCTGTGTTAACTGAGTCTCTGGAGGACACGCAGTGTAACAGGTGCGCTGAAGCTCCCGTTCGGAGCGCCGGGTCGAGTCATCGCCTTGCAGCGGCGGAGCAACTGTGCGTCAGAGAGCCGTGAAAGGCCCTTCAAGACCTGCCAGCGCGGCTCCGACAAAAGAGCCCCCGCGCGGGCCTTCAAAGGAACAAAAACCACGGCGGCACGTGTGCCCGCACGTATACACACACGCACACACACATGCGCGCGCACACACACACATACCACAACAGTCACCAAGGCCAGATTCTCCTTTTAAAAGAGAGGAGGGGGGGGGATGTCTTCTCTTTAAAGTGCCCAGCTGTTGCTGCGCGTTGCTGGCGATAAAGACTGATTGAAAAGGTTGGCGCTGCTGTGGAGCTTGGCTGCGTTATTGTTCCGCGACGCAGCAGCTGTGCCAGTCCGTCTCCGCCGAACATTCCAGGCGTTCTGGGGATGTTTGGTGGTCTCGGCTTTTCAGGAGCGCTCCTCCTCCTAGCACGGAAAACACTCTGAGCTAATTACCTCAGATGCACACTATCATGTGCAGTGTGTTTCACTGAACTGGGTTTTATGAGTGAACTGATACAGTATGTCACTTACATTTGTTCTCAGTCATTTTGGTGCATTTTTCAGATTGAAATAGAACTGAATTGAAATACAGGTCAGCATCTCCATCATCCAGTCATGTGTGCCCATCATAAAAGCCATTTCTCATTACTGCAAATGCTTTGCCACATCTATGATTGTGTTCAATTGTCTGCTGATTTTTATGTTATCTATTACTAATGTCATGTTGGTCAAAATTCATTATAAAGGTTCTGAATAGTTCTTCCTCCCAAAACATATAGCCATTAGCTCATTACTTAAGTCATAATATGCAAATGTGTTGAACCACTTGTCATATGTGACCTGTCAAGTTTGTGACCTGTCAAATTCACTTTTTGTAATGAACTGCAGCTGTTTTGTAAAACATTCTGGTCTTTTCCCCTGGTATAACAATGCATGGCATGGTCTGGTTGAAAACTGCAGTACAAATAGTATAGTAAAATGATACAGTATATATAAACCCTGTCTGGTCTCCTAATCTCCCACATACAGTAATGTGAAACTCTATAGTTTTGAAATTAATACTGTATATATCAAGCAAAAACTGCAGCCTTGTGTATTTACATACTACCAGCAAAACTGTTATATTGATGACATGGCTAAGCATTTTGACTAAGCATTTTGACACAGGAACTTGTCATTCTGATAGCACAGACAAGTCGATTGCTTTTGAGATATAAGTAGTTTGAGCAAGTTAAATGTGTTTGCAGGTAATCCACTGTGTGATACATTTTGTGTGGAGAAATGCAGTTACTCTTGTGCAACTGTTAATGATGATTCGAGCGACTGAGGAAAAATTGTAAATCAGGGGATGCTGGAAAACACCTAAAATGGAAACAAAACAAAAAAACTTTGACTAAAACATGCCTATTTTCACTATCTCACTGGCAGGTGCTGCTTTGAATCAAACCATTAGTTTAGGTGGCCAGAAAAAGAGCAAACAAGAGCAAACAGTATGCACTTCTTCCTCTGGTGCTCCTCTGTGGAAATAGCTGGAACATTCCTGTGCAAAAATCTCTTAATTGGCAGAGAACTTTCCGACGTGGGAATGTGGGCCAGTCCTGTCGCTCGGCTGGATTAGTGTGTGTAGTTTCACAACAGATTCCAGTCAGATAACAAGCAGACATGTAAGAGATGAGGAGCTTAAACTATTTTCAGTAACCTGCATGGTGTCTGCAGGGACATTCCAGGATATTCTTAGCTGCTGAGTTCTAAGTATAGAGATAAAGGTGCCTAACTTAGGGTCTTCCTACCTTTAAATACCTCTCCAAGACTAAATATACTTTTGCATGTGCTTTTTATAGAAGTGGGCATGAGACTCCAATTTGGGTATGGCTGAGACAAACTAGGTTAAGCTGAAGGCACATGATCTTCAAAGACACAAAAGAGTACAGTGCACAACCATTAGTTTTTATGTAACATTAAGAATGCAGTATGGTCATTGTCTATAAATATAAAAACAACACACAAATAAATTTAGGATTGAACATTTTGCATAATGAATTTGTATGACCGTGAATGTGACAGAGTTATTGGCACAAATGATTATCCCCCTGGGGACATTAAAGACTCTTTCTTTCTCTTTCTCTCTCTCTCTCTCTCTCTTTCCCTAAACCACATATTTGCATGTTTCATACATCTGCCATGTTCCCATTAGTCACAAGTTTTTCTATGAAATGAGATATAAATATATAATGCACTTAGCGCAGCACAGGGGCTCTCTGTCGGTGTTGGACTGTCTTGCAACTAAACAGCTTCTGGGTGAACTCTCTTTCTCTCTCACTTTTCCTCTATTTCCCTCACTCTCTTTCTCTGTCTCGTTTATGTCAGATGTACAACACTGTACAGCAAATGTTGTTCACTGTGTAAAACAAGTTGGGGCGCAGACACACACACACACACACACACACACACACACACACACACACACACACACGAAACCAGCTGGATCTTTGACTGCTCTTTGTCTGGGAGCGAAAGGCAGCCCAGGTCAAAGAGGAGCAGTGTGAAGCGAGAAGGAGGCGCGAGGCACTCTACTCCGCTCCGCTCTGGGCTTCCCCTGGTTCTCTCCACTGCAGGGCGCTCGACGACTAACTGTCAGGCAGGAAATGCTGTGCTCTGACTTCTAAGAACAAAAGAGCCACATAATTCAGCAAATGATGGCGTCAAATGAATCAATCAATACATTCATAAATGTTTTGGCCTTAAAAACACACTATATCCCTGGCAACCTGGCAAATCTGTGATGTCTAAGTCCTTTAACTCCTAATAAGGTTGTTCTGTATGAGTGGCTCAGGACAATTCAATTGAATGACCAATAACACAGACTCAGACGGGTCTCCCCCTAGAGCATTCACTGGAGGCTGCTATGCTCTTGACTCAGTCCCTGCAGAGGCCTAATAAATCACGTCCTGTGGATGAGCTGAGCTGGGGGTGGGGGGATTACGAGTGAAATACTGTCCAGCAGATTTCTGCGAGCGTGCTCAGAGGCAGGTGAGACAGCAGGTGGTGGCCAGAGGAGAGAGAGAGAGAGAGATGGATAAGCCCGCTCTGCTCTGCTCCACTCAGCCACCCGTGGTGGGCAGGCTTGGGCACCTGTTGGACCCGCGCCGGCTTGGGCACCAAAGCTCCAGCCAGGCCTCATCACCGCAGCAGCCCCCAACACCCCCCCCCCCCCCCCCGCCTCCTCCATCAGTCCCCCGGCTCTGCTTTTGAGCAGGGAGGCTGCCTCCTGCCGACTCCAGGGTTCAGTTTCATTAAGAGCAACAGCTGACACGCTTGCACAGCATGTCGTGTGGTTACCAAAAGCAGGATAAAGCCGCTAACCCCCCCCCCCCCCCTCTCTATACACACCCCTCTCCCTGTGTCCTCAAAAAAAAAAAACACCTCTAACAGGCACACAGATGTTTGCACCCGCAGAGTTGGCAACGACTCTTCTGTTGACTCCCGGACTGACTGCTGGACAGTCTGTGCTTTTTTAACGGTATGAATTTACTGCGCGTCTTTCTTAATGTGTTAACTCAAGTGCCCCCCATCCTCACCCCCACCTCTCTCTCTCTCTCTCTGTCTCTCTTTAATGTCTCTTTGAAGTTTATTTGCTCAACAAAGTATGCAAGAGTGCTTGCAAGTGTTTTTGCGGGTTCTATGAAAGAGAGGGAGTCTGACTGGACGTGCCTGGGAGCGTATAGCGTGCTTGTGTCTGTTCTCTTAGTCACACAGAGCGCGTCTCTAATGTGATGAGTGACGGGCCATTCTTCTAAAACGCATTTGCGCACTGTCTTTTGATCCATTACTATTATGAGTGAAGGCAATAATTAATTTCATCTTTCATCCTAATAGGACTGAAAAGCTCTCTGTTGATGGTCAACACTGCCAGTTTTTGCCCCATTCAGTGTTATTGTTCGTTTCCTCGCTGGTATCCAATGCAAGCCTCTTCTCATGACTAACCACCACCAAAAAACACCTGCATCCACAGCAGTGTGACCCCACCGGGGATGCACACAGGTACAGGTGAACCCTCTGCCTCACTGATGTGGTTAGTGTGAAGAGCCGCCATCATCACAAGTCACCAGATAACCAGAAGAACCTCAGAGAAAAAAAGTCCTAGAAGGAGCCAGCGTCGTGGTGCCAGTAACCGTTCATTTGTTAATGTTCTGAGAATTAAACGGCTTTTAAACGGAATATTGCTTTTAGGTGATTGGATGAAGAAAGAAAGACAGAAAGACACCGTGGAGCAGCACCAGAGTTAAGACAAAACCAACAGTATTACAGCAAATGTGATGGTCTGCCTGTGATGGTCTGGCTACATACAATGCTATTGATTTTAGGCATTGTAAGCATTTCTGTGATATAATGATGAAGTTCATTACTGTGTGCCACCTGTATCCACCATATCACTGCAGATGAGTATCACACTCATTGTCAACAGTCTGACAATGCACAAAGGGTTATTCTTGTCTTCAGTGTTTGACAAAGTGCTGAGATAAGAAAGCACCACTATGCAAGATCTGTTCAGTGACTCTTCCAACTGCATGTTTCGTTTTTGCTGACTGCACCACCGTGCAATCCAAATAACCCTGGTTTTCTTTTTTTAAAGTGGGTCAGCATGATGAGAACGTGCAGGGATACAGTTTCAGAAGAATCAGTCTTTCACTCTTTCTCGTGCTGGAAACCCCCAAGGTGGAAGGATTTCGAAATTTCAGCTGTTGCACTTTTTGCGGGGTGTTGCACTCCAAGAAACAACCAACTTAACCCGTGTTGAATCAACCCTGTATGCTCAAACACTGTTGAGCGCGTGTGGGGGCGAGTGTCTCTCCTCGGGCCTACAAAGGGCACACACACACACACACACACACACACACACACACACACACACACACACACACACACACACACACACACACACACACACACACACACACACACACATCGACAGCCGTGAGTCACTCCAGGTTTCAGTGCCCTGATATCGCGCCGCAGGCGTGTGGTCTGCAGCAAAAGGCCAGCACCGTGTCAGCACTGATGAGGGTGGTAGATACGGTGCCGGAGTGAGAGGATCATAGGCGCGGAGAATGCTGTGCTCAACCCCTGGACCGTGTTTGGCCTCGGCTCGTTATGTAACTCGCCGTCCAAGTCTTGCAGGATGTGTGAGATTTGAAAAGAATTAAGACGAATTACGTGGAAGCAGAACTTGGAAATAGAAACATGCTTGCATTGCAAAAGGAAGCTGAGAATCTGAGAAATACAATACAGTAGATAGATAGATAGACAGACAGACAGACAGAAACATAGATAAATAGATAGATCAATTATAGATAGATAGATAGATAGATAGATACTTCCCCAAGGGGAAGGAAAGAAAGATAGATAGATAGATAGATAGAAAAACAGACACTGCATGCAAGCTGAAGACAGCTAATTAGCTGAGCAACAGCCCTGAGTGAGTAATGGCTATCTATTGAGAGTGCCCTCGGCTCATGTTCCAGCATGACCCAGCAGCTTCCTCCCCAGCCACTGCTGCATCCAGGCAGGCAGATGGTCCTGACAGGAAGGGGAGGAAAAAGCCCCCTTCACAGGCCTTGTCTATTCAGAGGCACTGTTCGCCATCCACACAAAGCATGGTGCTTACAAGCGGCCTTTCCCCCGGCAAGCCCAGAGCCCTGACTCACCTCTCCTCACTCCCCCGGGGGCAGCAACGGTAGACTGTTGTTGGGTGGCTTTTACGATGACTCACTAAACTGTGTTTTGTGTGTCTCTGTGTGTGTATTCGGTGTGTGTGTGGGTGGATTGCTTCTCTCTCTCTCTCTCTCTCTCTCTCTCTCTCCCTCCCTCCCTCTCTCTCTGTGCGTGTGTATGTGTGTGGTTGTGTATGTATGTGGGCTATGAAACCTGATCCAGCAGTATGTTGAGGGCAGCAGGTAGAGTGCCGCAGCGCTTGGCTGTCTTCGCCCCGCCAGGCCCTCGGGGTGTAACAGCACTGGAGCGGCAGCTGCGCCACTCAGACTCCTGTCTCCTCTGGGCGGCCCCCTGCTCCCTCACCCTGGACAGACCCCCCTCAGCTGGGGAAGTCCTGCTCCTCCTCCATGGGTCAAACTGTCAGGTCTTGAAGGACACTTTTGAAGCTCTAATGGCTAACAAAAAGAACATAGAAAGGACAACTGTCAGATGTGTATGTCAAATAATATTTTTTTTATGTTTTGTTTATATTTTATGTTTATATTTGGTCTTTATCTTTTGGGTTATGTTTATCTTTAGCTTTATGTTTGTTTATGTTTAGGTATTCTCTCCAAATGGACATTTTTGAATAGGTGGAGAGGTGTTAAAGATAAAAGAAATATTTCCATGATGATGTCAAAGTGGATTTAACTGGAAACACAGTCTTTGCTTCCACTCATTGGTGGGTGATTTGGAGAGGTCCAGCATCTGTTAGAGGTCATCGGGGGCCTTTGGGTGTAACGGGGGAAATCCCATCACTGGAAAAACAGTTTCTGAGGGCCGGAGAGGCTTACTGAGCTCTGACGTGGTCACCCAGTCATAAGCAAAGCAAAGGACATCATCATCAGTGCACAAAAAACACGGTTTACTGCTAAATCCCACTCGTTTTGCTCTAAAGGAAGAACACCGCTTGTGCAAACATGGAAAAAGAGAGTTAGAATGTGAAAAGGGAGAGAAGTGAGAGAAGTGAGAGTGAGGAGAAATAAAACCATTAGCACATTTGACCTGCTCCAACGCTCACTTCTCATCTAAGTGACAAGAATGTGTGTGTGTGTGTGTGTGTGTGTGGTTTCTGTGTGCTAGGAAATCTCTCTCCACAGACCACCGCCACACTTTTCACTTCTGCAGAAAAGTAAACTTTGACCAAGACGTCCGAACTGCCCAGGCTTATTGCACCTGCTTTGCATGTCACTGGAAAACGAGACATTTTGGGGGTGAATTCATTATCACCAAGCTGCTACTCCAAAGGGCTACTCAGGGCACTCCCAACACTGGTGCGAACAAATTTCTCTCTGTCTTTTCTTAAAGGTGTAAGAGTTCCTATTTTATGCATCATAAACATACCTGCTGTTTGGTGGAGGTATTCATATGTCTGCATAACTTTGTTATGTGGACCTGCAAACACCTGCAAATATCTGCATGAAGCTTTTAGATTAAGACATTTTAAATAGAGATTCAAGCCTTTTATGTCACATCCCCCTGGTGTTGTCACTATAAATGTCATTTGAGAGGAGCAGAACTGACTCTTACTAAGAATTGTACTACTGACCATTGGACTACTTGGCACTGAAGTGTTCTATGAGGTAGTTTTCTATGAGGCATGCTGGTTTCCTTTTCTTGAAAGCAAGATGCACGAAAGCCCCCCCCCCCCTCCCCCCTGCATGGCTTTTACCGTAAGAGGAGAGGCGGTCGAGCTTACACTCTTCCGACGCTCTGACCTCAAAGCAACCTGCTCTTCAGCACTCACACACGCTGCTGTGGAGGAGAGAAAGTGCTCTGTGGCCATGGTCTCTCTCTCTCACACACACACACACACACACACACACACGCATAGTTCTGGAATGTTTTACCTATTGAATGACATTGGGCCTACAGACAACAATGTGTGTGTGACTGAGGATTGATGTGACCTAACCAGCAGAAATATGTTAGCTATGAGTCTAACAATAGATCATTACAATATTCCCAACAGTGCCTGGGGTGTACAGTGAGTCACTGTGGCCTGCCTGCCAGGTCCACTTTGACACTATCAGTCTACTGACCTAAGGCTATTATGTCCTGCCAACAGCAGAGAAGCCCATATCAATGCAATCTAATGCATGCATTACAAATCAGTAATGAGATACTGAGAATGTTTTAGATATATAATCAATAAGTGGTAAAAATAATCATCATGTGTTTGCAGAGCCTGAAAGAGGAAAAGAGTGTGTGTGTTTGTGATGGGTTCTCCGTATGCTGTGTGGCTTCCCATTACAAGGCTGCAGGCTAAAAGAAGAAAGTCGTGCGGGTTTCTTGGTAAATATGTATTGAGTGGCTCAGGTTGTACATGTCCTGACAAAGACATTACCTTAAATAAACCATGAATATGAGGTTTTAAAGGGGAAATCAGCTTTAAAAAGATGTTCCACAGATCACTTAGCAACACAGCGGGGTGAAATTGGATTTAAAGTGAGCCTGCTCCTGAGAACATCACATGGTGTCTTTGTGGTTGGAAAAGAAATTGTAAACAATTCTAGGCCAGGAACATGGCGAACCAGAGGCTTTTCAAAGCAGTGGGTACAGCAATCACACTTATCTGAATATGAAAGGCTGACATGCATGTCTTTGCCACTGCCTGTCATACATGATTAGTGACCACCAAAGAGCAACTCAGGATATGCTCAGTGAATGGTTGGTGGTTTTTGAATAATGGCAAGACCTAGCAATTTCCCAGTGGTCCTCGAATAGGGCTACCACTGGCTTACAGTCATAGCATAGGGCAAGAACTGACCAATACTTCGGATAAGGTTACATAAACATGGATTACAGTATGCATACTGATAACTAAAGGAGAATGCCATTCAATGCTAGCGTGCTATACTGGGTCCAGGCTACATCCAGCTGTTGCTGTGCATAATTGAGACTGACTGGTGTGTTTCAGTATTAGGATGGCAGAACAGCAAGGCCACACTCGGGACCAGCGATCAACCTAATGAGTCGCCATGCAAGGAATGCAAGAAGACAGAGAGTACCATCCATGCTGGATTGAGCCGAAGTCCGCAGCTCACTTTATGAGTAAATCTGCACAAATACCATGCATGGTGCCACACACACACACACACACACACACACAATTGCACATGCTCGCCATGTGTCATGCTAAACAGAGATGGGCTGGGTGACTAACCATCTTAGGCAGTACCACCCACACACACACTAGGGATGGATCCATTAGCGCAATACTGGAATCTGAGCCCCATGTCCTCTTTCCCTTTCTGTTCTTCCAGTTCTACAGCTGTCCTGGATGCTCTAGGCAGGCAGTCATACCAAAGCATGAAGATCCCAGTCATAAAATTAGATTTGATATTTGACCTATCAGTGGCAGCAGTGCAATAATTCTGAAATGATTTTAGTACAATAAAATTGTGCAGAATGGGTGCATCTGTCTTCATCTGCGCCTCTTTTAGCTTAGCTGCGCCCTTGCCTTAGGCTCTACGTGCAAACACACACAAGGACAAAGGTTCTCTTTTGTGTGAGAGGAAGTGCTCTCAAGCAGCAGTTGCAGAGAGAGAAGACAAAGACCAGTAAATATGCTGGTCTACTCTGCCTCCTGGTGGTGAAACAGCATACTAATAAGCAAAAGTTGCAATATTGAAAAGAAAATAGAAATACTGAAATTGAAATGTTTACATGAATGA
>NW_027468640.1:30940516-30985516 GCF_046254945.1 Alosa pseudoharengus
CAAATACCACTTCAGTTTAAATACCATGTCCAGCTTCAACAAGTGTAATAACATAAAATGTCTAACATCCCTATTTTTGGCAAAACATAAATCAATTCTGAGATTCTGGGTTATTTTTAACATGTGTTTAGATACGAGATATGCCAGTACTTATGTGGGTTTGCTTAGGATAGTCAGTTATTGTTGTGTGGTGGTATTTAACCTCGCTGTAGATGCTCACCAGCAGGTATTGTGTGAGGGCAACCCGTTGTGGTATTTTGAGGTATAAACCCCCTGTTATGTCACAAGCCTGAAAAAAACAAAAAATGGTGGTTAAAGTTTTCTGTGGTCTACTAATAAATATAGGTATACAGATGGCAATTAAGAGAGAGTAATATCAAGCAAGGTGGCAGTGCACTCTGAAGGGAAAGATTTGATAGGAAAGGCTCAGGTTTTACACATTGAGAATTAAATAAGAGGTCATAGAGTCTTTAAATGATTGACACTTTTAATGAAGACACACCTGTTGTAAGAGCCCTGAGTCGGAGTCGAGCACACAGGCATCTATAAGGACACCCTGAAACAGAAGGAACACAAAACTATGAGAAATGAAGGCACAATGATAGAGAGAATAACAGAGGGGATGAGAGGGACATCTCACCTGTTTCTGAGCAGCAAAGATCACATTCATGAAGTTCATGTACTGCAGAGCACAGTCTTCTGCTGCTTTTATCACCTAATAAACATCAAATTAATACATCAGTTATCAATTCCACTATTGTTATTTACACCATTAACTATTCATTCTGTTGACTGCAGTAAGACTTTACCAATATTCTGGACGTCATGTCCTGGCCAGCTAAGGAAAATAAACAATAGAATTAAAGACACACCTCATCATCACACCTCACATTTGAATTTTAAATACAATGGAATGCGTACAGTATGTGCTAGCAAATGTTACCTGCCAGTTGTTTTGAGAGACGATGTATGTCTGAATGTATAATATTAAGGACAGATGAGCTAATGACACATTTTCATAATGGAGTTTTTGAGTAAAACCCCCCAAACATAATTATACATTGCAAAAGTGGATAAAGGAGTCTCACTTGATACATTAGGCTCATTATATGGCAGCGCCCTGAGGCCCCCATTGTGGGCAGTGATCTCCTATTGAGAGCCACTGTTTTAAAGGATCTCTCCATTATGAAAGGATACAGCACAGGGCCTTGGCAAGGGCTCCAGCTAACAACGTGTCTGCCTGGTCTTTCACCTCCACTGTGGAAGAAAATATATCTTATTATTACACTCTATTTTTATTGTGTTACTAGAGAAGGTTTAGAACAGGAGGCCAAGGGACACTTATAGGAACTGGGCGGACAATTAAATAACGCCTTGCATGTGTGTGTGTGCATGGATATGGCCTTTCAGAGATCTGTTACTTCTACATACTTTCTCTTACATGGCTAAATGCCTTTGACATGGGTTCTCCAGGCTCCATCACACTTTTCAAAGAGTGGACCAAATCTGTCTGCCCAATGTTTCTCTACTCAAGACACTCGTGTGACACGATGACACTTACTCCGTGCTACGAGAGCCCTTATCTCCTCTGCCATAAAGTCATTAGCAACCGAAAGGAGCTCATATTTGCCATCGCCACCAGCTGATACAGAGTCATCCCCAGTGCCATCGCCAGCACTCCAGTGCTTACTGGGAAACAGGAAATGACTGAGAGAAAAGGAGAGCATGAGGGAGGGATGAAGAGAGAAAGTGACAGAGAGAAAGAGAGAGAGAGTTAGAAGAGAATGACAAAAGATCCCTAACAGCATATCCCAAAGACACAAGTATGTCACATACTACTTACATAAATAGTAACATGCTACCACTGTATTATGTAGCTGCTCTCTCTGAGAGAAGGTGATTATTCTCTGGTTCAACAAAATGTACCTCTCCTGACAGGTGCTTGCAATGATGGCCAGTTTGTTGGTCCTGGTCATGATCAAGTGAGAGTTACCCATGACCATCACAGCATCCAGGCATTTTGACAGGGTGAACTAACAAACACAGAATAGTTAGATGCCATCAAACTGAGTATTTTGTTGTTTGTTTATAGACGGAGAACTCTAATACAAGAAATAACTTTCTTTCTACACTTAGCGAGTCCGACTGTATCTCAGTTCACAACAAAAAGTAACATTTAGCTTGACGTATCTTCACAATTATGTTTAGCCTACTGTTCCCACTATTCCAAAATGTATATCAGTTTCCATCAAATCACTGGTTTTATGCATGCATAGGTATGCTTGACTGTGATGCGAACCAAGGCACCTTAGCCTACTATTTCATCACAATATTGTACAGTAAGTTATGACTTAACCAACCTCTGGTTGTCGTTGCGTTTGCTGCCCCCACCATATTGGATTCACGTCAAGTACGATGACCAGAAGACTAACTTCGTCTTCTAAAAAAAAGAGGTAAAAATATACATTTATAATTAAATAAAAGTTCAGTTACATGAGAACAAATAGCTAGCAAAGGTTAGCTAGCCAGTTGGATAACGTTATTCTATCTATGCGAACCAAGTTATGCCACTGTTCGACAGTGGTGCAATGTCAAGGAGTTTATGCATTTCTTTACGTGATACAATTAGCCATATAATTTTAGGTAACAACAAAAACAGAAGTTTTGTATGAAGTTTCACAGCTACAAACCTGAAGCCATCACAGCTTTAAGCCACGGCGACGACTTGATGGCGTAAATATGACGTCATCTCAATGAGACGAAACATCCACAGAACATGCAGAACACACAGCACAGCTGCTATATAACTAAATAGTAAGAATTTTTTAACAGTCCTTTGTTTTATCGTTTATTGATAGCCATTTCAGAAAACTGATGTTTGTTCACAGTTAAACGTTTTGACGTGGAATTTACCAGAATAGTGTCCCTGTGTTGCGTCAGAAACTGTTAGCAAGCGTTACAGCTAGTGTAATGACAGGCTAGCTAACATCAGGCAGACAACTATTATTTTGTTTCAGACGCAAATAAGGCGTGTATCCCGCATACTACTCTATTCTTCAGTTTTCGGGTCTCTTCATTGGTCAGATCTGGTGGGCAAAATGGATGAAGGAGGTAAGCTGAACTGTATGAATGTCAGGAGTATGCACAGGTTCTGAAAATGCTCAGCTCAGCTCATACACGTTACTGACATCTGCTGATGCTGTTCACATGGTATGCAAATGAGGTCAGTTTGAAAGTACAATTTTAAACACATTATGGCTTTATGTTACAAATCCAGTAACTTTTTTGGTAGATTGTTCCTGAGATTCATGGTATAGGCATGACTGCTGCTTCTGACAGATTTGACCACTTACAATTGTTTGTGTTTTGTGTCATCAGAGTTAGTGGAATACTTCAGAACTCAAATGAGTCAAGATCCAGATGTTGCTTCAGCAGTGGCCGCAATTCGCTCTCTCCTGGAGTTCCTGAAAAGAGACCAAAGTTAGTGATTATATCCATTGGACTCCTTGACCTATTCTACCCATCACTGTTTCTCTGTCTCTTACTCTCTGATCTGCCAAACTGACTGACTAACTAACTGATGAGAGTCCTGTCCTGTCCTCATCCCCAGGTGAGACAATCTTAGGCCTGAGAGAGAACATGACACGGGCCATCGGCCGGTTGCAGGAGGCGGACTCCTCAGTGGCAGTGTCCTCAGGAGGAGAGCTCTTCCTCCGCTTCATCACCCTCACATCACTGGAACATCCGGTTAGCACCATTTATCCACATGCAGTTCAGGTTCTGGTTTCTGTTTAGACCGAAATTGAGTTTGTGCTATCGTTGGTGCTATATAAATAAAATAAAATGGGATTTAATTGAATACACACATCCACACACATACTGTACATCACAAATCCCACACAGTTTGTTTTTGGTGAAGTTGGTGAAAAATGTTAAGTTGAATTTGGTGAAAAAGTAAACAGATTACATTTCCATTCTCCAATGTTTCAGGACCTCTCTCAGTGCAAGAAGGTGATGGTTGAAAGAGGGGAACTGTTCCTGAAGAAGATCTCACTGTCCAGAAACAAGGTGGCCAAACTTTGCCACAATTTCATCAAAGATGGAGCTGTGAGTACAAACAACCTTTTTTTTTTTCCACAACTGTTTTGTCATGATAGCCAGAATTGGTGAAAGGGTCAGAGATCAACAAAAAATGTGAGACATTTGCTGGGCTACTATTCTGACCATTCAGGAGCTGTCAGAGTCCAGTCAGTGCACAGCACTGAGAATTTCACATCTGTGTTGTTTTTTGAGCAGGCCAAATGCCTTTGTATTTGCTAAATCATGATCTTATGAAACCGTAATTAAACTGAAATCATGAAGTCCCCGTGGTGAGTCTCAGCCCAAGGAGGTAGTACGCCAACGTCTTCTTGATATACAGTAAATGCAGGATTTGTGATTGAGCTAATGTCCCCGTGTTGATGTTGTAGAAAATCCTGACCCACTCATCATCCCGGGTGGTTCTGAAAGTGCTGGAGAATGTGGCAGCAGATAAGAAGCGCTTCAGCGTCTATGTTACAGAGTCCCAACCAGACTCCTCAGGGTAATTATCCATGGAACAATTCTGTTTAGAAAAGGCCTGTCAAGAAATTTGTGTTTTGCGCCATCTTGCAATATACTGTAGGTGATGTTGAAGCAAAGTATGGAAATGGTTTCCCTTGTCAACATCTCCAGGTTGCATGATTTTCTAAAACAGAACCATTAATTACATGCGTCTTTAAATTGAGATAACACAATATAACTTTATAGACCAATAACCAATTAAAAACTTTCATTTATTTCCACAGAAATCAGATGGCCGAGAAGCTACGGAAGCTAAATATCCCAGTCACAGTTATCCTGGATGCTGCAGTGGGGTGAGTGGATTGAAGTCCAGATGTTCACCACCTCATCCGAGAAACCGGATTGCAGATTTCTCCTTCCATTTTACAGTACAATACAGAGTCATTGCTGGTCTGTCAGTGTACTTAACTTGTGCTTGAATTGCTCTTTATATTTCACCACTGACTTGGACTAACACTTTTTATTTTCACTCATAAGACAAAGTGGAAACAAAATTGCACAGTCCATTTATGTCCTCTCTGTGTGTTTGTCAGGTATGTAATGGAGAAGGTAGACCTTGTGATAGTTGGAGCAGAAGGAGTTGTGGAGAGTGGAGGCATAATTAATAAGGTGAGTAGCACACTCAGATCACACAAAGATCGCAATGACACAATATTACATTAAAGTACCGTCGTGAGCATTTATGTTCTTGTCACAGATTGGCACCTATCAGATGGCAGTGTGCTCTAAAGCCCATAATAAGCCATTCTACGTGGTGGCAGAGAGTTTCAAGTTTGTCAGGCTCTATCCCCTCAACCAGCAAGATGTTCCTGATCGATTTAAGGTTGGTTGTTCTTGGTTCATTTGTTACAGAAACCTAGTATTGTTGACATAGGAGGCCTAAAACGAGGACTATTCTTACTTTAACTTTGTTCTATGCACTTGCAAGTAACTGCTTTCCTTTAACAATGAGTCTCTTTTCTTCCCTTAGTACAAAGCTCACACCCTTAAAACAGCAGAAGACCTGGACAAAGAGCACCCTATGATTGACTACACCCCTCCTTCCCTCATCACCCTGCTGTTCACCGACCTGGGAGTTCTCACTCCGTCAGCCATCAGTGACGAACTCATCAAGATTTACCTATGAGTCTTTCCCATCCTACATGATCATAGAGAGGGAGATGACCATTGTGCACTTAATGGCAGCTGTGCTATGCTTTCTCTGCTGATGGTGCTTTGGCCTGGGTGACTCCACTTGTTTTGCAAGCTTCTTGTGTAAAATAAAACCAGAATATCAGGAGACTCTTGTGTCATTTCTTCATTGGCAATCATTGTGACTGCTTGGAGCCTTTCTAATTTTTTTCAAAACGTTTTTGTCTACATAAATATTAGTGTTGACATAGCAAATATGTTACAGTCTAGACACAGCAGTTCCATCACCCATGATTTTCCGTCTGAGAGCTGAGTCTAACACAACGTTAAGTTACTAATTCATTTCAGGTAATGCATTGAAGGTGTTGATTTTTTTTTTTTCAGTTATAGACATGGTTAGCCCATACATCCTTTAATTATTCTTCAGCACTTTTAAATATCATTATCACCATTTGTTGATAGTATTTGTATGAAGTTGAATGATTATGGTCCTTTTGAAAAGAAGAAACAAGACACGAGATTCCCCAATTAAAGCCAGGTCATGTTTGAACTTCACACCTTGACAACTTTAGATTAGCATCAATTCCAAAGATTTGTCCCTCCCTGTTGTTTCAACCAAATCAACTCTTTTCCCCAACACAATAGAGAGAAACCGCAGCTTCCCTCACACATATATTGAAATAAACTTAACATTTGTACAAAATTACAGTTGGATAAATTTCGCCATTTCATGGTTCAATACTGAAGCTCAAGCAATTACTGTCTACATCCCAGTGTGTCCATAATAATGTACCACTCACCCCAGTAAAAAAAAAAGAAAAAGCCAAGTTCCTAGTTCCACCAACCAAAAATGATTCAAAGTGTATGCATAATGTGCCTTTGTGAGCAGAACTTTTAAACTCAAAGTTGCCAAACTTCACTTTGAATTTAAACTTGGGAGGTCAAGTTGGGTTTGAATGGCTGGATTTCTAGGGACACGTCACAGCTTTTGCACACAGAGTTTGGAGGAAATCAGGCAGGACTGATCCTGACATTCGCAAACCCCCCTTGACCAGTGATGGCAAAGTGACCTTCGCAAGACTGTTGAAACCGACTGAGGGGGCTGTTCGGATGATGGCACAGAAGGCATTGAGAAGATAAGCGAGTACAGAAACAAAACAAAAGGAAAAGCAGGATTTACACTAATAGCCACCCCTGCCCACATACCCAACATATTGCTCTTCATTAACTAAACAACTAAAACTGAACGTCTTAAAAATGGCACCATTCCCCAAAGTGCACGTTCAAAGTCCACACAACATCTGCAGGCCCCCCCCTGTCCCACCCACTGTTGTAGCAAAGGATACAGCATCCCTCACATTCATGACATTCTTGACTAATAAAATAGTGACAACATGAAAAAAATATCACCCTATAACAGCAGAGAGTTAGTCTTCATAACAAGGGTCTGAGGACAGTTTGTTTTTACACTGTTAACTGGGTGACTACTAAAAGTAACAAGGGCAACAAAAAGAAAAACATTTTTATTTCAAGACGGAGAGAGAGCGGAAGGTGGGGAGAGACCATTTCCTGGGGTCCGGACAATTTCCAATCTTGCCGCGTGGCCATGGACCATTTTCAAATTTATTTTTCTGCAAATGGTACCAGTTGATGGGGGGGAGCACACTTTTGGAGTAAAAAAATCTTACATGTAAAACCAAGATTTTACACAACTCTCCGCACTTCGAAAAATCTCTTCAGGTAGTAAATCTGTCCCAATGTCATGGCAACCAAGACCAGCGCCTCGAAGAAGGACCAGAGAACCACTCGGCTGTTTGTGTTGTCATTGACTAGAAAAGAACACAAATAAAAACATGAGATCTAGGAATGCACTGACAACTTGATTCTTTCAGTTGCATGATGAAACATCAAAAAGCCAAATATAAAAAAAACAGTCAGTCATTTGGTATGCAGTTGTAATTCCGACAGACACGATATTTGTTATAAAAAAACAATTAATTATAAGGGTTAAAAAAACGAAACAATAAATCACACAGTCAAAACTACGATGACCATACCATAAGGTCAGATTACATGCAGCACACTGGCTTAAAACATGAACTATATACCATGATAACTACTTGCTTAGCATGAACTCCCACTTGTCAACTAGCAGCAGTGGCTGAAGCAGGTAAACATCACTTATAAAAAGCATCAAATGCAAACAGTTGACCAGTAGGTGGACTCAGAGGGTGAAGGGCTCTTACTCGCTCTGTGTATCCTCTCGCGGACCTCCATGTACTCCTGCTCGTGCTTGACGGCCGTCATGGACACGGCCAGCTCGTTGATCATCTCTTCCAGTTTGTTTTGATGGGCTGTGAGGGAGAAGAGCACACGGAGAACGCGGCGTGTCAGTGGGAGTGTGTGGGGCTGCTCGAACGGCCGCTCTTACGCAATTCACACACATTACTAGTCCACTGCTTTGGTGTCGAGTTTCGTCTTTCATCAGACTGATTTCTCAGTCTCCCGAGTGGCAGCCCGTAAGCTTTACATGCAAGCTGTACATGTGCAGCAGGCACGGAGTGTTCAAAAATATTCTGGTTTTGTTTTGCTTTTTTCCCAGCCACTGATCTTTGGTGATGATTGATCACACCCATCCTTCAATCAAGTATCATGATTAATTTGACAGAAAGACAGGCTTTGTGTGAGGAAGAAGCCTGGGTGAACCCAGACGAACCTGTTACTCTGCCGTTCCGCCTGGAGACCAACCCATTGAAGCCGATTTCCGAATCACCCAAAAAACGCAAGAACCAATCAAACCCGCTTATCTGGCATGGGGCAGGCTTTATAGGATGACAGACAGCATGTTCAATAAGACCAATGGCTGCACTGATTGTGTCTGTGTTTAAGATATGCACTATGTTCCAATTTGCATACTTCTGTACTTACGATATCTAATATGAGTGCACAAGAGCGTTCAAACTGCATTTTAACACCAGTAATGTTATGTTTAAATGTTATGATTGTCATTTCTGTTAAGTGCACGGAGTTGGTGTTTAATTTGAGACGACCCTACCCTGTTGAAATTCACACGCTATGCGAGTAAAAACATGCAGAAAAGCGCACTTCATTATAGTGAAATGATAGAAGTTTGCGGATTGGAACAGTCTTTGAAATGCATTTTCTTTGGAATTGAGTAAATAACTGCATTTTAAACTGTTCTTTACAAGAAAGATGTTTTTTGCTCTACTTCCGAAAAGACTGGGTAAGAGTTGAATGCACCAATTCAAGTTTAATTTCATTGCTGGTTCCGCCCCTAGAAATCAGAGGTGAATGAAGTGTCCCCAGACCCATTCTCAATCGAGATTTGAGAAGTGGTCTGGCATTAGCCAGAGCTGAGGCACAACTTACTTAAAACAAACTAAACAAAACCATAAAAAAAAACAACTTCAACCCATTCATGTTAGTCTGACTTCAGTGCCTAGCACACAGACAAACCCACAAGTCCTCTCAAGTCGTTAAGACATCAAGGTCTCTTGCAGATAAGCCTTTACTTAGTAAAGACATCCTGACCTGTTAGTGAAAACAGCAATAGTGTTCAATAGATCATGTTTTGTCCTGACACACTAGCAACTAAACAGTAAAATACAAAATGCTTCATTGCAAAAACTATTAAATTATCACTTGAACACTATTTTGCAGGTCCTTAGCAATGAGTAATTTTAACAGCATATCATCATTGACAATTAGTAGTGAACACACACATTTCCATTGTTCAGCTTGCCTAAAGACAGCAATTTTCAACACAGCAACAGTCTACAGTCACACAGTGAGTCCCTCGGTGATTTGCAAATCCATGCAGTTGGGTTAACATACCATCCCAGGTGTCACCACCAACTGAAGGAGGGAAGGAAGAATTAGGGGAAGAAAGAGAGGAGGAATGAACAGAGTAAGAGGGAGGAAGCAAGGAAAAAAGGGCAGCAAGGACCATCTTTGCAAGATGATGTTCAGCACAACATTTAGCATGAATAAACAATGATAGAAAGACAGACTACCTCAACACTTCCATTAGTTAGATCTGTAAGATCTGTCATTTAATCATCTGAGAGTTGATCATTTAATCATCTGAGAGCTGATCAGTTCCACTTTTCCTGATTCTAGCAGGAAACTCCTTCAATGTATAAAGAGACAGTGTGCAATCACATCACCAACTTCCTTCATCTGTGGCCTGTACTACTGAAATAAACAGCCACGGCAGGGGAGTTGTCCTTTTTCAAATGTCTTTGAATTAGGACGAGGCTGTGCTCAGAATTTCAAACATTTCAGCACAACCATACACACAGACAGACACACGCAGACACACAGGGAGCTGAGCTAAGCTTACCTTCCGTCTCCACGCCATCTTTGGGTGCCTCTCCGATATCAATGGTAAACATGACTATTTTGGGAGTCATGGTCGACATCTTGTTACTGAAACAGAATTTGTATGTTCCATCCATATGGGCTGCAACAGAGTACTTCCCACTGGACTCTCGGTCACCCTTATAGATCTGCTTCCCATCCGGGCCAGTGATCTATGGAAGTGGTGGGATACATTGACATCAGATAAATAAAATGATATGTCATTAATAATTATATGCATCTCCACAGTCTCCAGTCTCTGTAAACACAATACGACACCAACATTATTGTCAAAAGTGAACAAGATTTAAAGATGATGCAATATTTCAGTATGTAACCTGACAGAGAGGACTTGCCTCAAGACCTTTCACCCATTCCAAAGGCAACTTCACGTGCAACGTTACCGTACAGCTGTTGTAAGTAACGTACCTTACTAAGCATACTCAATGACTATTGTCGTGATGATGCCGTTTCACTCTGATGCATGCAACCCATTTTGATTTACACTCTCACGTTAGGTTTCAGGTAGTCTAACATCAGCAACGTCAACAGCTGTTACCTAGCGCTCAGACCAAAATGCTAGGAGTGACGGTACTCTGCGCTAAAATAGCTGCCTTATGTAGCTAGCTGGTTAAGTAACATCCAACTCCACAGCCTTTCTTTATTTTCACTCTAGATCGGGGCAACAGTTCTTGGGCGTTTATGTGAACAACACAAGAGGTTAATAAACCATGTTGTCGTTAGGAAAAACGACATAAGCAAGTTGGCAGGCTATGACTAGCTAGCTACGGCTAGTGTAGCAATGCGTGCTACACTAGATTAATTAATCAATGGCATTCAGTACGTATTATATCCCCTAACTGCAACATTTCCTTAACATAACATGACGTGGTTTCGCCTGAAAAGCTAATGTTACATCCTCCCTAATGACACGTTTGATAGCTTGGCCTGACATGTCTAGTTCCAACGACGTTGGTTATCCTTGTGGGTACTAGCCAGCTAGCTAGTTAGCTTACCTCCACATCGATGTCCAGGAAGCCTCCCTCTGCAACCTCAAACATTAGGCCCATCTTGGTGCCTGAGTTGACCCGTTCGAAAAAGCACTCTTCGGCATGAGCGTCTATGCTGACGAAATATCCCGACGCTGTGGCTGACAAAGTTGCCAAAATAACAATGACTTCAGAAAGCGTGAACATGATGGCTCGTTCTCTTTGACTACACTTTGAAGTAAAGGGGGAAGCTAGCACACAATATTCTAGGAAGACAGTCCTCGCAAGCCACCGACTTGCGGAGGAGGAGTCACTTCATGTATATGGCTGATTGTGACTGGAGGATGAAAAGGCGCTGCGTTACTGCCACGTAAAGGCTCAAACAAGAAGCAAAGAAGGACAAACTATGCGGCACAATGGTGAGAGCTAAATCGAGTAGGAGTACATGGGGTGCTTGCTGCCCGTGGAATTGTCTTAATCAGTAGCATAGGCTACACATCATGTCGTGTTGGGTGTCAGCACGCAGGCATCTTTGGCATGACAAATTTACTTTTTTAATGCAATAGCTAATGTTTTGTGACAAGACCATTCATATTTTTGACACAAGCAAAGTTCCCATTTAAAGTCTGGGTTAACTTAGACTGACACACAAAAAACCAACCAATTTAACATTACAAGGAGCTCATTGTTGCCAACTCTTTGGTCACAATGTGTCAATTTCAAAACAACACATCACAAATGTGTCAATTTCTATTTTTGAATGATCACAGCATTTGTCACGTGAAAAACCCCAATAAGAAACTGTTTTCAGAACTGGCAGGTATGATTTATATCCTTCAAAAATATCAAAGTAATGTTTGCTGTCAATTAGGCTATTAACCAAATATTGTTTCCTGCTCATTATTAGTGTATTGATGTGACTAATTTGAGACCAGACATGTGTTGTATTCTGAGAACATTGCCTAGGCTACTAATTTATTGAGTTATCTATTCTCTTTGAAGATGGAGGAGGAAGTCTTTGAAAGGAAGAGGTTAAATTATTATTTGTTGAATTATTAGTTATGTTACTGTTTAGCCTTCTGGAGGTGTTGTGGGCCTAATTCAGTGAAACACCCGGAAGGTGCCTGCTTATTAACCCCAGTGAAATGCTCTCAGAAGCTGTTCTTTTGGTGGTGTTTTTTGCCCTCAAAGGTTTCTTTGTTAGTGATTTTGTTTTGGACGGTAAATTGGTCACTGTGTGTATAGCACTAGAAATGTAACATCTCTCCTGTGTATGTATATATATATATTTTTAAAAGTGTATTAATGCTTTATTTGTAGACTGTTCCATCTGATACAAACTTTGAGGTAAGTGGTCTATCTCCTAAAGACCTGCCATCATTTAATTAAGATGGCATTTTGTGTTTATAGACAAGTCTCTTGGTAAATTTCCAGGACAATAAAGTTCCTCTGTTGGTAAAGATCCTGCAATGACGTACCCATGGGCATTCAGGTATAATTTTTGCCAGTGCCCTTTTTGCATCATGAGTCATTCCGTGTCAAATTAGATAAGGTTGTTTCTGCACCGTCTCATATTTTGTTCAAACCTTGTCTGTATCATCAATGGGTCCTAAAACCAAGGCATGTGAAATATTTCTGTGCAAATCTTCTGTCTTCCTATCTTTTTCAGACCTTAAAATTCTTTCGTTTTTACAGCTTGAAAAACATGTACCATGTTTGGGCATTAATATCTTGACAAATATTTTCCTATAGCCTCCTCAAATTTTCTTGGGTGGAAGACCAACTCATAAAAAGCAAGCAACTGAAATGGTATGCGGGATAGCTAGTACCATAATAGCTGTGGAAATAGTTAAGTAACGTTATATGGATATTTAATGTGTAAACCAATATTGTACCAAGTCCCATTCACACAATAAATGCATGTAGTTCCAGTTGTTTTGGGAATACCAAAATAAACATTTACAATAAACAATAGATTTAAGCGCCCGCTCAGGTGAAACACAGCATAGCATTTTGCTCCTTTCATAATGGTCTTATGTTCCCAAAACACCTGTAAAATATATTCATTTATTCTGTGAATGGGACTTATATTGGTACTTTACACACTAAATGTCCATAGCTATTTCCACATAGATTTGTATGGTCCTATTACCTACCCCACATACCATTTCAGTTGCATGAAAATGACACAAAAATACAAACACGCCTTGTTTTATCCTTATTATTGTCATGGTCTTTTGTTTTGGAGACTTCACATTTTGGGAAGGATTGCATGTTTTTTCTGAAACTAGAAACTTAAACCAATGAGACTGTAGTACAATCTTTAATGATTGAATTGCACTGAGAACATGTTTGTCTTCCATTCTACAAAGTTTGGTTAGGCTATAATAATACTTTTTAAGATATGAATGTCCAAACATGGCCTCCAAGATAAGGCCATTTAGAGAGTGTAAACAATCACGGGCAAAAAGACTATAAAAGCAATATAATTGAACAAAAACATTTTACAGGTCTTAGTTATGGAACCTAAACATTGTGTAGACAAACTTTGAAGAAAATCAGAGTCGGTGCTGCAACCATTTTCCTGGATTTTTTCTGATATGACACGGAATGACTCTTATGTGACGTTGTCATTTTCTCTCAATTGCATTTTGTGAATAGATTCAGTGCTATATTGTGATGATCTCCCATAAGCTACATACCTGCCCTGATACCTCAGAGAGGCATGGCCATCCCAGGCCCTAGTAAAACTCTACCTCCATGCCCTATCCAATTGAAACCAAACTTCCCTCAGTTGGGTTATTGCTTTATCTATTCATGTTCAGAGCTACTGTAGGGGAGACCGGGGCTGGTTGGAACACTTTTCACTCTCGGTTATATTTCTCCGTCTTACAATGCGTTGAAATGGTCAAATTGTGATTAACTGAAAGCTTGGGATCTCAGCTACAAAATGTATACATTCAATGTCAACAAATGATCCCTTGTTTTGAGTTATATATGATTAAAGTGGTGTTGTGCACGTGTTCCAACCTGCCCCATGCACGGGGTTGGTTGGCACATGTAGTCGGGGTTGGTTGGAACACCTATGTTATAGTCCTTTGCAGTACTCCTTTTGCTTTTGTTTGAAGTGCTTATTTATATCACTACCTGTAGGGCTTTGCTGATTTCTTTTCTGTGTGTTTTTCTTCAGTAGGGCCCACCGTCAAGACCAATTTGGTCCCTACCGATTTTTTTTTACTTCAAATGTTTAAAAATGTCTGAAATGCTTCCAAATGTAAAACTATGTTCAGTAATTACAATAACAATGTTAAAATAAAGATTGATGATGTTTTTATATGTAAAATACAAAGTTTATAGATTTGTCACAAAATAGCCATAGAGAATGTATGTGCCAACCAACCCCAAAATCAGTGTGCCAACCTGCCCCGCCCACATTAGGTCAAACTTTTTTGCACCAATGCTGTTAGCCTGCTAATATCGGTCACCTCAGGTTTTTAAACTTCATTTTAAATTATAGATGAGTCCCCTAGCAATCAATTATAATGAATATTTTTTATATATCCCTAACTATTACCCTTCTAGGATGTATTTAGTGGGAGGTGCATATTCTAAGTTTTGACACTACAAAATCAAAAAGTTATTCTCACCTAAAGGGTTAATGACCTGGAGACCAGTTACATACGTGAGTTTACTCTACTCAATAAGGCCGTCAGTTTAGTGTTGGAATTTTTTTGCAGCTCCCTCTAGTAGCCTGGATATTAACAGTGTCTCAACCTGCCCTTGTTCCAACCAGCCCCGGTCTCCCCTAATCAGGGAAGATAAAACCCACAACCCCAAAGACAGACAGGACAGATGGAAAATGACTATGGCCTCTTCCAACAGTTGAGAGAATGGAAGAGAACATTATTACCCATGTTTTCAGAAATCGTTCACATTATACTGTGCCAAAATAAATACCATGGTGACCGCAGCCAAGCACTAGCTCAGGTGCGGATGTCAATGGGCTCCTACCAGACTGACCTGCAAAACAAATTTAAATTTGATAACAGGTTAGTCTTACCCAGGCTATGGTGCAATATGAGCAGGAAGATTTTAGGGCTCATCCAATTTCTCCTCCTTTTGCCTGGAGTACCAACAGTGGATTGACTAATCTTTAAATGGGACACACTTGTATGTGTCCCTGGGCAACTATCCTCTGAAATCTTAGTTGAGTTTACTTACATGGATAGGCCTGTTAGAATGTTGAAATAATAAAATAAAAATAAAAAATATATATTTTATACAATATTTCTGCCTGCTTTCATTAGGTCTATATAGCCGATAAAAATGTGCTTTATAGAAGAATACCACAGTGTAGCCTAAGTGTGGGGATCATAACAGATCTCCAATTTGTGTTCAATAACTTAGGTCTTTTTAAATTCAGTGTGTGTCAAAGATGAAATGTTTAGCTACATGATTCCATATGACTCAATAGGCAACACAGAAGCTCACAAATACCGTACAGATAACATTTTAATTCATTGGAATACGCTACCGTCACCTACATTTACATTTCTGAAGGAAACAACAAACGCGTATGTATCCAAACAGTCGGTTATAATTACAACAGACAAAAACAGCAGTCACATTGCAGGTTTATAGCGTAAAAGTGCGCCATTTAGTCCATAAGATGCGAGTGATGATTCACCTGGTTGCAAGTTTGGTGTGATTGCCCCTTCATGTCATCTTGTCTCCTTATTTTGCAACAATGAAGTAAGTGGTCCATCCGGCGAGCAGCAAAGACCCAAGCAGTACAGTGTAACAGAAAAGCACAAATTTGAGAAGTTCTTTGAAAGTTCGAAGAAAGCGGAGAGTCAAGGGCTCCTGCTCAAACACAAACTCCATTTTCAAAATGTTGCCAATTGCTGTCTTCAGGAAAAAAGAGGGATGGTGGATATTGGGGAAATATCTGCACAAGACAAAAATAATAATTTGGAGGTCGGCCGAAATGCTGCAAAAACTCGTGAAGATTTAAGGTAAGTGGTTGCGTTGGCATAATATAATGAATAATGTATAGGCCTAACCACTTTAAACTGTAGATGCACTCAGAATCGATCTCATTGCAAGCTATTTTGAAACAATGTGTCTGCTTTCCTTCGATACACTGCACCTCTGGAACACTATGAATTTCCATCAAAACTGTTGCATAGCCATATCTTTTAAACACGATCACATAGTGTAATCCAAATCCAGGTATTTGTAAGACCTAGGCTAAGTTAAATAAAGGTGTGAAAGTTCAAGTTATACAAAATCATCACTAATACTCAAAAATAACACTGGTCTATTTTGACAACCTTTGCCCATGAACTTTGCATGGGCTACTGTCAAAATAGTTGAAAAGGTCATCTGTAACAGCTGAAATTAGATCACATAGGCCTACCTTCACACATTACATGGGTCAACTCACGCGAGTAGTCAAATCCTCTCCAATATTGTTTTGATGCCCTGTGCGCGAGCTCCCACTCACGCCCTTTCGAAAAAACGGATGGCAGCGCTGTGATGCGCGCATACGCTGCCTGTGTAGTCTACATACAGTAGGAGTGACCAGGGCCAATTACATTGATCACAAGACCCAGAAAACCCTGGGGCTTAGCTAATGGAAGCAAAATTGCGTCTGCACCTGCTCCTCTCACTTAAGGCGGAGCTTGTTGCCGCCTTTTCCGCTGGAAATGTTCACTAGTTTGACTCCTCTCCTGTACAGACTAATCCCCATCTCCGCGGGCTACCAATTCTATTGAGACTTTTTTTTAGTCAGGCGGATGTCATGCACTCATCAGGATTACAACTGCACAACAGTTGATTTGAGAGGATCTAATATCTGTATTGGGAGGCTTATATGTCAACAACAGAGCATAGGCCCATTCTTTTAATCCACAATGTCAAGAGCAATATAGTATATTTTCACTGATTTATGTAGTCTATATAATTCGTATGTATATCTTATGTATTCAAATACTTTAACATCATAAAAAATTGTTTGCAGCACTGCTTTACGTTTTAGAGGTTAAACACTAAAAAGAGTAGGCCTAATCTAAATTTAGCACACCAAATCTGTTAGGTTTTCTTGGAAAACGCCTGTCTTTATGTCAATTCCCCCTCCTGGATCCCTGCTGATGCCCAAAGACTTTTGCATCTGACTAGAACATCGATCTGACCGGCAAAAAGGCAGCACTCCAACCCCTATCCACAGCGTGGTCAGTCTCAGCCACCGGAACAAGGAGCAAATGGCCTCTTAATTCAATCAGCGTCCTCCAGCATCTGATTATGATTGGCTAGGGCCCCGCTCCCCAGACAGCGGAGGCCCATTATCGGCCGCTCTCGAGGCCTGTTAGCCAGCTAATTGGTTCTCCACAGGGCCAGACTGCTGACGGCTAGTGGACACTCCAGATTCTCTATTCTCCCTGTTCCTTCATGTGCTCTGGTCCATGTAAGACTTATTAACTTGATGGCATAACCATCATGGATGGACATAGATGGATGAGCTCCATGTCTTCCTAAGAATGTTATCTTAATTGGTATACAAGCTTTTGCCAAAATCTTTTGCGAAGGCAATTTGATATGCATGCTATGAAGGCAAAGTTTTACCAGGTGTTCTTTCTTTTATAGTTGTTATTAGTCAATTAACTCACAGGTGAGAACAATTCAGAATGGTTAAAGGCAGATGTTAAATATTCATAGTAGCCTAGCTCTCAAACTTCTCTCTCTCACTCACATGCACACATTACATAAGCATACATACATACATACATAAAAAAAAAATCCAAAACAAAGACAGTGTCATATTAGGTAATATCATAATCTCTTTGTCCAGAAAGTTCCATTTACTTGCACCGACAGGCACAAAGAGTCAAGCTGGAGCAATCTATCACCGTCCTTTGCATCTTCTCATCATCTTCATTTATCTTTTTACATTTTTATTTCCTTGTTTGTCCTTTTGGTCCCCGTCAGACCTGCTGATCGGGTCGGTCCATGAGGGTCTTGATCCAGCTGGTTCCGTTGATGAGCTTGGTGGTGGCGATGATGTACTCCATTCCGCTGTCCTCCATATGAGAGAGGAAACGCAGGGCGGCAATCTCGGCGTAGGTCACTCCCCCCAGGAAGAACACCAGCGTGGTCCGGTTCTCGCCCTGCTGACCTGAGGAGCAGAGTGACCAGAACATGAGGATGGCGTTGGAGACACCAAGAGGCCTCACCAAGTCTGTGCTTGGCTCGCAACTCCTCAGAGTGCACCGGCCAACTATTCAGTATGCCACGCTGAAACCCTCAAAATAATAACATAAACTTTACTGCTGATGACGTGAATAGGGTTGGGACAACATGGAATGATTGTCAGCATGTTTAATATCACTGAATTATTCAACATGCCAAAAGCCACTGCTACTTCTACTCTTAACAGTACAAACATTACATGCAGCAACACAACAATGTATACTACTGTACATTTGTATCAAATACAAGTATAAATATATTAAAAGTGCAGCAAAATTGCATGTGTGAGACTTATGTTGTGATTTCTCAGGCATCAGTTTGGAACACAGTAAGCAAGGTAATCATACATGATTGTCAGAAGACCAGTCAAGATAAATGACTACTGAAATAGATGCTGATGCTGTGATGTCTGTGCACAAGCTCTAAACACACAACATGTTCAGACAAACAGCTATTGTTCTCACTAAGGACATCAACTTCAAATGATTTGTCTGTTAATTATCACCCTGTCTCATTGCTAAAAACACATGCTGCAACAAGCCCACGGACAGACTTAATTAACACATACATAATCCCTACACAAGACCATCCAATATGTTTAAAATAAAGCATAATTCAAATGAGTTTAATGTCCACGTCTGAAATGTCAGGTTACTGAATCTATACTACTGCATACAGTGACCACATTTAAGGCAACCATCCAAGGATGCTTTAATAGACACATTTATGATACCACAAACTAGGGCTGCACAATTATCTAATCGCAAAGGCTAATCTGTTTAATCTTGGAATCTTAAACTGAATCTTGACACTGACATTCAAAAATCATATCGCAAATCGCAGAAAAATCTGTCAGAAAAATCACAATGAGATATTTTCCCTAAATCGTGCAGCCGTATCACAAACCACTGCCACACAATATAAATTGGGCCAGAAGACACACACACACACACACACACACACTCTGTATAAATCAGTGTTGCCCCAAACAAAACAGAGACAACACTGCAAACAAAACCTGTGCTTATCGGCTGCTAGCATATGGCCACTGGAGGCTCACATCTGGACAGGAATAATACGAGGTCATCCGTCTACTCTAGCAACAGATGACCACCCTGTAACAGGCCCTTATCTGCTCCTCCCTCACTGTGTACACATTCTCCTCGTCTGTTTGTCCTTTGCTTTTTGTCACTCATTCTCTGCCGACTTCCACTCCCATTTGCCTATTCTGAACACTTTTCAAACCTGTGAGATTATTTTACTATTACACCACTGCTTAATCCTATGCTGTAATACTAATATCTTTATATAGTATAATATTTATTATATAGTAGTTTGCAATGTGTTTTAATATATTTGTTTATACAATGTTTTTGCACATGTCTCGTGTCTTCTTCAGTAACTAATGTGCATTGTTATCATCTATGTGAATTGCTTCTGCTGCAACACTACATTTTCCCCTTTCTGGATGACTAAATAATATGTGTGTGTAAATTAAATTTCGCCACACAGACATGTTTCATGAGACTCACGTTTTTTGTGCAGGCCCGGGGGCAGCTGCTGTCTCTCCTCGAAGTGCGGCCCCGGGAGCATTTTCAGCACCTCCTCGATGCTCCTCCAGCCTGGCCGCGCCAAGACCTGCGTCAGGCGGACGCTCAGGGGAGCGTAGCCGCTGTACACGTACGAGATGTCGTTGGGATTCTAGGGGAAGGGACAGACACACAGTCAAGTCCAGAACAAAACAAGACAGCGCACAGGACAGATTACTAAACCAATAGTTTTTAGGTTAAAAATAGTTTTTAACTATTCATGGCAATCTGCACTGTGTTGTGTAAGCACCTGTTCATTGGCGTCCTCCATCCAGAGTTTGAGGGTCTTGCGGATGGTGGGGTAGTTGTTCCTGGTGTTGGTCTGTGGTTTCAGCAGGCCAACCTTCTCCAAGTTGTTTAGTGTCAAGAGGTGCTCATAGCCATAACTCTGCAAACATATTTTTAATGGGTTAACACACCAGAAGAAATGTTACACAACAGCATTCACTTGTCAGAACTGTAGTTTTTTTGGTTAATTGTGAGGAGAATAGAATTGAGTGGCTCCAGTTAGGTCCATTCTAAGTGTGTTAATGTGAAATTTGATGAAATGGTCACCATATTGACTCTACCTGCAGGATTTCCCTCTTGTAGAAGTCCAGCACCTTCTGCTTGAGGCCATTGTTGCAAACAGACTGCATGCAGACCAGCCTCAGGATCTTGAGGAGAGGGTCCTTCTGGGCAATGCAGTCCTCAATGTATGTATTGACCTGAGTCAGCATCAGCAGCACAAAATCAAACTAGTTTATTACAGTCCAATGCAGCACATTAACATGCATTGTAAACCAGATGACACACACACACACACACGAGATATGCCACCTTATCAGTGTCTACGCCAGTCATGAACTCCTGCTCCACTGTTAAATTGTCAAAAAATGCTTCAGATGCTGTGGATGAGAGAAAAAGCATGCGATTTTGAGGTTATGAATGGAGGAATCGAACAAGTGTTTACGTATAGCTGAAGTATGGAAATAATACTGAAAAGAAGCCAAGCAGTTCTTCAACTCACTGGTGATATCCTTGATGAGCTCAGCGATGGACGTGTGATTGGCCAGTGAGGTGCGGTCTGCCTGCATGTGGGGCAGCATGGACACAAACTGCTTGATCTCGCCCACAGTCTTAGCACTGTGCCGTCCCTGATGGAGGAGGAAGGGGAGAATGACACCATAGAGGTCAGCGGTCAGGTGAAACATTTCATTCAATGCAAGACATTTGTACTTTAAATAGAATTTTAGGAGCCATGATTACTCAGACTCGAATGACGTGGTAAATGAGAGAACTAATTTTAACTCATGTCATTATAAATATCTAACTATGTGGGTCACATTACACTGAAAAGCTTCCCTGCTATTTTTCAGAAAGTTTAATGCAATTGTTTGTATGTGACACAATCAAAATATGAAACTCAATAGTATATGGGTCAAGTTACCCTGAGTGATTTCTGCCCTTTTTTTAAAGGAACCACACAACAACACTGTTGATACTGTAGCTACCTCCTGATGCATTTCACTGATCTACTGCTCTGCTACTGGAACATATCTCATCTGCACATGCCTGTTACTTCATTGACGTGCACACAGTTTTTAATGAATAATTGCGGTAATTAGCGCTGAGGGCAAACGTCTACAGAACTCCTGGATAAATATCACCAGGGAGAAACCATCCAGCTGGTTTGGAGGGGGAAAAAATGGATTCAAATCAAGGCTTGTTACGTTGTTGAGGCTTGCTGTTACCATGGCAATAGATGAGTGCCATTAACATTAATTAACAATGAACAGGAAAAGGTTGTAGGACAAGTGAAAGTCAGATTCACACACACACAATGTGAAAATGGCAATCAATGAAGAGAACATTTCCAAACCATTAACATATCCGGTTTAAGCGATAACATAAGGTGGCGACTCATTGTTGTTCAAGAGATAACATGATAACATTAACATGATTAGAGTATGTGTCAAAAGCTCTCAGAGGGCTTATGAAAGTCTAACACACTTTAGAAACGACCAACACTAAACTATATGACACTGTTGCTGCCTGGTTCATTCAGATATACAAAACCAGACATACAAATCCAGCAGCAGAAGGCAAAGTCAAGATGTTTCATTGGTGACATTTCATAAAGCAGATACAACATAACTTCACTGAGGAAACCTGGCATCTTATCTTCTTATCTTTACTTATTAGGCTGATGTTTGCCAACCCAGGTCCTTATCCATTGAACTACCATCACCACATGGCATGGTGTAATGGTTATGGTGGTTATGGTTACGCTTTTGTCCAAAGCATCGTAATATACAAATATAAAACAATACAAATACAAAACAATATAATACTTAAAATTTAACAGGGAACGAATTAAGATGTTGGTCAGACTATAATAAGGAGAATAGCAATAATAAACAATCATGTCAATTAAATCAATAGCCTAATGAAAAATAATGTACATTCAGTTAATAATATAATAACAATAGCATGGTAAGACTACATTATGGAGAATATCAATAATAAACAACAATGTCAAATTAATCAATTAAACAGCCTAATGAAAATAAAACAATACTATACAAACCATAACACATAAGAAGTGCTTAAAGAACTAAGTGCATGTTGAACAGATATATCTTTAGACCCCTCTTAAAAGACCCAAAACTATCACAGGAATGGAGAACACTGGGCAACTCATTCCACCAACATGGAACCACTGAGGGAAAAAAGTCTTGAATTTGACCTAATGTTTATGACTGGTCGACACAATAGACACCGCAGTGGGCGGTTGGGGATGTACGTCCTGATCATTGAATTAAAATAACAAGGAGCAGATCCAGTCAGTGTCCTATAGGCCAAAGTGAGACATTTCAATTTAATTCTGGCTACTATAGGGAGCCAATGGAGAGTAACTAGGAGAGGAGTTACATGTGTCCTCTTTGGCTGATTGAATTAATGTTTAATGCCCCACTACAGAGGTCAGGCACAGGGCAGGGGCTCTCACCTCGAATGCAGCCGAGATGATTTTGGCCTTCTTGCTCAGCGCTGCCCCCACGGCGTTGAAGTTCTTGTCCCGGATCTCGGCGTAGAGCTCCTCGGCCGAGTTGAGCGGCATCTTCTTGGGCTCGGTGGGCAGGTCCTTGGCCCCCTCACCCTGCTTCTTTTGGGCAAACTTTTCCGGGGGAAGCTTCACATAGCCTGAGCCCAGCAGAGATGGAGGAAGGAAAATATAACCAAATCAAGAAAAATGTCAAGACCCAGCTGTCTATATATGCGAGGGTCTATGACTTCTAACAATGCCTATACACTATTCCAGTCAAAGCTATTTTAGGCTATTCCAGTACAGCAACACATTAAATACAAATGTAACCACACACTGGTTGATAGCAGCTTTGTAATTTCAGTACAGTAGCATGTTACATACAGATTTAACCACATAACCACCAATAGTGTCTATTGGTTGAATGTCAGCTTTGTAATTTTGTTAACAAAGTGAAAACACTGGAGAACTTCTGCAGTAAGAGATGTCAAATATCTGTACATTTTATATTACACAGAGAATATACAGAGAGAGATTAATTCTCCGAAAAATAAACTGAGTGGGATATCCATGAGGTCAACTGGCCACGGTAGTTCTGTGTGTACCATTGGTGATGCCGTAGATCTCATCGATGAGGCCCTCGTAGGTGAGCTGGGTGGCAAGCGGCGTGAGCAAGTCCACGTTGCGGTCCAGCAGAAGCAGAGTGTCGAACACGGGCAGGATCTGAGTCTGGCTGCCTGCAAACTCCCGCTTCATCCGCAGCATCATGTTGGCCACGTGCTGCCGGGGAACATGAGGACAGGAGGGAGCCTCAGCACATTTGTGGTCACTCACCAAGGGCCTGTTGCCTGCACATGGATTAAACCTAGTTCTAGACTAGATTTTTTTTTTCAATGGAAATCTTCATTGAATTTCTCTTAGTCCAAGACTAGGCTCAATCCAGGTACGGGAAACCAATTCTCCAAACGGGGAAACCAAAACGTAGCAGTTAAAAAGTTAAAACAGGTGGCCAATTCTTGAATTCTGAAATCTTGAATTGCATGAGGGAACTACTTTGAGACATTCACCTGACACAGTTGTAAACATCAGTGCTTTGTCCACTTACCCGTGCACATTCTCCTTTGCCAAAGATCTGAGGGATGGTCCCATAGAGGGCCTGCAGGGTCATAAGGCCTTTGGCTGTGTGGTACAAGCTGGTCTGGTCATTCTCCAAGTAACATTCCTGGAGAAAAAGAGGTTTTGATGTAACATCATAACCAGTTTAAAAGAAAAGAAAAAATACATCACAATGAGCAAAAAGCAAAGATACAGAATCTTTAAATGCATTAGATATGGTGAATGACTTGAAGTGGCATTCATCACTGACTGAAATGCCATTATGGGCTAGCACTGTTTGTCCCCTACATTACTAACCCTAAAAGCACTCTCGGACTCCATGGAGAGGAGGTCGCTGTCATATGGGATGAGATCCAGGATGTACTCGTCAATGTTGGTGAAAGCTCCCAGAACCCCTTGCTCTTTCAGCCGCTGTTCACAGAGCATGCTCCGACGCGGCACAAACAGAATGTTGAACTCACGAGGAGGCTGCATTTTGTCCTCACTACAATAAACAAAAGAACTTCAGAATTGGTCGAGGTAACAGTAAAGCCTACAACACATTCCAAGTAGTAGAATGGGGAGAGAGAGAAAGGCAAATCTAGGTAACCTTAAGATATTCTCTGCAATAATGTCCATTAATTCCAGTCTTGGCCGCACAAAAAAGATAATGTTTTTGACATCAGCTGGCGGGAGCCTCCCACTCTTAAGGGTGAACATCTTCTCCACCTCATGTTCCTGTTGAGGGAGTTGGTTATGTGTGTGTTTGTTCCATAGTCTACAGAAATGCTCTCCTCTTATAATGCTGTGAATATGTAACATATAAAGACTTCATCTTACCTTCAGTAGGGAATACTGGGCAATCAATCCAAAAGGCCCCGTCAAGTACTCGTCCCATACAATAGCCTAAAAACAAGAAGGAAAATCTGTTTTGCATACCATATTAAAGGTAGCCTATAACAGAGCCTAGTCTTTTGCTTCCATGACTTGGCATAATTAGCCTATTAGCCAACATTAGGAGCATGTATTTGGACAATAAAAAGAAATTCATTGAGGAAATAGAAACAATAATTGGTGACGTGATGGCATTATTGACAATCTATTCATTTAATCTAACAAATTGGCTGAGAAGTGAAAGTTAACTGATCACTTCCCCAAATATCGGATCTGAAAGTCAACTGATCACTTCCACAAACATATCATCAGACAATTAAAAAAACCGAGAATTCACCATTCGTCATGTTGTCTAGATAAGATTATCGTGGGACTTCATCGTTCATAACAGGTTTAGAATGTTATTTGTGTGGCCAACCAACCAACCAGCTAGTGCTACATGCTAGCGATAAAAAAATAATGTTCCAAGCTCTAACGAGTCATTCAGATACTAAAGTTACAGCTCAATGTCATACCTTGCTTCCCGCACATTTGTCCAAAAATTCTCGAAGTTCTTTACGCGCTGCTTCTCTTAAAATGTTTAGATTTACTCGTCCACAGGACAAGTGCGCCGCCATGTTTACAGTCTCAGCAACAGCCTAGTCACATGACCTAAATGACAGTCATGTGCTTTGGAGCCGCCACCCACATGCACTTCTAGTCTTGCAAAGACGCGTAAAGTTGGAGACGTCGAATATAAAATGGCATATTTTTTTTTATTTATTTACACAGTCCAATTTATATATCATTCAGATAATCATTAGGCCTACTGTGTGCACGTACGGTGCGATTTCGTTAAAAAAAAAGGTAGTTCAGCGAATCTTACAACTTAGGTGAAAAATATGTCAATAACATTTTATTACTTCTATACCAGTGGTGTGGCCAAACATTCGATATTGGTGGACAGGCGAGGGTGCAACGAAAAACCATCAAGTTACCACTAGATGGTAGTGTTGTATTAGGCTACTCTAATTCTGTAGAGTCATTTATTTTATTTCTAAGCTAGCCTACACCTGCCACCTGAGACAACTTCGCAATGGAATGAACCCTTGTTAATATTACTATAAAATCACTATTATTACTTTGTAATGTTTGCAATGATTTCAGAAATAGGAACAGCTGAAACCACCCTTTTTGCAACGTATGCAACCAAACGCAAATAATGAAAACGGTTCACTGTTGTAGGAGTATGGACAATCGAGCTATGCGCTCATATTTTTGCAAAATAACATAGACTCAGACGCAACAGGTTTTCACCAAAATGTGCTTTCAACGCGTAGCTACAATGACGCACGCGCAAGAAGCGTTCTGTTTCTGTGCATACAGCCATGGACAACCAAAACATTTGCATTGTGTACTTTACATTTCCAAGAATACACAGTTAGCCTATCACAATAGGGTAATTTGATTTTATCATTCACAACACCCATAATATAATCGTTATCAGGCACAAAGACTGACGTTATCTGAAAGTCCTTATGATTCAAACTGTGTGGGGTATAGGCGAGAAAAATGTGGTAGCTGAGAGCAAATTCAATGTGCTCTTGATAATTGTAAATTTTATCAAAAGTGTATTTAATTGGCACAGTAAAGTTTTTTTCTCCACACCCGGACCATGACCTGATCTGTGGACATGACGCACATGAAAAACAGACCTCAGATCCCTGTCCGAACCGCTCGAAACAAGCTGAATGATCAGCAAGAGTCCATATTCATTAACCTGTTTACCTGTAGGGATAAAGAGACACTGACCGAGTTGCGCAACCGCTGATGTAGGCTACATGGTTTCCCTCTTATAATTCACTTTTCCTACTCCAGATTAAGTGTTCGAAAGCAAGACACCAGACACCATTAGCCTATATAATCGGTGAAGTTAAAACCAATATTTCAAAGATGTATATGCGTATTTGTGTATTAGAAGTATTTTTCTAAAACGGATAGCCTAGTTCCAGAACTTGATTATCAGCTTAATCGCGTTCGATGTCTTTGTAAAACCCAACACAACCCTTCACGCTGACCGCATTTCGTTCTGCATCGCCAAATTGATACAAAAGTTAGTTAGGCTGGTTTAGCCAATAAATGGAATGGGCAATGATAGCCTATTCATTAGGCTGTGCCAAGACGTTACATCATAGGCCTACCACTTAAGAGATTTCTCAACATTGAAGTCTGCAAGTTCTTAAAATGTGTGCAGTCATCAGGTTGGGCTAGATTTGTTGATTGCATGCCAAGTTCGTCTAATATTCACACTCTTAGAACATCGTGTGTCTAAGGAAAATCTTTCTTACAACCACCTTCTCACGCCTGCCCCCCACCCCCAAACTCCAGCCGGATCAGTCAGGTTTGAGTCGTCAACATGACATTTGCTGCGCTAGGCCGTCCGTCTGCGCTTCCTCAGTCTAGACCCCCTTTTGGTAGTGCGGAGCCAAAATAGAAGCGTCCCTTTTGGTAATGTCCAGGTATTGCAAACTATTACTTGAACATCACATTTTAAAATATGTCTAGTCTTAAACATGACTTAACACATTTAGGCTACAGAACGCCGACCATTTTTTATTATTATTTATTGATTAATGGATAATTAGTTGGTTGCTGTCCTGAAAGCGTAGCCTATAGCCTTTTCACTTTTAAACCCAAATTTTCACAGACTTCACGACCCTGCAACTAGGCTACTGTTTTCAGTTGTCTAAAACCGTATAGCCATTGCCTCCCATAAACTCACTACGGATCATCACCATTTCATTGGCCTACGTCAAAGAAAAGGCAACCTAATCTAGCATTTCTTGTCATTTTTAGATCACTAACGCAATAGATTCCGCGTAGATTTCACGGAAATAGGCACCTTTAGTGCCAAAGGGATGGAAATTCCTTATTCGGATGACACTCAGTTCCTTGGCGACCCTAATGAACTTCTTATGACATCAAAAGGGAATGAGGCGTGGTCTGGAGGTGTGCGAAGCGGTCCCGAAGACGATTGGTTGTCCAAGTTCCATCTGTCGCACTAACTCGCACTCGGACGACTCAATATAAACCCACGGGTTTGTGATGAGGGGCACACTGGATTGGAAACTTAAAAGAAACGGAATATTTGCGCTCAGGCTCATCCCAAGTTCTACTTGTTAGGTAAGACCATTTCTCATCCATTTTTCGATACTGTTCATTTCCTGCGTCCATTAGAAAAAAATATTTGTTGGTCAAACAAATGCATAGCAAAATAATTGTTTTTTAACCACGGGATTCCAGTTGGAAATGTATATATTGTTTTTAGCTTTAACATTTTTTAAACGGTCATAACCAAGTCTTCCATTCACTGCTAAATAACAACCATCTTTACTAACTTCAGATATCTGGATCAGAAAGGCCATCATTGCATCATTGCATAATAATTAGGAACTTCCGTCCTCTGACAGAAACTCCTTTGGGCAATTTTTGTTGAGTGCCACTCATCTACCTGACAACATTAGTCATGAAGACCAAGCGCTCCCTTCACGTGGCCACTCCTCTGCGAGAGAGCTTGATCCTGTCCAAGGTGGCTGGCACGTCCATCTACCTGAAGCTGGATTCCGCCCAGCCCACCGGCTCATTCAAGATCAGAGGCATCGGACACCTGTGCAAAACGGTAAGAGACAACTACCGCTGCCTGCTCACTGCGGATTCAATGTGTTACATCACAAACTGCAAAGTGGAAAGTTAAGGAATATAGAAATTGAAATGTAGAATTATGATTTTTGGTTATTAGTTTTTAAGTGACCTGAAGTGACAGTGTAGGATCAGTCATGGTTGTTTACCAAATGGCTGTTGCATGTGCAATGGGTAATGAAAAGACCCAAGTCTGTTGACATGATGGTAGGGGCGAGGGGGGGGGGGGGGGTGAGTGTACTGGTTCAGTGTGTTCCAGTAACAACTAGTCCAGACCAGTTTGAGACGGGTGGTTTAGTCACCATGGCCTAGGTAGTTGGCATGGGCACACTTTGGAATTTGGGTCCCAAAAAAGGGGGATTGATGGGAGGATTGATTATTAAGCTCTGTAGGGCCTCTGTTGTTTTATTAGCCCCAATAAAAGAGTGGCGCTGTGACTCACTGCCTTCTTCTCTTCTCTTCTCTTCTCTTCTCTTCTCTTCTCTCCATCCTGTAGTGGGCAGAGCAAGGATGCATGAGGTTCATCTGCTGCTCAGGTGAGGCCTCTGCTGGGACTCACAAAACTGCTTATTGCTTAGAGAACAAAAGTAAAAGTAAACACTAACTAAAAAAAGTCAACAGTGTGGGCACTTTTACAGATTATACTGTATAATGGCCATACATATTCTGACTTGTGTCATAATCATCTCCTTTCTCTGTTACCACAGGTGGTAATGCTGGGATGGCAGCAGCCTACTCTGCTCGTAAACTAGGGTTGCCCGCTACCATCGTGGTGCCCAGCGTCACCCCTGCCCAGACAGTCCAGAGGCTCAAGGACGAGGGGGCAGACGTGATCATCCACGGCAAAGTGAGTAATGGCCTGCCAGCTGATGTTATTTCAGTACCAAAAAGAACAATAAGCCACTGTTGCATTTGGTGATGTATGGACATACATGCTTTCACTTTAACTCAGTTTTATTCAAAGCATCTGACTAAACAAACTAAAAAAATACTTCAGAGTGACTCAAACATGATTATGATAATAAACTAGCCTGAAAAAACACAGGCTCCTAATGCAGGCTTCCAGGTGTCTAATGTTGCTCTGTGTATTCCCATGGTACAGGCTCTTAATGAAAGCATTGAATACGGCCAGCAGCTCGCAGCTAATAACCCAGACTGGGTCTTCATCTCGCCCTTCGACGATCCCCTTATTTGGTGAGCGCTTATAGAGACCACTGTATCTGTATCTGTCATTCACACACTGACATGAGATATACTGTATCACTGCACTTTGAAACACCTCCTACTGCATTGTACTCATTGGTACAATATTCTGGAGCATAGCTTGAGGGAGAAATAGAGTCAGTGATCATAAAGATAAGGGGAGGTGAAGATAGTAATAATAGCTAATATAGTATTGATAAGGGGTTCCTAAAGTGCAGTTAAGGGAGGATTGTGACATTGTGCAAGTACAATCATGAAGACAAATTACTCTGCTGAAGAATGTACTTTCACTACCCTGAGTGAAGCACAGCTGCAGAAAAACTGCCTTCATGACGTCACTGATATCCTCTGTAGATAGCTTGGGCCAATTTGTAGTGTTACATAGATTCGATTTAGTGTATCTGGATCAGTGGGTTTTTTTTTTTGCTTTTCCTTTGTAAGTCTTATACATTTCATTTACTTTTTTACTGGTGTGGTTCTTTTTAACAAAACAACCCTTGCATTAGTGAAAGTGAAAGTTGACTTAATGGTCAGTCTTGACACTGCTGGGGCAATGTGTTATAGATATGAAATAATCAGGGGCGATGTGTTATTGATATGAAGTAATCAGGTTTCTGGACGTAGACTCACCTGTTCTTGTTGTCTGTGTTGGCAGGGAGGGCCACACGTCCCTGGTCAAGGAGCTGGAGTCCGAGATGGAGGAGAAGCCGGGAGCGGTCATTCTGTCTGTCGGGGGTGGGGGTCTCCTGAACGGGGTGGTGATGGGCCTGCAGCGTGCCGGCTGGGACGACGTCCCCATCATCGCCATGGAGACCGTGGGGGCGCACAGCCTAAACGCCGCCATGAAGGCCGGAGAGCTCGTCACGTTGCCAGGCATCACCAGGTGAGGACACCTCACACGTGTCACAACGCACACTGGACCAGTGAGAAGGAATACAGAGGGTATAGTCACAAACATGTTATTGCGTTTCAGAGATAAATAACCAAAAGTCAATGGTCCCCAATGTGTATAATGGGCAGTCTAGCATGTCGCATGCTTACATATGTATAGGGCTGTGACATGTCACATTTAAGACTGCCATCATCATTCAAATAAACTCCCAATGTGTCACCTTATTTTTCTCGGTCAGACCTTAAATTCCAGACTGTGCAAAGTTAGAGGAAGCAGTTGCACAGCTAATTTTCTTGACCAGGAACTAAAAGCAAACCACACAAATGTAGTAGGGTCGTTTTCTGTACTGGAAGAAATGTTTCCTCTGACCTCTCCATCCTGCTCTCTCTCTGCAGCATTGCCACAACGCTGGGCCTGACGCGGGTTTCTGCACAGACCATGAAGCTGGTAAAAGAACACACAGTCTACTCCATGCTCGTCACGGACCAGGAAGCCGTACGTGCAGCAGAGCGGTTCGTCGGTAAGAACAAAGCCTGTAGAAATAAATACCAAGGCAAAAAAATATCATCTGGTCCCACCCACTTCCATAATTGCTGCCAACTGACCACTCAGCAATATTTCCACACCTACGTCCATTCACTGGTGCATCTAACAGCATCTCTCTCTCTCTCTCTCTGTCCAGACGATGAAAAGGTGTTGGTGGAGCCGGCCTGCGGGGCAGCCCTGGCCGCCGTCTACTGTGACATTGTCCGACGGCTGCAGTCGGAGGGCAAGCTGGCGCAGCAACTTGGTCCCGTGGTGGTTGTGGTGTGTGGCGGCAACAACATCAGCCTGGAGCAGCTCCGCCTCTTCAAGAAACAGCTGGGCATGAATTTCTAGAGCTGGGGACTCCAAAAAAAAAAAGAAACTCTTAAAAAAAAAAACCCTGTTGTCTTAACTATCTGGGAACAAAGACTGACAACTGACCCCCCCCCCCCCCAAAATCATTCCAGAAATGTTGTGCCCCTTGACTTGACCCCAAGTGACCATCCTACTCTTCTTGAAACAGCTTTTTGTCTGGCTGGACAAATGTACACTTTGTCACTATCAAATGGCTTTATAAGATGATGTGTGTTGATGTATGAAAGATTAACATCAAATAGCTAACTGACATTATTTAATGTTTTTTTTCACTGGACTTATATGTGACTGCTCATAATCTTTTTGAATGTTTTGTGTAGTTGCTAAAATATTTAGGTGTGTAGATATGTTTTATAATGCACGTGTCGGCCTCTGAAATGAATGGGGCTATACTGTACTCTTCTTTCTCTCTATTTTTGTACATGTTCTATTTAAAAGGAAAACAAATAAATAAATTATACTGTTCTTAAAAATGTGCTTGGTTTGCTTTGCATATACAAATACAGACTGTAAGATTAACTAAGGCAAGATTTATGCCTTAGAATGAATTAACAACATATTTAAAAAAAAAAGGCAAAACTTTAGATGATGAATAAAGGGAAATTACCTCATTCTTAGGATGAAGGGAAGGTTAGAGTATAAGAGCCTTAAAGGTGTGCGTAAGCAGGTTGACCACGTAACAGTCTCTTCTTATCAGGGGAGATTGAGAACACCTGATAGCAAGGAAATCTAGTACATTTGACAAAGCTTTACAAAAATATTGTGATAAACTAAAAATAACTGGCTACATAAGGTTGTTTGCACTTAGATGATTGACTAGCAGGACTAGGACATTTGTTTGTATAATTGCAATGATAACCTTGACTCCCTCACATAAAAGAAAGAATTAAATAAAATTATATAAATATAATTACATGCTGCCAATAGTGACACAGGTGTTGCGTGGCAAGTATGGTATCTTGACAAAATGCTTAACAGCTAGGAGTCAGGCTGAATGAAACTGCATACAGATGGTTGCAAAAGTATTCAACCCCTTTGAAACCAACCCATTTTCAAAACTTTAAAAATATACCAACATATTTGTTCAATCAGTGCTATTATTATGAACATTAATATTTTCTATGATTTTCAAGAGTATTTCTTCTGGTTAAGATTAAAAATGAATATATCTATTAATCAATCATGTGCGATTTGCATAGGGAATTAAAGGCGCTCTAAGTGATGTTATGCCATTTCTAAGCTGAAACATTTGTCACATACAGCAAACATCACCTCACCATCCGCTAGCTGCATGTGCCCTGAATACACTGTAAAAAAATGTGGTCTCTGTGGACAGCCCAGGCTCCAAAAGGCAACAAAAACAACCTGGTCCAGCCTGGACCATAAAAACATAAACTGTTACAGCCTATCAACGTTGAGATGTGCGTTTAGGAGTTTCAATTGCACGGGAGGGAGGCGGAGGGAGCAGCGAGCTAGCTCTGTTTTATTTGAACGTCAATAGAAGTGACGTTATCCAACATCGCTTAGAGCGCCATTATTTTGAGTTCTAGATGAGAAATTATTCTTACAGTACAGAGGTGCCACTTATTTGACCTTAACTGGCTATAATTATAACAGAACAGAAGTGAAGATCAAAAAGACAAAGTGATTCAAATGATTTCAAGGAAAATACAGAATTTTTTTTTCTGACATTCCAAGTGATTTCCTATGTCCAATTGAACAGTACACCCAGCCCAAGGTAGAAGTTGCGACACACCACCCAGATGCTTTATAGAAAAGGTGGACCCCTAGAGGATTATATTAACTAGGGACAGAAGCCACCACAGTCCAGCCATTACCCCAAAAACTACAGAGTTCAGCAGATAAAACTGAGGTGCTGATAGGGGTTGATCATAAGAGCTATCCCATATCCCAACTGGATTACAGTGGAGGATGGCAAAGGGACATAATCATTTAAAAGATCAACATTAAAGCATGTTGGATTGTGCTGAAGATATTGGGAAAGGTTTTGTGGTCACAGGGCATTGAAATAGACCTTTTTGGCCAATCCCCAAAACACTACATGTAATGTAAATCTAACCATTGCATGAGGCGCAATTGGAGCGGCTCAATAACTGTAACGGGACTATTCTAGAATGACAGTCAAAGCCTTGCTAAAAAATACTAAAGTAAAATAAAAATCAACTAATAGTCTTTAGCACTACAATGCAAGACCATTATCCGTCGACCTAGACATTTTGTATAAATTCTACAAAGAGAAACTGGTGGAAAATACAACCGAACAATATAAAAAGCTGGTAGGGTCTCACATCAAATTAATTAGGTTTGTTACCATCAAAGGGGTTCTTTTTACAAATGTTAATGTATAGGGGTTGAATACGTATGTAAACAGGATACCCGAGTTAAATAATAAATCCAATGAAAGACAAATATATGTAGATCTCTTTTCTGATCAGGATAATGGTGATGATTTGCTGTTTAGAGATCAATGTTTACAATCCACGGTGCTCTAAAGATAACTCAGTAGAATGGTCTTGAACAGTTTGATTGACAGATTTATCTTCACTGCTGTCATGCCTCAATTGATAAGTCCCTACCAATGCCAAAGGGTCAATTTACAACACCAGATGTGATCAATGATCTGGTAGTTACTGGGTAGCTACTCTGCATCTGCTTATAGGAGTGATTTATCATATTTTAAATGCTTACTCATAACACATAATACTATGAGCTTTGATGCCATACACATTTAGGTTATTCATGTTGACATGAAAACACTCCAGTTAAATATGAACTGGATTATTTTCTTGCATGATAGCACAGTGGAGTCAGATTTCCAAAGTGTGGAATTGAATGACAGAGAGAGCATTAATTCCAGTGCTGGGTCAATAGGTCACTGCCACAGAGATCCCGTGAAGCCAAGCCCACAACCAAGCCCTGTAAAGTGATTGCTTGAGAGGGGACTGCCCCTGAAGGGAGTGCAGAAATTACGACAGCTGGTCAGCTGGTGTGTGTGTGTGTGTGTGTATGTGTCTCAGACAGGACAGTAAAAAAAAAAAAAACATTCCTAGAATACCATCCAGTGACCACTCTCTACTGTAAATATAGGGTGTGAGGGACAGTGTGCTTGACAGTGACTTGCAAAGTAAAAACAGGGGTCTAAAAGAGGGAGCAACTAACGTGGGGTGCAGTGGGTTGTTACCAGCTAGAACTGGCCTGCTTTAGAACCCAGCACCATGAAAAGCCTTGAGGGGCCCCCCTAACACTTCTGACATAGTCCTTTTCATCATTATCTGTGTTAACAACTGAGGTCTTACATAACACGCTGATGAGAAACGGGAACAAGCCCTCACGGAGTCAGTTGGGGGGAAAAACCATTTAGTCTGGGACTACTGAGTTGAACCAAGATGGACACAACATGTCCATCACACCCAGCACACACATTCACACTAAATAAATCAGGAAGGAACATACTGTGCAGGAAATCAGCACAATCTACCCACAATGGATAGCTGTTAATCAGACACTCAGGGAAACAGGACAGCCTTACAACAAGACATCTTTATTGTTGTGACACAGAATTCCTGAACTCCATTTTGTCTTTCCATGTTTGTTTGTATTTTTTGTTGTTGTTCTTGTTCTTTTATTACCTCCAGTACAGTCCGTTTGCCCCGTTGGCACGCGGGACTCCAGATGAGCAGAGGCAAGACAGGAAAAACATTTTAAGTTAATGCAACCATAAATAATTATAATAAATATCAAGTAAATGTACAGCACACATCCACTCATCGGTTCACGGCTTTGCGCAGAGGTCCCTTTGTTTTGTTTTGTTGTTATGTTTGTTTGTTTGGCCTCTCCTCGTGTGACCCCATGTAATACAGTACGGGGCCAGAGAGAGAGAGAGAGAGAGAGAGAGAGAGAGAGAGGGATGAGAACGGGCGCAAAAGAGAGAGATAGAGATGGAGATAGAAAGTCAGTTGAGGAGGTGGGAGGGGGGGATCCAAACTAGCCAGGGCTGACCACTGAGATCACCTTTTCAAACTCCGAAAACAGGGATGAGTGGACAGCATTGCTACCCCCTATTCCCCAAAACCCTTTTCCTCCGGGTCGGTTGAGAGGGGGATTCGCTGGACACCTTTGGTCAGCGCCAGTGGTCTCCTCCAGGTTGAGACATCTCCACTGGGACTCAGCACAAATGCTTTTTACCAAGAGTATAAGAGTGAATGGTAAAATCCTTTTTCGCGATACAATAGTTTAAAGCCGTATATTACTGTTTATCTGGTGCTCCAAACAAAAGGGGAAAAAAGAACATAACTCCAACAAAGAAACATCAAATTAAAAAATAAAACCTTAATATATATTTTTCTCTTTACCCGGGGTTAGGAAAAAATGTGAAATGAGAAAAAAGGGCAAACACCCCCCCCCCCCCCCCCACACACACACACACACACACTTTAAACACAGAAGCGTTTTAACATGTGTAATTATTTAAACACCTAAATATTTTGGTTTTCAAGAAAGAAAAAAAAAGTTAAAAAGGCAACCCCCCCCTCCCCATGTCCCGGCCTGAAGTGTGCGTGAGGGCCGTTCAGTTCAAGTGTTTCAGGAGGGAGGGGGAGGTTGGTGCGCCCGCGTCCAGCAGCACTCTGGAACTCTTCTCTCCTAGGACAGCAGCACAACACTGATCTAGAAATCCGAGGCAGATCCGGCAAACTGACCCCCCCCCCCCCCACCCCACCCCACCTCACTCCAACCATGCCCCCCCCCCGCCCTCGGAATAGGGCCTGAGCAGGACTGAACCTGGCAACCTCCGTCAGACAGTTCAGAGGCAAAAGTTATCTGCCAACACTACGTTGACTCAGCAGGGCCGGCTTGGGCTAAAAATCTCTTCACAGCTGCAGCGACCAGTAAAAGAAAAAATGTAAAACAAAAAGAAAAAAAAATGTATAACAACTCAAGTAGCAACAGAATATATTACTATAACTTCTCTTTGTACATTTCTTATATACCCTCTGTATAGATGAATAAAATATATGCACCCTTTCAATATAGGCAGATAGTTTTGTCCTGAAGCGGCACACCTCGGAGAGCTGGTTCTGTACAGGGTCTTATACATCTAGTCCACATGCTGTAGTCAGAGTCGCAAAAGCCAGTGCTTAGCGGGACAAAGTTCCTCTGGGTTGTGTGGGGTTTAAACCCATGGCAAAAGGCCAACTGCCAAAGCCTCTTCCCCCATAGGCACTCCATCACGCGGTCAGTTCTCCACCTCAATCCATCCCGTTTCTGGCCTTCGCACTGCAGTATACTGGCTGTCAACAGACCCCCCCACTCCTGCATTTAAAGCTGAGAATCAACATTGCACTGAATAAAAAGGCCTGACGCAAATAAAATTGCTCTCTGTGGCAGACAGAGAGCGACAGAGAGGGGGGGGGGGGGGGGGGGGTCAGGTCGGAGGGAGAAAAAAAGAGAGGGAAGAAAGAACAAAAGGGAGAAGAGGTGGATTAAATAAAAGAAATAATAGCGATGGAGAGTAACAGACGGTGGCGTTATCTTCCTTTCCTTATCCACCTCCTTGAGCTGAGCTGAGAAGATTCATCAGACGAGAGAGAAGAACAGTCCGATATCAATCCAGCCATTTGGTCGCGTCCAGTTTTGGTATAAGGGAAACAGCAGGAGCGAGGGAACAAACGCAAGAAACAGTAAAGACTCCAGTAGACTGCACTTCTGTTGCCTCCTCGTCGGGGGCCGTATAGAGTCCTGTTGGTGGGAGAGGATGAGGGTGTGGGTGTAGGTGTGATGGGAGGGTGGGTGAGGGGGTAAGAGAGGGGGAGGGGGGGGGGGTTGAGGTTAGCCACTGAGGGGGTCCTCGCGGTAGTGGATGGCGTAACGGAGCTTCTCCAGCATCACGTCCAGAGAGGAGTACTGTGGCAGCTTCACCATGAACATGCAGGTCTCCACGCGGATGTAGCGCGAGTCCGGCGAGCCTGATGAACACACACACACACACACACACACACACACACACACACACACACACACACACACACACACACACACACACACACACACACACACACACACACACACACACACACACACACACACACACACACACACACACACACACACACACACACACACACACACAAAATCACCATAACAATTCAATCTCAACACAAAAAATAAGCACATTTCACTCTCAACGTAACTTCTACACTAATAAAGTTCTATAGTCCACGATTCTGCCAGACCGGGTCATCAGGTGGGAATGACAGATAAAGCTGTGTGTCATATGCATAACAGTGATATGAGAGTGCGCTGTGCGAGTGGGTGGTGTAAAGAGAAGGGGTCCTAGCACCGAGCCCTGGAGCACCTCTGTGGTGAGGTAGTGAGGTAAGTGAGGCGGTACGATAGTTCTCAACCTGAACAGGGTTGAAAGAGGGTTTGTTAAGTAGCAGGAGGTTAGTGAAGCATTTATCACATGCTAGATAGCTGGTGTGATGGTAGGGCTAATAGACTGAAGTAGGTCGGTTGGTATAGGGTCCAACGGACATATTTTGTCAGTGTGGATTTCACATGGAAGAAATACTGAGGATGACTGCTTTAAAATCATACGGGCTCTTCAATTTCACACAATCTTTGAATACAGTTAGGATCCTCAGGCAAAGATATTGTACAAAACACATAATAATTGAAACCCTAATTCAAGTCCAGTGCATAATTATAGAGAATTAAGAGAATCATAAGGCTATGTATCTTGAAGTTCCTGTGTGTAACAAACTTGATGTGCCTAAATATCTTCAACCTCAAATATGCTGCTAATGAGGAATTAGAATTGTTATTTAGACGACGTGAGCTTCTCCTGTGGAATGTAGAAGGGAATGCTACAAGGGAATTCAAACACACCTAACACCTTACCATTTATTGATGTCATTGTGGTGACTATGTGACACCTGACGGTACATTGAGGCAATGATAATTGCCTCTTATTTTTCTTATTTCTTATTTTTACTGCCTTCAAAAGTTTCTTATATCAAAAAGGAGATATCAATTATTAACAATGACAAGGCAGCTGGAATCTGCCACTTTCTCTCTCTCCCCCCCCCCTCTCTCTTGTGCGTTTTTATATGAATATATAAAATTGAATAAATACACAATCAACATCAACATCAAGATAACTTGTTTCTTTTGACTTTGAATTTGATTGATTTATGGTAAAATATGTAAGTGTATCAGTTTCTGTTTTCTATCCTTTTCCACTTGATAAAATCCATATTTATTTCCATCAATCCATTTAGAAAAATCCGAGGCACCTACGATTCTAAATCTGATCAGACCCCATTGTGAGTTTCTCTACCAAAATTGATGCTTTTAGCAGTATTTGACACTGTTGATCACAATATTTTACTACACAGACTAGAACACTGGGTTGGATTTACAGGCATAGTTATCAGCTGGCTAAAATCATATCTACAAGAAAGGAGCTTCTTTGTTGCCATCGGAAACTGTACCTCAACACCAACGTCCTTGACCTGTGGTGTTCCCCAGGGGTCGATCTTGGGGCCACTATTATTCAACCTCTATATGCTCCCACTTGGACAAATCATTCAAAATAATTTGATTTCATATCATAGCTATGCAGATGACACTTAGCTCTATCACTAAACGACTATGGTCCTCTTGAATCTATGTGTCAGTGTATAGAACAAATCAACACCTGGATGTCTCAAAATTTTCTTCAGCTGAACAAAGAAAAAACTGAAGTAATTATATTTGGTAAAAATGAGGAAAGACTTAGGGTTGCCACTCTCCTTGACACAAAAGGGTTGAAGGCAAATGATACTGTTAAAAATCTTGGTGTATTAATTGACAGTGATCTAAATTTCAACAGCCACATGAAAGCGATAACTAAATCAGCTTTTTACCACCTCAAAAATATTGCCAAACTCAGAGGGCTGATGTCAAAACATGACTTAGAAAAACTCATTCATGCATTTATCTCCAGCAGGGTTGATTACTGCAATGGACTGTTCACAGGCCTTCCTAAAAAGACTATTAAACAGCTTCAGGTGATACAAAATGCAGCAGCTAGGATTTTAACAAAAACTAAAAGAACTGACCACATTACTCCAATTCTTAAGTCCTTGCACTGGCTTCCAGTAAGTCACAGAATTGACTTTAAAGCACTATTGCTTGTTTATAAATCAGTAAATGGAGCAGGACCTAAATACTTGTCAGACATGCTTCAGCAGTACACACCTTCTCGTCCTCTCAGGTCCCAGGTGAAAAACCTGCTCGTAAAACCTACAGTTAGAACTAAACATGGTGAAGCAGCTTTTAGCTGCTATGCGGCTCAGCTGTGGAACCAACTTTCGGATGACATCAAAAAGGCCCCAACTGTAGCCAGTTTTAAATCTAGACTTAAGACCAAACTGTTCTCAGATGCTTTCTGCTAACTGTGCCGAGTTACAAATTCTGAATCTGCCTTGATAATTATTCTACTTTGTCTTTTATTACTTTTTTTTTTATTGTTTTTATTTTATTTTTTTTACTATTTTGCCTTTGTTTTTGCTTACTAATTATTCTTTATTTTTAAATGATTTTACCATGTGTCTTATGTTTTTCTTTTTATTATTTTACCTTTTAACTATTCTTTGACTATATTGCCCTTCTATGCTTTTATTTGTTATTATTGTTTGGTTTTGTTTATGTAAAGCACATTGAATGACCTCTGTGTATGAAATGCGCTATATAAATAAACTTGACTTGACTTGACTTGACTATCATAAAACAATCAATTTTTATAAAAGAAATTGAGCTTAACCACTCTATTAATGTGCTTGCAAACTGGATTAGAATTGCGGACAGCTTCTGTACCGTCTAAGTGTCCTGGACCATGAAACAGTATCTTCTTTTTGTTCAGCTGAACGTCTTCACAATTCACATACAGTAATTTTATGTAAGCCCTTGTTTCTTCACTTAGTATGCATGTTACTGCAGTGCACCGCCCAGCTGATAAACAATCTCAAGATTTCCTTCCTTGAAAGGAAAAACTCACATCTCCTTTAAAGTACAATACGAGGCTCTGTGGTGCAGATAGCTAACTGCTAAAACAAGGGACACTTTGAGCTGTGTGATGACACTGCAGCGGGTGTTCTTACCAGCTGATAGTGGAGGAGAGCACAAAACGTGCAATGGGACGAGATAGTGCCGAATAGGGCTGTGTGTGTGTGTGTGTGTGTGTGTGTGTGTGTGTGTGTGTGTGTGTGTGTGTGTGAGGACGAGTAAGCATTGTGGATGGAACATATTTAAATATATACACACATAAAACTATCCCAATCACTTGCCACTCACATACTGTATAACTGGAGAGTCAAGCTAGCTAAAACCCAATAAGCTCCATAAAACACAGATAGGCAGACACACAGAGATACACATGTACTTGCTCTCAATCTCTCTCTCTCACACAAACACACACACACACACAGACACACACACACAGATAGACAGACTCACCGACGGCACCATCAGGAGGGGCGATTTTCATGGGGTAGGGGGGCACGTGGGCAGTGTCAGGGCCGCCGTCCTTGCAAGGGCAGGTGAAGGGGATGCGCTCCTGGTTGCAGGCAAACTTGATGAACTTGCACAGCTCCTCCTGGGTGAACATCTCCAGAGCCGTCCAGAAGTACTCGATGTGCTGGTCCGTCTCCATCAGACCCACCTGGTACATGGTGTGAGCCTGAGGAGAGGGGGGTCGGGGGTTAAGGTCAAATAATGTGTTTATTATAAACTAAATTGTGTTCATATTAATATATTATTCTAACATTATATATCTATTATATATGACAACTTGGTGTTCCTGTGGCTCATCAGGTAAGAAAGATGCAAACAGCTAAATCATCAATTTCCAGGCAGTACTGGTTGGTTCAGTGAGTATATAAGAAATATAAAAATAGCTATCCGGCGTGTTCAAGAAAGGTTGAAAGAGAGATAGGAGATAGAGCAATAGGTTGCTATTGCTATGTAGAAAAGACTGGTTTGAACCAAAAAGAGTCATAAATATATAACTGTGCGTGCTAATGGACCGGTTATCAGGCCATTGCCCTGCATGTACTGTAACGGTAATCCTCTTCAGGACTCACACTTCCTTTGTCTACCTTTGTCTCCTTGACCAATCTTTTATGAACTAGTTTCACGGCGACTTGGGTGACAGGAGATTTCTCTGGCCGATGTTTGATAAGCGCCTGGTATGATCTGATAGTGTGGCTGTTGAGTTGTAAAAGAGGCTAAAAACAGCACAGCCGGGTGTGATGACGGTAGTGTGGTGTGAAGGGGAGCCAGAGAGAATATGTTCCAGAGGTGAAGTTCACAAGTACACTGTGAACGCTGGTACACACTCCTTTCACTCAGATGGCTGGGGGGGACAGGTGAGATGCCATGGAGATAGGCACCATGCCATTCAATGAGACAATTACACAAGATTCTTATGCAGATCTGAACAAGCACACTGGGGCATCGGTGACTGGGGGTGTCCGCATGCATTCACTTAAAAGAGAAATCCAGCCGATTTTAACATGGATCTTGATCGCTAGACGCCGCCAAGTACTGTCGATAGGAAAAAGGCACGTTTAGATGATGCCCCCAGACCTAGCATTGTAGTAGCTCAATGGGAGTACTGGCTATTAGCTGCAGCTACTCCAGTTCGGTAGCACCGATATTGGTCGTTATTTTTCCTATCGACAGCACTCGGTGACGTCTAGCCATCAAGATCTATGTAAAAATCGGCCGGATTTCTTCTTTAATGGAAAAATGGAAGCAACTGTTCCATGGAATAAGCAGGTACTCTGTAGTGCTCAACACACTAATAATGTAACAGAGCTTTGTGATGGTGAAACTCTTGGAAATGTAAGGAAAGGCACAATATTAAACACCATACTTACCATGAAACTCTATGTTTATCGATATAAATAAGATTATTATATTATCAGGGCTTGAAGCAAGGATGATTTCCATGCCTGAAGTTACCAGAGAGTTAAAGCTGGTATATGCATTATTCATTTTCAAAACAGCCTGGCCCACACCTAAGATCAGGCTCAGTCTCTGAGACTTTTAAGCCCTGTATTATATTAGAAGTATAGTTCTCACAGACAAATTCATGGAAGAATTCAGATTTCTTCCACAAGCTAATCCAAACGCATTCACTTGCACCCACAAGAGGTGCTCCAAACCCAAATGAATTTCGATAGCCAGTGTCCAGGCCACAAAGTGCTGCATTGAATCGCAGCACAACACAGTACCATTCTTATCGTGTGACGCTTGCGTGTGTGTGTGTAGCTGATCCCAGTACAGGTGAGTGGGCTGCTGAGGGCTCACCTTGAGGAACTCCAGGTTGATGTAGGGCAGGCCGCAGGTGCGCAGCTCCATCTCCAGCGGGCTGAGCATGGTGAGCAGCTGCAGGGGGATGATGGAGCTGAGGCCCGCCCGCACCGCCGCCATGCACTCTGCATTCTGCAGCTCCCGCAGACGCAGCGCACGCACCGCCCGCGCATACACGTCCTTATTCTCCCAGCTGGAGAGCACACACACACATACACACACACATACACACACACATACACATACACACACACACATACACACACACACACACACACACACACACACACACACACACCACACACACACCACACACACAGACACGCACACATACACACACACACCACACACACACACACCACACACACACACACACATACACACACATACACACACACACACACAGACAGACACACACATACACACACATACACACACCACACACACACGCACACAGACACACACACACACATAGACACATACGCACGCACGCACGCACACCACACAACACAACACACACCCTCACACACACACATGCATGCACAGACAGACACACACACACCACAGACAGACACACACACACACAGACACACACACAGACAGACACACACAGACACAGAGACACACCACACACACACAGACAGACACACAGACAGACACACACACGCACACACAGACAGACACACACACACACACACACACACACACCACACACACACACACACACAGACACAGACACACACCACACACACACACACACACACAGTGAGAAACAAAATACTAGTAGTGAGTGTCCCAGACACATACACTCTCATTGGTTAATAAAACTACAAGCAAACTTATATTGGGCATAATATATGTTTATGTTTCTTGGCAGACATTTTTGTCCAAAGTGACTTACAAAAATAGCAATCAACATTACATTAGCATAAAAACAAAATGTTTAAAGTTTACACTGATGACCCTTAGGTCAGCAAACGCATACAGGTGGCACCACACTTCTCCAAGTCCACATCACATCCGTACCTGACGGCCAGGTGGCGTCCACCGGAACACAGCTCCACCTCCTCCCCGGTCATGGTGATGTAGGTGAAGGTGCAGCAGGGCCTGCTGGGCGAGTCGGGGCTCTCGCCGGACGAGTGGTTCTGGGACGCGATCTCCGCACACAGCGCCTCCAGCTCCGCCTCGTCCGTCACCTGCGGGGGAGCAAAGGTCAAGGTTGAAGGGTCAGGAGCAGGGCGAGGGCAGCGGTGAGGGAGGAGTCCAGGGAGCAGAGGGGTCAGAGAGGGAGAACTAGCGGTGGGAAACGGGTTTGATGATGATGACTACAGTGGACATAAAGAAGACGGGGTGGGGGTGGGGGGGGGGGGTATTTTACAATTAATTTACAATTAATTAACTCTCTTTGGATTCAATTTCCCACATTTGATAAGTCCCTGTTTGATGATGGGTATGGTGTCTGTGTGTGAGCTAGTGTTTGAATGAGCTAGTGTTGGAAGAGAGAGTAAAAGAGAGAGAGAGAGAGAGAGAGAGAGAGAGAGAGAGAGAGAGAGAGAGAGAGAGAGAGAGAGAGAGAGAGAGAGCAGATGCAGTCAGACAACACCTGAGGACTGGACACTAGGAAAGCGTGACTGGAATCAGTCTGGGTTGCCAGTCACGGATGGTCAAAATGATGTTCAACTCTACTAAGGTAACGCTTGGAGTAGTATCATGCAAAGCAGGATTTTTTGGTGAAATTTGTCCATACATTTCTGACTATTGCTGTGCACTTTCAAACTTCACACAAATCAATGCAACTGTGAAAGTGTGCATGAGTGACCTAGATAGAAATTCTGTGTGTGTGTGTGTGCGCGTCTTACACTCTCAAACTTCTTGACGTAGTTGTAGGTGAGCAGGTCGGCCTCCTGCAGGTCAGCGTCAGGGTCGAGTGGCTCGCCCACCAGGCCCTTCCAGAAGGATCCGAGCAGGTCGAGCGGCAGCGGCACGTCGGCCCGGATG
>NW_027468640.1:30990516-31070516 GCF_046254945.1 Alosa pseudoharengus
AATGTAACAAATGATCACTTCATTATGTAACAATCTGCTGCATTTTGTAATAAACTGCTTGAATGCAATATGTAATAAAATTTCCCGCATTTTGTAATACGTTGTTACATATTGCGGTTGTTATTACAAAATGCGGGCGTTGCAAAAAAAACAATTGATGAAAATGTAACAATATGGTGCATTATAAAATAACAAACATCATAACAATGTGCATTTTACTCAAAATTAATATTTAAGAGGACAGTATGTCAAACTATTGCTCAGCTTACAGTACATCGTAACAATCAACTTTTTAACTTTGGTTGTGTTCATTTAAATGCATAAGGGGTTCTTTTGAATGAATAAAGACTTTTGCAATAAACACAGTCAGATCAGTCGTGAGATCAAGTTCGCGCACAAAGGTAAGTGTTTCTGAAAGGCCTAGTTAACCAAATGATAGAACTGACAACTTCATCTCTGTCTTCGCTCAATCAACAGTGAAAAAAAGACATGCAGCAGTTCCATTTTTTTGATTGGATGATCATGACCATTTGCCTACTGAAGTTCTCCAGAAAATAAATTGTTGCCAAATATAAATAGGAACATGGCAAAACCACAGTAATGAGGAACTCTGCCCATTGCTCAAAAAGGTTCCTTACGCATCAGTTTTAGCCTCCTGTGCGTTCCATGAGAATCAAACCCATGTTCTTGGTGTTGAGAGAAAGTGGAATAGAACATTATGTCCAATACTTTAATATGTTGGTTTAATGTTCTGCATTATGCCCAATATTCCAATATGTGGTTTAATGTTCTGCATTTCTCATTAGTGGGTCCCTTTGATACTAAAAGTATGATTCTATGTAATGACTGTATGATATCTGTACTGTCCCTGTGTATATCTGTGTGTGACTGTATTTAGAGATAAGCGGGAATATTATGACTTTGCAGTGTTTCACTGTTCTGCATGGCTGCGTCAGTAGCTATCTGCTCCGGATTGCCAGGTTGCCACTAATCAGTGTAGTCCAGGTGAGATGGGATGACCAACGCCATCTCCCGTCAGCCTGGAAGGATACTTAAACCCTAACTATTTCCTTGTCTAATTAGAGCAGCTGATGGATCTTTAGGTGAAGTCATGCTGTCTCTCCCTTGATGCGCATCATTGTAAATAAACTCTGTTCCTGATTTTTCATACTATTGGTCTGACTGGGTCTCTATTAAATCTATGGTATCAAAATTACCATCAGTGTTGATGGCACCTTGGTCTACTAGTTGCTCTGCCAGTTGAACCACAGGATCCCTATATACTGTAAATGCCTACATCAGTCTATTGTTAAGAGGCAAGTTCAAGGTGAGGTTTATTTATGTTGCACATTATCGTACGCAAAGGTCATTCAGTGTGGGCAGCAGGGTTGGGGATCTACCTTCGAGCTTCTTGGCGGGGGACTTCTCCAGGTCCTTCTCGTCGGGCCGCGCCTTCTCTGGGGACTTGGGCTTCAGAACCGGCTTCTTCTCACTCAGGGCCGTCCTGGTGGGGGAGAGACAGATATAACCTCAACACGTGGGAGGATCCTTTTCTATGCAGGCCACGAGGATGGAGCTTTATAATTAAACTAAATGAGTGCTAATCGCACATGGGCACACACACTCATTACACACTAAATATGCAGGGCTACGTGACATGAGGCACACTTCATCATAATGGAGTTTGTATGGAGTAATGGAGTTTGAGCAACAATGCCCCCGCCATGCAACCTGTAATAATTATGGAGTCTACTTCTATGGTGGTTGACAATTCATGAATTTGAGAGAGGGGGGGGATGAAACCATGTTTAAAGGCGAGTTTGCAATTCTGATCGAATGCATTTTTTTGACAAATGAAATGCATTGCTTCTGTAGTGGTCCATTCTGAATCATCTAAACTCAAATGAGAGACGAACTCAGACCAAGCCATAATTATACAATTTTAACCAAGAAACATTTTAGATCCAGCGTCCAAAAGCACAGACGATAGGGGTGTAAATCTGATCGACTGTTGACCTCAAATGTCAACAACCTTTTTACCAGAATTGCAGACTGCACCTTTAAACCATTTAGCGGAGGGATATGAACGCTTCCTCCGAGTAGCAGAGGAGAAGGAGAGGGAGCGAAGGAGGAAAAGAAGACTGTTGAGGAGGAGGAGGAGAGGGAACGAAGGAGGAAAAGAAGACTGTTGAGGAGGAGGAGGAGGAGGAGGAGAAGGAGGAGAGGGAGCGAAGGAGGAAAAGAAGACTGTTGAGGAGGAGGAGGAGGAGGAGAAAGAGGAGAGGGAGCGAAGGAGGAAAAGAAGACTGTTGAGGAGGAGGAGGAGTAGGAGAAGGATGGGAATGGCTGCATACATGACCGGGTCTAAAACTGCAGAGGGGTCGGACCTGACGCTGTTGAGCACGGACTTCTCCTTGCTGGGCGGTTTAGTGATGGCCCTCTTAGTGCTCACCACCTTGCCCTGGTGCTGCTCTTTGCCTGCCTTGCTGAACTTGGTCTTGTTGGGCTTTGCTGTGCCGTACTTGCGCAGAATCTAAAGGAAAAAAAGCACACACAATCGCACAACATATCGACACAAAACTGTCAACTGACATGTTTTTCATTTAGATTTGGATAACCATTTGAGATCTTACAGACCTCAGTGCTTATTTATGAGCACATCAACAAAGCAAATAAATGTGGTTACAACACAAAGAACACACGTCCAAAATACCCACAAATCAATGTTTATACAGCCAATATTAACACCTGGAGCGTAGGGGACTATTTTGTGGAATATGTTGGCAGACGCCTTGACTACCTGTGTGAGCTGGTCCTCGAGGACTTTCTTTGGCGGCCGCACGTGGGTGAAGAAGACGTGCAGCAGGTTGCCTGGCGTCTGGGAGTTGATCTGCTCCTTGCTCAGGTAGATGTCGCTCACTTTGATGGGCTTGGTGGGGGTCAGGCTGAGCATCTGCTCCGAGAGCATGCAGCTCTTGAAGATGTCCGTGAGGACGTCCCGGGCACCGGGAACCAGCTTGTCACCTGGACAACACAGGAGCAACTTCAGCCTGCGGGTCACACTCAACAGCGCGGTAATGCAAACAAAACTGTGAGGTGTGACATCTGAAATGCAACCACTTTTATTATTATGCACTCTCCCGTCATGCTGTCAACAACAATTCAGTCAATTCAATGATAGACTGATATATGATTAAACGGTTCAAACTATGGCTGTGTAGATCTATTATGGGTAGACATTTTTCGACAGAGAACTGGTTCCTGAACCGGTTCCCTTCAGAATTTTTGGAGCATTGGTGCTAACTAGTGAATCAGTCCGCATAGCCACCAGTTTGGAACAGACCAAGGAAGGACGCCTCATGAACACAGGGTGTTGCGTGCATACTAACATGTACAGGTTGACACGCACACTCCAGTTCATAAAAAAATGAAAAAAAAACACTACTTTTTGATGTGTGCACCGAACCAACATGTTCAGTTTCCAAACAGATTTATTTCTGGTTGAAATGCTCAGAACAATATCTGGAGCGTGAACCAGAATAGAGCTCTCTATTTGAGGAAAAGGTTTATAGGATATCTCTATTTGTACTATAACATACTATTTCATGAAGGTACAATGAAATAAGGCAGTAAGTAACTATGGTCTTGATGGATGCACAGTGTAATTAACCAACCTCGGATGGTCTTATCCAGAAAGTAATCCTCAAGTGCGGAGCTTCCCTGGGTATCAAACAAGCTCTGGTTGACGCTGGAGGCGGTCAGAATCTCCTCATTGGTCATCTCCATTAGCTCCTCCTCCCCCTCCAAGCTGGACAGGCCAATCAGGTCACTGCTGTTGAAGAGGCTGGCACGGATCTTCTCCACCTTGGCACGAGCTCGAACCTAGAGGTCAAGAGGTCAATGATGTCAATGAGACCTCCTTACATGCAGGATAAATGATTCAATAAGGACAACTGAAGTTCTAAAACAGTGTAACCTTTCCTATGGGCTAATACAAATACAGGTCTAGTAAATTATTAGTGAGCGCTTAGCATGCAACTGATAAACATCTCCAACAGCCAAGGCAGAAATGCATGAACATTTTGTGCAAATCTAACCACTCCCATAAACGTCCGACATACACAAATTCTCACCACGAATGCTCACCTCTATGACTGCATATCCTTTAATGGGGCGGCTCAGGCTGGCGTTGTTGTCCAGTGAGGTGACCGTGTACATGGAGCCGGCGTCGGAGCCCGAGGCCGTGTCGGCACTGTCCGGCGGCTCGCCCAGACTCCCGAGGCTGCCCAGGCTTCCCGTGCTGCACAGGGAGATGTCCAGGCTCTCCTGGCTGGACACGGTGTGCGGCTCCTGGCCAGGCCCCAGGGGTGGGGGCGGGGGTGGAGGAGGCGGAGGGGTCGGGGGAGGCACGGCGTTGGGTGTCGCTGCCGTGGGGAGCTCCTGATCGACGGAGAGCTCGCTGGCGGTGCGTGACACGCCACTCCCGCCGCCGCCACCCTGCGAGGAGCTGCAGACAGACGTCTGGCTGGTGGACGCCGAGGCGGTGACGCTCATGGCCGGCGTGACGCTGCTGGAGCTGTCTGGACTCTCAGCCCGACCGCTACCGACGCCACCGCCGACACTAACGCCACAACCGCCACCCTGAGGCCCGGGCCGGTCGCCGGGCTTTCCGTCCAGCGTGGAGCCCGAGGAGGTCGAGCCCTTGGGCTTCTTGGGCTCCTCTTCCTGCAGCGGGATGAAGATCTCGTCCTTAAACAGTCCGCCGTGGCCGTTGCAGGCGCGCCGGATGGCGGCGCGCACCGCCGCCTCCTCCAGGTGCGTGGGCACCCCAGAGATGACCAGCAGTCGGCCGTGGGCGGTGGGGCCCACCAGCGCCTGGCAGGCGTCGGCCACCGCGTCGCCCGTCACGCTCAGGCCCTGCGGGTCCTTGCTGGCCAGGTGGCGCATGATGATTAGGAGCGTGAGGCCGCGGTGGAACCACAGCATGTCCTCGGGCTTGCCGCCGGCCATGTTGAGGAGCGCGCTGTCGCTCTCCGAGAGGCGTGCACCGCCACCGCCGCCCCCTCCGCGTTTCCCAGAGGCCACTGCGGCCGCCACCGCCGAGCCGCGCTCCCTCTTCAGCTTGACCTTCTTGCGCTTGGACAGCAGGCTGGGGCTGTGCGGCGTCTGGCCCGGCGACGACGACGACGACGACGAGGAGTCGCTCAGGTTGGGCGCGCTGGCCGACGTCAGGGCGCCGCCCGGCCCGACCATGCTCACTCCGCCGCCCGTCCCCGAGCCGCCGCCGCCGACGCTGAGCGGCAGCGTCACCTCGGCCACGGCCAGGCACACCTCCATGAGCGCGTGGAAGTACGTGGAGAAGCGGCTCTGCTCCGAGGCCAGGGCCACCGCCGCCGCCTGTCCGCCCGTCGACCCCCCGCTGCTCCCACCGCTCCCGGCGGCCTGCAGCCAGCTCTGCGTCTCGCGGTCGTACAGCTTGCGCATCTCTGTCTGCAGGGCCATGAGAACGGCCAGGCACGGGTTGAGCATCAGGGCGATGGAGCTGGACAGGCCCGCGGGGCTACACCGCTGCTCCAGCTGGTGGATCTTGCGGAAGAGCTCGGCCAGCAGGTGGAAGACCAGCTCCTTGATGCTGGGCGCCAGGTCGGTGGTCCACAGCAGACCGCCTGAAGGGGGGGGGCAGGGAGGTAAGGGTTAGGGGCAGACAGCATAGCTCACAGATAAGGATGGGTTGTCTTTACGTGACAACATTTCACCTGAGCAGCCAAAGTGGCAACCAAACAAGTTGCAGCTCTTTGTAAACTAAATACACAGTTAGGAACAAAATTATTCATACCCCTGATTTAATGTTCATTTAATGTATATATATTTAATTGATTTAATGTTTGTATATAGTGTCATATATACTGTATATATGACAATTGTGACCACCACAACTCACAAAGGTTACAAAGATTAAGGCTAAACTGTTTGCTGTTTGCCAATGTGTTTACTGAAATCAGATGTATGTATCTAGAACACTACACAAAATTAAAGAAGGAAGCTTCTTGACTGATCCCAGAATATCATTGACAAGAATTCATAGCACACTGTTGAGAGTTAGCGCCTCTCCTCCCCTGATCTGGGACTCATAGCACACTGTTGAGAGTTAGCACCTCTCCTCCACTGATCTGGGACTCACCAAGCAACTCCACCACCTGCAGCAGCACAGAGGAAGGCACGGTGTCCAGCTCGTCCTCCGAGTGCTCGCTGCTCTCGCCAAGCGTCCAGGTCAGCAGCTGCTCGGCAAACGCCATGGCCAAAGGAAACTCCAGAGGCAAGGAGTGCAGGACCAGCACCGTACCAGGAGGGGGCGACACACCTGACACAGACAAATCAATTCAAATTACATTGAAAAACAATTGTTTTGAAAGTCATGAAAAGATTTCCAAAAATGGACCTTCCCATATTCAAAGTGTATAAGAGAGAGAGAGAGAGAGAGAGAGAGAGAGAGAGAGAGAGAGTGTGTGAGTGTGAGTGAGTGAGTGGCCCAATCCCAAAGTGAGGCCTGAGGACTAAGGGCTAAAGACTCACAGACTTAATTGATCTCAGGTGCTAAGTGAGTGAGTGTGTGAGGCCACATGCTCAGATAGGTATAAATGTGATTGGGACAGCACATGCTACCATGGCGACGTTTAATAACAAAGATGTTGCTGACACTTGCCGGTTCTGTTCTGTGGTCGTGTGTCGTGCTGTTGTTTACCTTTGTAATTTCCTGATTTCCCTATGCGTCTCCGCGGTAAACGTCACACAACGCTTTGAACTGTGGGTAATTCTGCGCTGGCGCAGACTCACGGAAAGGGCTCAGTAAGTGTGTACTCAAACCCTCACGCCCATTGAAATGAGACATTGGGACAGACCTTAAGGATTTCACGAGAACGCGCTACAAAGTCCCTCTGTTAGTCCGGACTTTGGGATTGGGCCAATAAGTAAGTGAGTGAGTGAGTGTGAGTGTGAGTGTCTGTGTGTGAGTGTGTGTTATGGACTCACCCAGTTTGATGTGGATCTTGTCTGTGGGGATGAGGACAGAGGGGTACTGGTTGGTGGTGGGTGGGGGCGTCAGGCCGGTGTTGGAGGGTGAGGCGTCCAAGGGGTAGCACACGGCCTCCATCAGACTCAGCTGGCCGTTGCGCCGGACCTTGTGGCCCAGTCCGTACACCAGCACCCGTGCCCATGGGGCCTTGTACAGGGAGGAGCTGAGGGCAACACACAGGTCAACAGAGAATGAATATGAGAGCGCTCATCAGGTCCACCCTGCTACCATGAATTTCCCAGGACTTGACTTGACATTTCAATCACTGCACGTGTATATGCTGATTAACATCAATATTTAATACATTTGTTATAAATTATATAAACTTTTACAGAGTGAACCAATTTGGCTTTGTTCTTTGAAGACTAGTGTGCTACCTGTCTACACCCTGTGCCTGTGAGGTGACTGCGCGCGTGTGTGTGAATCTAAACTCACTCTTTGCGGCAGCCTAGTTGACTCTCCTTGCAGGAGACCACCACAAACGCAGCCCCAGGGAAGTTGACGTCCATGCTGACCTTGGACTCGGTCACAGGAAACTCCTCCGAGGTGAACTGCTCTGGAGCGTGCTGCGTATGTAACAGAGCAGGACGCCGCCATCAGTGAGAGGAGGAGCCAACAGCAATAACACTTACACTGGAACATCATGCTGCAAGCAGGTGCAGTTAAGTCAAGCTAGCATGTGTTGAAAGTCAATATGGCTAATACACCCATTAAGAAGCCGACCCTTGATAAAGGCGGTTTGCCGAAACGTGGGCCTTGAATAAGTGACTTCAAAAGAGATCAGAGTGTGGGACTACCCTGTCCTTATTCATAATATACAGTTCATAACAAAACAGAGAGGACCAGGATTCATCATGTTAAAAAATGCACAAAACAGTATAATGAAATAAACTCAATAGGATTCCCACAGGCAACATTTCACACTTATACCGAAGTGTGAATGAGTGCGTGTCTGTTCTGACCTGCAGGAAGCAGCAGATCTGCTTGGTGAGGTCCAGCAGGCTGTCGTCGCCCTGGTGGAGGGCGCGGGTGATGGCCACGGTCAGCCACTCGCGGATGGCCTGGGCGTTGCCCTGGTAGAAGAGCTCTGTGGGAGAGCAGCTCTGACCCTGCAGATTGTGCAGCACCGACTGGGCCAGCAGGATGGAGCTGGAGCTGATGGTGCCGTCTGCATGCGGGTGGAGGAGCCGGACGGTGATGGAGATACAAACAATATCATTATGTCAATATGTGTAAGGATGTGTGTGTGTGTGTGTGTGTGCATTCTACATGTGCATGGAAGGGTTAAACGTTCGATCAGATGTTAGGGTTAAATCAATACTCCTTCATACCAGTTAGTAATCTAAGCCAAATCAAAGCAACAGCTTAGTGTTGAGCTAAGAGTCTGTCGCACTTTTTGGCAGCAATGTGGATTTGGAACTACAGTTTTGTGTACTAACCCGGCAGGGGTGGAGCCAGCAGCTGATTGGACAGAAGCTGCAGGTGCTCGAGGGTGATGTCGCGCACGGCGGGGATGTGGAAGAGGCGGGTGAAGGTGTGGGGGCTCTTGGGGGCGAAGATGTTGAGCAGCGCCATGCGGCAGTAGAGACGCGCCAGACCACTCTCACACCTCAGCAGCTCTCTGGAACACACACACACACACACACACACACACACACACACACACACACACACACACACACACACACACACACACACACACACACACACACACACACACACACACACACACACACACACACACACACACACACACACACACACACACACACACAGACCTCACATATCACACTGGCCATAACGTAACAGAAATACGACAAATACATATCACACTTCACCTAACTTCACCTTTAAGTAGCATCATGCAGGAAGTGATAATATACTAACACAAATAAAGCTGCTTAAAATGTCAGATTAACCCAGAAAAGTATCTTTCCCATATGAAATGTCACACTAGTGCACAACTGGATTGGTTGTGTTTGGTGATGGGATCGTAAGGGAACATGTAATATGTGATGTAATGTAACATAATGAAATTGAAATGTAACCTAGAAAGCAGTCATCAGACAAATGTGAGTTGTAACCAGTATGTGTGTGGGTGTGTTTGAGCTGCACTGTGTCCAGGGCAGGCTGTGGGTTACCTGTGGATCTGGATGTTGCTGCTGTCCAGAGACACCAGGCCATTGGCTGCAGTTCTCCGAGAGCCTGCTGGGGGGCGCTCCAACATCTCAATGGGGTACCAGTACCTCACCAGCACCCCCTCGCTGCGCAGGTACGTCTCCACCTGGACCAGCTCATTCACCTGAAGATACGCACATGGACAGGATAAACACTTGTACACGGGACTCTTGATAATGTGTTCCCCTCACTCTGGCCTTAACACTAGATAAATAACGCTAGATAAAAAGGTAAATACTCAGTAGCGTGCTGTTGCCTGGAACTAATTGGTATTTGGTGCTTAAATCTGGAAGCTACCAGTAAACATAACACTCCACCACCTGCCCCATGAAGTTTCCTGAAATGACCAGATCTTACCGAATCCACATCTAGGACAACCCCGTGCAGGCCAAACGTTTTGAGCATGCCCCTGATGGCAAACTTGGGCAGGGCAGTGCTCCCTGTTGAACTGCTAGTGTTGTTGGTGTCTGGACACCGGATCACCACCATCAGACCTGAGACAGACAGACAGACAGACAACATTAATGACTGCCACCAATTAGAACGATGACTCTATAAAGGTGTGTGGGATCGTTCTGTAACTGCGCAGTGTGTCCGTATATAGAATAAGAATTGCATTATTGGTAATGGTGTTATGTTAAATTGTTATTGAGAATATCACAATAAAATTCCATTTGAAGTCGAACTACACCCAAATGTGTGTTAAAGTTCATGTTTATATGTTCCAGTATGTGTGCCAGAGTTCATGTTTATATATAGCTGTGTATTGACGTATGGGACTTTTGAACAGCACATGTGTGTGGTGGGTTTGTGTGCTGGGCACCTTTGCGGACTTTGTCGATGGTGAACTTGTTGGCCTCTTCCTTGATGTCCTCAATGGTGGGCAGGTAGAGAGGGATGCCCCCGTTTTCCTCGTACAGGAATTCCACTGTTTGCCTGGCGATGTCCACCATGCCTAGCAAGCAAACACACATGGTCAAACTCACATGGTCAAACAAACAAAGGAGCACCTGGTCAAGCAAGCAAGTTCACGCGGACCCTTTCTGCCTAGTAATAACAGAAAAAAGTTTGTTCTGAGTCTAAAAATAGTGTGTGAAACCAAACCTAAAATCAGAAAAGAAAGTGGCAGGGGTCATTGGGAGACTCCAAGAGTATTCAACAGAGAATTTCCAGACAAATACTGATTGAAAACTTTGCCTTATGAGGGTCATCCATAAGCCCTAGCACATCTAGTCTCTCTGTCAATCACCGCAATTCCAGTGAAGCTGGAGCTGAAGCTAAACTGTTAGCATCTTAGTCCTTGGAAAAAGTTTTGTTATTACAAAAGCTACATTTTGTCCACTGACTTAGGGTTCCTGCAAAGTTAAAAAAGGGTATATGTTACACTTTGTGTTGAATTCACATGGGGGAAAAAGCCCTCTTGGGTGACAATGAGAGATCCTGGGATAACAAGACGGTGCTTTTATTTGTAAAAGTATGGTTGATGGGTCAAATGTGGCGGACTAACCGAGCTGGAGGGCGCCTTTAATCTGATCCAGGCCGGACTTCCTCTCCGCCTCATTCCTGAAGCGCCGGCGGATAGTGGGGAACACCTTCGTCTCCCAGGCCTTCACCAGCAGCGCATAATGATCCTCCTGAGACACAGTCACAGAGAAAAGAGAGACAGATAGACAGAGAGAGAGAGAGAGAGAGACAGAGAGAGAGAGAGAGAGAGAGAGAGAACACAACAGGGTGGGTGAGAACACTTCGTAAGCCACACAGCAGGCTTAGTGTAGATGATATCTCTTCCTACAGAAGTGACCATTATATGGGATGAGTGACTTCCTCACCCTGGGCATGTCCTCGTCGTCCTCATCATCGCTCTCGTCGTCGGCCAGGGGCGGGGGGTGCGGGTCAGGCCCAGAGGTCACCAGGTTCTCGTAGCTCAGCTCCACTTTGTAGTGACAGGACGCATCACTGTTGTACTCTGTGGAGAAAACAATGCAGACACAGAGAATTCTTACACACACTCATGCCTGGTCCTGAAACACAATGTTATTCTAAAGTTTGCATTTTTACAGCAAACAGCCATACTAGTCCCATACCAGTAGCCAAGTGACTGGAAACTGACAATACCAACATCACATTAACACTGACTTTGCACACCACCTTTCATTGACCACAAATAATAATACACAGTTGAACTGCATGTAGACATGAGAATGATTCATACCGGTAGATCAGTAACTATAAGGCCTATTTGATATCAGTTACTCTTGGTAAAGTTGGGTAAGCAAAAGGCTCAATTATTCAGATGGACGGCGTGCTCACGTTGCTGGGTGGACGCCACAGCGGCGATGCGGCATGGCGGGCCATGGGAGCCGGGGTCTGATGCCACGCTGGTGCCAGCGTCGTTGTCACTGTCAGAAGCCATGGCGAAGGGCAAGGCCTCGAAGTTGGCACTGATCTCCTCGGAGAGGTCCACACACAGGTCGGCAGCGTTCCGGTGAGCCTGGCCCTCGGCGTATGCAAACGGCCGGCACCCAAAGTTGGCACGGATCTTTGTGTTCTATAGAGACAAAACGGACTTGAAGGTTGAACTAGCTACTATAAAAAACAGTCGCTATTAATATAGAGGTAACTAAACCGTATTTACATTCAAAACATCTTGAGATGAAAAAAATTAAGATATACTTCAAAATATTATTGATTGAAGCAAACTTAGGGGCTACAAGCAAGTATTTACTATGAATAAAATCAAAACATGAGATTATAGTTCCTAAGAGTGTCCGTTGTAAAAAGAGTGTCATGCACACCTTCTTCTGGATATGCACCAGTGGCCACATGCCCCCGGCCACCTCCTCCAGGTAGGGGCTGAGTCTCTGGCCGCAGTAGGTGAAGTACACGCGCCCTTTAGGGGCCTGGCCTGGGGGTGGAGGGGTGCCCTCCGAGCGCTCCCACCCAATACCCGCAACGTCCCCTGGAAAAGGAAGGTTTTAGAAAACATTTTAGAAACAAATTAAGATGCAAAGGGGATTCAGAGTGCTTCCAGGAGACTTTAAATCAATTAACAGCTCTTTTGTTGCAGGTGTAAATCCAACGAAAAACAACGAAAAACAAAGGCACTCTGTATTGGAAAAATATCAAGAAGGCCTCTAATAAAGCATGGCAAAAACTGTTTTAAAAACACACGGGCCTATGCACTGTGGACATCTTGGCCTTCTTCACGGTGCCCTGAAGCAGTTTTTGCCATGCTTTATTAAAGACTTCTTTGATATTTTTCCAATACAGAATACATTTTAGAAACAATTTTATGTAACATTCCCTGAGAGAACGTTTGACACGTTTGCCAAATTCTTGTCTTTAGCTATGAATGCGAGCTGGATAAGTGGGAAGCCTCCCTAGCTTAGCATGCTTTGGTATGGGAAAGGCTGCTGAAAGGGGGGGGGGGGGTGAGAAGGATGCTTTTGAAGCTCACCTGGCAGCAGGGCTACATCTAGCCTCACGCTCTTCCACTGCAGCAAACTGGAGCCATTATAGTGCACTGCTCTTCCATTACTGAGAGAGAGAGAGAGAGAGATAGAGAGAGAGAGAGAGAGAGAGAGAGGGAGGGAGGGAGGGGGTGGGGAGAGACAGAAAGAAAAAGATTAAGAACAGGATCGTACTGATTTAGTGCTGAAACAGGTGAAAGAGCATCTGGAGAAGAAGAGGTCAACAGGTCTTGTGAACTAGAGGAAGTGGCTGGCGAGAGGAGCAGCGTACTTATGGAAGAGGCAGGTGCCCACGGGATTAGTCCACGCCCCGTCCCTCTTCTCGGCCTCGGTGGCGAAGCCGAAGGACACGATGGGGCCACTGTCATCCTCGGAATCTCCATAGGAAACAATCTCGACCTCCCAGTAGAAGGAAGGTGCCTACACAGACACATAGAATGTGTTGGAGTGCAAAGAATGCAGGCGTCAGTATGCGCAGGTTCTGTTAACTGGATTTGAAATATAATTTTACACACTGACTGCTGTCCTAAATGGAAATGTCTTACATGAAAGTGTTGAAATAGAATGATTTCTTATTCCATGAACTCATTTGTGACACATAATGAGTCTATCCACCATAAGAGTAGATAGCATTGCATCAAAACCGTACACTGTGTAGTCTGATGGCCGTGCCAATGAGCCTGTCAGCCCTCTTACCTGTACAGGAACAGGTGAGGTGGCGTAGATGAAGGTGCCCCTGGGGAGGCCACCTCCAGCGCTGGGGTCGGCCAGGAAGGTCACAGAGGTCAAGTGGGAGGAGAACATGCAGGCACGGACCGGCGGGAAGACCCGCGATGGACACCAGGTGATCTCCTTTGGCTGGAGAAGAGGGAGAAAATGACCAAATCAGCATGATGAAAGTTACTCTGGCATGGCCACTTACTGACCAACTTCCCAAACTTTTTATCTTTCCCATCTGCATGTAAACTGTACTATGGTTACGAAAGTGGGTCAAAGATAGATGCCATAGATCGATAGATCAACGGTCAGTCTTGCCACCATCATTTGAGGACTCATTTGAAGTGTTGGATCCATGTTAGAAGTGTGAAGTGTTGGATCCATGTTAGAAGTGTTAGATCAGAGAGTGTGAGCGAGACTGGTTCTCACCTGTCGTCTGTCGGTCTGTAGAGGGGGAGGTGGGGGGCGAGCGCAGTCTCTGTACAGCATGCGCAGACGCTCACACTGGGACTCCACCATGCCCAGCCGCTCACCTGCACACACACACACACACACACACACACACACACACAATGTACCACACATGATAATCTGAAAGTAAAGTGTTTAGTGCATTGATGGCGTGCCTGCGGTGTGTGTATGTATGATTGTTAACGTGTGTGTGTGTGTGTGTGTGTGTGTGTGTGTGTGTGTGTGTGTGTGTGTGGATGTACTCACCAGGGCTGCACTCCTGGGCCACCAGGTTGAGCACCTCCACGGCGGCAGGACACTGCTGGATAAACTCCTCACAGAAGGAGCTGTCCTCCAGGAGCTGGGCCATCACCAGACACGCCCTGGCAAAACACACACACACACACACACACACACACACGTGTTAACAATCATACAGACACAAAGTATAATGTATAACCAAAATAAAACAGTGTGTGATGTTAATAAGCTGTGGAAGTCAGCTCAAGACGAGTAAAGTAATAAACACGATACAAAAAAGATACAAATTACCACACAAATTTACACATAACTATTCAGTAATCCACCCATGTTAATATCACTACACACTAGCCCGAAACCAAAGGCCCCCTTTGTATTCGCATCTCTCCCCAGGGGGGCTCTGACCTGGTGCGGATCTCAGCCAGCAGCCGCACAGCGGCCATGACGGGGCTGGACCCATCCCCAGAGGCGGGCAGGGACGTGTGGATGGACAGACTGCCCTCTTGTGGCAGCAGCATGGACTGCACCGCCTGCACCACCTTCTCCGTGATGGACAGCTTGTACAGAGGCAGGGCCTGAAGAGCAGCAGTCAGATGCGCAAAATCAGGCAAAAATATGATGCAGATATAATTAAATGCAGAAAATATATATTTTCTTGGTTTGATAAAATACTATTCTGGAGCCTATGGATGCTGAGACTGAGGAGGCTGTACCTCTGAGCGTGGGGTGCAGAGGCGTGAGATGGGCACGGTCAGCACGTCCGAGGCCTTGCACGCTCGCCTGTACTCGCAGGACGGGAATTTCACTGTGGCGATGCCCTCCTGCTCGTTGATGGACATGACCACGCCCACGCTTCCCAGTACACCTTTGCCAACCACCTGCCAGAGAAGAGGGGGAAGGAGAGGATTATGGGAAATGTAGTCCTGCATGGGTCACAAATCAGGAAATGGAGAAATGATGTATGATGAAGCAAATGGCGACAGAGCGAGCGAAAAGAGAAGGGCTCCAGCCTTGCGCTGACCTGGACCTCGGAGCCGATCTTGATGGTCTCCTTGAAGCCTCCCAGGGCGCAGAGTGCAGCCACAGCCTGCCGGCCGATGGCCTGAAGGGTGGCCAGCTTGCGTCCGCTGCTGCTGCCGTTCTCCAGGATGCTCTCGGCGTACTTGCCCAGCTGGGGGATAAACATGAGGGCGCGGGACAGTACCTGGGGACAGCAGGAGACCACCACACCATTACCAGCCTGGACCACAGACACCACTGGCCAGCACACTGCAGATGGACAAGGACTGGAAACTACTGTAAAACCCTTTTGGAATGGTTCAACGATTCAGGTGTAAGGCTGTTGATATTTGAGCTCAACTGCCAATCAAATAAATGACACCCCACCCCACCCTTTCCGCACATTTACGACACCGGATTGTAACCCAGAAGAAGAACGGTCTGCTCAGGTACCTTCTCTGCAGTGCTGGTCCAGATCTGGGCGGTGTTGGACTCGGGAGCGGTCAGGAGGCTGTGCAGCAGAGCAATGACCTCGGCTGCCATGCTGTTGGCCACGTGGCCGCTGATGAAGGGACGCACCGGATCCGACCTGAGAGAGACGGACGCAGGAGAAATGAACAAGTACACGTTTATTTATCTACTGACAAAGATAGATTTTGACAGAGAAGAGTGACAGAGAGATCTGGAGGGTGGGATCGGGGGAAATGTCCCTGTGGGCGTTTGGACCTAAATGTGATACAAACACTGCAGCAGCCTACGCCACAGCGTCCCCAACAACAACAACTCATTTCAATAAGAATGCAGAAAAACCCTCATGGGACACCTATGAGCCCCAGCACAACATTCATATGCAAATAAGAAATCAGACTCTCCATAGAAATCCTCCTTAGATACTCTCTCAAACAAGTGTCTGTACGCAAAAGCAACCAGTTAATTGGGCCACAATGCGTCTTCACACAAAGAGGCTGTTTTCATCCCAAATACTCCCAACGTAACGGAACCCCCTTTTCCACACACACACACACACACACACGCACCTGGCAAGGTCAGCGTTGCGGTCTCTGCAGACGGCGGTCTGGGCGCTCTTCTTCTTGTCGCCGGTGGTGGTGGCTCCGGACGTCTCCTGGGCCAGCGCCTCCACGGGGGGCCCCACGCTGACGATCAGCCCCGACTGGGCCCACTTGTTGGCCTTCCGCAGCGCCGCCGACGCCTCCTCAGTGACCACCTCACAGCAGCCCGTCTGACCGCACACACGGGGACAGAGGGACAGGTCAGCATAACAGGGCAGGCTTTAGACCTGATGATTTATGGAGTCTAACTCTTCTGGCTTAAGAAGTAGGCAATACCACTTGCAGTGTAGAAGTGTAGAAAATATCATATTTCAAGTTTAAAAACATGATAAACTTTAATGTCAACACTACTAAGAAGAACACATTAAAGTTATCTATAGGATTGCTGCCCAGGTCTTTTAATTGCTTGATGATTCAGGAGTCTTTCATTGGTGTTAACGTTACTCCCTTTTTCATCAGAGGCTGCTCACCTTGGTCATATCCCGGTCCATCTTCACCACCTTCTCCATGTTGGCCCCAGTGCCCAGCCGGAATGGCCGGCCCTCTGAGCTACTACAGGACGACAAGCAGGCAACAGATGAGTGAAACTGTCATACCTTGACACACAATGTCAAGTGTATGTCAATGTTAGATTGTGTCAATGTCATCGACAGACACAAAACGGCCGCCACCTCGGGACAGGCCCCATTACCTGAGAAGGGGCTGCAGAACCTCGTGAGAGGACTGGTCCTCGCGCTTGTGGATGAAGATGGACAACTTGCCGTCCACCGCCTCGCTTTCCTCGCTGGCGTCCTTGTCTGACTTGAGAGTGCCCTTGGGACTGCCGCGTGACAGGCTGGTGTCCGGCTCCGACGAGCTGGGGGATAGCAGCGTCTGGCAGCCTGCGATGAGGCAGCGAACAGGGCTCAGATTACGAGATGCACAACATGCATATCAGGCGAACAAATCATAATAAGAAAAACAATCAACACTGCGAAAGTGATAAGTCACGTACTTCTACTTTTCATATGTTTTGATGTATTTGTTACAAGTTGCAACAAAATAACTTATGACTGTTGGTGACACTGCACAGATTTTCACAGTGAAAAGGAAGCATGAATTACCCATCTTATTTTTTCTAAGCCTTAAATATGACAAACCGTTGCGAATTTCTACTTTTTGTGTTTTGACCCGTTCAGAGCATTTTGAAAGCCTACAACTGCTGGTGCTGCAGTTCTTAGTTTTCTGCGACAAAGCAGCAGCATCAAAAATGCATCAGATTCCAGGCATGAAATAGGACACTGCCTGATCAGCCCTCTCTCTCTGTATCTGACACACAACTGATAAATGACTGCAGTGCCACCCCAGACACCACCGCCCCTGCATGCCTCTGCCTGGCGGGCACTGCCCCTCCTCACTGGGCACTGGGGGTTTCATCAACTAGCCCACTAGTCAAATATTAAAATCACTAGTCAGTGCTGTAGGCAGCAGTCAACTGCTAAATGGGCTAAACATGTTTGGAAGAACTTCACTGAAAATGAGACGTAGTGTACAGCTGTACTGAACAGTAAGAACACGTCTGCAGTGGATAACCAGCTAGAGATCAAATACCCACTACTAACGGCCACTACCAACACCCTCTACCAACACCCACTACCAACACCCACTACCAACACCCACTACCAACACCCACTACCAACACCCACTACCAACACCCACTACCAACACCCTCTACCAACACCCACTACCAACACCCATTACCAACACCCATTACCAACCAACACAGCTAGCACTAGCAACCACTACAAATGACCACTACAAACACCCAATACCAACACCCACTACCAACACCCACTACCAACACCCTCTACCAACACCCTCTACCAACACCCACTACCAACACCCACTACCAACACCCTCTACCAACACCCACTACCAACACCCACTACCAACACCCACTACCAACACCCACTACCAACACCCACTACCAACACCCTCTACCAACACCCACTACCAACACCCATTACCAACACCCATTACCAACCAACACAGCTAGCACTAGCAACCACTACTAATGACCACTACAAACACCCAATACCAACACCCATTAGCAACACTCACTACCAACACCCACTACCAACACTCACTACCAACGCCCACTACCAACCAAAACCCCCTACCAACGCCCACTACCAACACGCCCACTACCAACGCCCTCTACCAACGCCCACTACCAACACCCAATACCAACACCCTCTACCAACGCCCACTACCAACCAACGCCCACTACCAACACGCCCACTACCAACCAACGCCCACTACCATCGCCCTCTACCAACGCCCACTACCAACACGCCCACTACCAACCAACACCCTCTACCAACGCCCTCTACCAACAGCCTCTACCAACAGCCTCTACTAACACAGCTAGCACTAGCAGTAATATAGGCACTAGCACTGTACCAGTACATAACCACTAGTCAACTAGTCGACAAGTAAAAATGAGTAGTGATGAAGCTCCTACCGGGCACCACGTAGTCGGCCAGTTTGGCCAGCAGCAGGGCGGCGATGCGCGAGGCTGGGTCGCTGGCGTCGCGCTGCTCGGCCTCCAGCGCGTGGATGGAGTAGCTCCAGGAGGGCAGCGCCACCCTGCCGCAGTCCTCCACGCTCATGAGGGGCAGCGCGGCGCGGCACAGCTGCAGGATGATCAGCACCAGCTTGGGCGACGGACGCTGGTCCAGCAGCAGCGACAGCAGCTTGGACACGCACGCCGGCTGGCTCAGGATGGCCTTCCCGATGTGGCTCCTGGACACAGAGCACAGACAAGAGACGAGAGGTCAGTCTACAGCAGCAGTACTACTATTAGCCTGCTCTTGTTAAAAATGTATCCTGGAAACACAAATGCAGTAGCCTATATATATACAGCATCTACAGAATATCATAGTTCACTGTGGATAACACGCAGCAGGATATCACTTGATAGGAATGTTTACCCAGGAACACGTAATGTATTACACTGAAGACTGTATAAAAACACTGTGTGCTGTAAGTCACTGTGAATAAAATATAAAAGTGGCTTATGTGAATGTAAAACTAAATATCTGAAAGTATGCTTGGGCATGGACATGAAGCTGAATGGGCATGAGCAGAAGTGCACACGCGTGTCTCAAAAGTCGCCTGTGCTGATTTATCTACTGCATAATATAATCTAGTCTGTAAGGGTTGGTTTTATAACTGGAGGATGTGAAATCTGTGGTCAGCTGTGCACATACAAAGAGATAGAACATGAGCAAAAACACACAAACAAACACACACACACACACACACACACACACACACACACACACACCTGGACAGGTCATTGAGCAGACTGAGAACATCTTGCAGGGCGTCGTTCCCTGCTGCCTGGTTACCGCAGCACTCCGTGGCCCGGGCCAGGTGATTGGTCAGCAGAGTGGACACCTGCCTGGCCAGCCCAGAGTGCACGGTGTCCGCTGAGCCGCCTGGAGAGGGTCCACACAGAGAGGCAGTGAGTAGGAGAGCATGATGGGAGATATGGACGCAGTCAAAGCAACAATTCACCTACTCATGGAAATCAATCGATACAACAACAAGACAATACATTATTCAAACTCTTTCAGTATACAACAACTTTCTTGTAATATTTACCTTTCCCTGTTTAAAATAATCACACTCTCTTAATCTGCATCACCTACTGTTCTTGTCCTACCATTCACCTGCTCGCATTCTCCGTTTCCTACCCTTTGCTCTGGCTGCACCTACAATGCAAAGACACAGCTGCATGAGAAGACTTTTCAGAACTCCTCCACGATCCAGTTAGTGGCTCTCTAATACTCCAGTGGCTCTGACTTACTGCAGAAACACTGCAGGAGCTCACATACACCTCACAGCATGACATGAATATTACATGCACTGGCAGAACATTCCGGCACGTCTGACTAGACACGGGTCAGTATTATGGGACTGATTTAGTAGAATACTGAGGCGTTAAGTAATGCATCACAGGCGAGGCGTGAGGAGATCAGAGAAGAGCCAGCTCACCTGCTGGGGGTTGGGAGTTAATAGCAGCCTTTAATACGTCTTCAAGAGGATGACTTTTATTTAGGGTTTTATTTCGCTCAAAGCTGTAATGAATCCCTCCACAAGAAGCTAGCCATTGAGTGCACAGATTCCTCAGCACCTTTCTGCCAGTGCAATGCAACACAATGAAATGAGACAGTTTTCTGTGGGGTAATAGACTTGTGTGCAGAGCTATCGTCTACGCTTGTCTCCCTGATCAAAATGCATAAAACACAGATCAAATGTTTGGTCTGTGCACCTGTTCCTGTCAGACAAAGATTACCTGCCTTGTCCTTTCTCTTGCTGGCAAAGTAGAGTGTGTGTGTGTGCGTGTGCGCGCGCGTGTGCGTGTGCTTTTGTGTGTCCACTCACCCTCCACCTTCTCCCACTCGATGCAGCGGTTGGCGAGCACCTGGAAGGCGGCCCAGGCCATGGCGGCCACCTTCTGCTTCTTGGTCTGCTTCTCGTTGGAGCTGCTCTCCCGCTGGCTGCTCAGGCTGCACAGACGGTCCATCAGCTGCACCAGGCCGCTGCGCACCAGGCACTGCTCCTCACTCCTGCACACAGCCACCGGAGGGGACACGCTGACCTTTAAAGCCCCACCACTGAGCCATCACACGGATCAAGGAGTCCCCCCCCCCCAATACATCTGCACTACAGCAAGGAAGCATCAGGCACATTACCATTGACCACCGTTATCATCAACCACAGACCTTTGTGTGGGGAAGGGAGGGAGGGGGAGAGTGTGAGAGAGAGAGGGGGAGAGCGTGAGAGAGAGAAAGAGAGAGCAGAGATAGAGAGAGAGAAAGAGAGAGAGAGAGAGAGAGAGAGGGGAGGGAGGGAGGGAGGGGAGAGCATGAGAGAGAGAAAGAGAGAGCAGAGATAAAGAGAGAGAGAGAGAGAGAAAGAGAGAGAGAGAGAGAGAGAGAGAGAGAGAGAGAGAGAGGGAGGGGAGAGCGTGTGAGAGAGAGAGAGAGAGAGATGGAACGAGAGGGAGAAAGTGTGAAGAGAAGGCAGGAGGGACAGGAAATCCAAGTAAAGGTTAGAGGAAACAGGATGGATAGATTTATGAATTAAGGTACCGGTTACCTACTGTAGGTAACAGGTGACCGCTAATTTAGAACAAACATTTCAGTAAACCCACAGAGCACAGAATGCTATCAGGCAGCAGGTCCCAGCAGGCCTGGCGGCCCACTCACCGTGTGTAGGGGATGGTGCAGAGCATGCCGATGCTGTTGGCACAGGCAATGGGGTAGCGGGCACACAGGGACACCACGGAGGTCATGGTCTCCCCGAAGGCCTCCTGGACCTGCTCCACCATACCACCACACGTCAGCTCGTCAATCCTACAGAGAGGACACACACAGACACACACACACACACACACACACACAGGTCATTTCACATTAGTGTACTCGACTGTGGACTGTGAAGGACAATGTAGTGTGGAATTTGAAAAGCTCATTTTAAAAGGTAGTTGTGCTTCAATAAGATTAAAACTTCATATTAGATCAACATCTATTTGTGCCATGAAACAGACAAGCAACGTGATCCCTAGATTAAAGCTGTCGATCATTGTGTTTGCCAAACACAACTCTGGCTTTATCAAGAATGTCGAGAAAGTATTATGCAAATACATATGCTCTGAGCATACCAGAGATGTGAGGTGGAAGTTGCTTCACACACACAACAAAAACACACACTCTCCGACTAACAGATCTGAAGCCGCAGTTGAAAGACACATGCCCGACGCCCTGCCAAAGTGACGATCTCTCCAAAACCAGGTGGGTGTGTGTCGGCCTTACCTGGGTCCGCCCTGCAGCACCATGGTGACGGGCCCCACCAGGTGCGTGACCCCGCCCACCCTGACGGCGGCGGTGAGCAGCTCCCTCATGTGCACCAGGGCCTGCCTGCGCGTGCTCCCTCTCCGCCACCGCGTCTGCGCCGCCGACAGGAAGCTGCTGCTCGACACCTGGGCACGCACACCCCACACACGCACACGCACACACACACACACAATCACACAGTTACACAACATATCACACCCCTGACTTTCACACGTTAACATTTCAGGCTTCAAGTCATGTCACTTCAGACAATAATGATTATAGATTCTGTTTCTGATCTGTATTGCCAATGATGCGAACACTGCTTCCAAGACAGCGTTGAGTGCATGTACGTTTAAATATGTTAAATGTATTCCTCAAATCACCAAAAACAATAAATAAATTCAAATAAAAAAAAAAAAAGAATTATCGAAATTAAATTCTCATCAATTTTAGTAAGACATTGTTAATTTGCAAAAATTACAGTGCTGGTGAGGAAAAACAGGGCCGTGCTAATGCAGCAGGTGGCAGTAGGCGTGTGCTAAACTCAGCTTAGCTTGGTAAGCGAGACCAAGCTAACCTCAGTCAGCCTGACCCTAAGTGACCCTGGACCTGAGTGGCCTGTGACAGTGAGCAGTGCGGGGTGGAGGCGGGTGCTTACGGCCTGGTCCGGCGTGGTGCCTATGAAGGCGAAGAGCTGTCCCAGCAGCACGCTGTAGGTGGGCTTGTCCCGGCTGTCCTCGATGGCCAGAGACTGCAGCAGCGTGAAGGAGCTGCTCCGGTGGCTGGTGGGGTGATGGCGCCTCCTGTTGGACCAGGCACCACACAACACGTTTACACACAATTACATCAACTTACACCAACATTTCATTTTAAGGGCCCGTAAATAATAACGGCCAAAGAGTTTAGTCACTCTTTTCTATGCGCAGTGTCTCCTGCATGAACTAAAGCTATCGTGTGGTGGGATGGAGCATTAAGCTCATGTTTGAGCTTTGGATCTTGCCCATTGTATTCAATTTGCAAAGAGGTTTTGCCTTGTTATTAAATTAGCTTTAGCTTTGCTCAGCTCCTAAATTAAATCTAAATATCTAACATCTCTTCTCATTCGACTTTATGTTGTCTGGTTTAAAATATATTCCTTGGGTTTTCTAATTTCCCGTTGTTGTAATATAACGTTGCAAAAGCTATAATTGTGAGTAGGACTAAAATCAATTTTCTCTAAGCGTAAGTTGCGTGTGTGAGTGCGGTTTGGTGCTCCACCGAAGCAGCGGTCATTCCCAGTGGCCCACCTCTGAGTGCTGTGCGTGAACTCCAGGTCCTGGTTGGCAATCATTTCCAGGTCAGAGGGCGCCGACATGCTCCGCAGGAAGACCGGCTGCTTCACCATGGGGATCACCGTCTTGGTGTCGGACACTGATTTACAGGCTGGGGAGAGGAACACAGGCTTATCTACCCCAGCTCATTAATCACAGTGAGGGATGCCAATGTCTGTATGAGGCCCAGTTCAGTTGGAATGTGTGTGAGCATGTGTGCGTGCTTGTGTGTGTTATCAGATGTGAAGTGTAGCAGTCAGACTCCTGCAATGCACTGTTGTGTAACACTCTTTGAAAGAGTGTGTGTGTGAGTGTGTGTGTGTGTGTGTGTGTGTGTGTGTTTGTGATACTGGGCATTCCTGTGGATGAAGTGATTAGACTCCTAAAGTGCAGTAGAGTGCAGTGGGAATGTGCAGCAGGAGTCAAGTGCTTTGTGTGTGTGTGTGTGTGTGTGTGTGTGTGTGTACTACCTGGTGTTCCTGTGGGTGTGGTGGTGAGACTCCTGCAGTGCGGGGCTATGGTGACGTGCAGCAGCAGTTCGGTCCGGTTCATCAGGCTCTTCACCAGCGCTTTGGTCTTCACCAGACACAGAGAGGCCCTGCCCTGCTGCAGACCAGTCACATCCTGGAAAAACTTCTCTCTGCGGAGAGAAAAACACACCCACACACACACAGACACAGACACAGACACAGACACAGACACAGACACACGATTTAATGTTGATTTAACGTGTTTAAATGTCTCTTCATTCACCAGTTTCCTGTGCAACACTGGCCTGTTCCTAACTGTATTAGTCATCCCTTTGGTCACCAGGGCTTAACCTTAACTGTAGGATGAGGCCTGCTGGGGTGCTTCACCACCAGGCCTGATTAGAGCAGCACGGCCAGTATCTCACCTGAGGGCCAGGACCACATTCTCCAGGTCACTCCAGTCCAGTGGAACCTCCTTCAGCGAGCACAGCAGCTCCAGCTCTTTCATCTTGTTCTGTCAGATTAAACACACACAAACGTACATACACACAAGTGCGCACACACACACACACACACACACACACACACACAAGCGCACACACACACAAAGTGCACACACACACACACACACACACACACACAAAGTGCACACACACACACACACACACACACAAGTGCACACACACACACACACACACACACGCGCACACACACACACACACACACACGTTAGGCACTGGAGGGTTAAGTTCTGCATGTCTAGTAGCATTTCATGTCTTCCATCCCTGTTGTAATGGCGCTGATAAATCACTGGCTGTGTGCAGAGTGAGTGTGTGTTGGAGCGGAGTGCTGACAGGCCCTCATGCTCACTGGAGCGACTGCGGCTCGGTCTGCTGACATGATGACAGGCCACAGCAGATGTGGGAGTGTGTGTGTGTGTGGTGTCTAGCGCACCATGGATGGAGGGATGGAATGGGGTTCACCACAAAGAGAAGTGGTAGTTGTGGAGGAGAGAGAGAGGGAGGATGGAGGGATGGAATGGGGTTTACCTCGAAGAAGTGGTAGTCGTGGAAGAAGGGCGTGTTGTTCTCCAGCTTGCCTTGCTGCGCCTCCTCCACCTCGTTCTGCCACTTCTGCTCCAGCTCTGCAACACTCTGGTGGAGAACCACATGAGGAAGTTTAGACCACTCACACACGCACACACGCTAAGGCACATAATGTACGTAGGGACAAGCTTGTGTGCACACACACATACACAGATATAAATACACAGAAAGCCATAGACACAGTCATTTTAAAAGGCGGAACATTTTCACTGCAAAATGTGCACTGTATCATGTAGCCACTCTGCGTCTTTTTATGAATACAGTAGCCTGAAGTTTTATTTCAACCGCTTACTTTGGTCTCACTCATTGGATTCAAGTAAAAGAAATAGCAAACTCCAAGTTATGGTAGGGTAAGTTAAGCTATAAGGACATAGCCAATATGAAGAAAAAAAGTGAACGGGACATTTTTGAAACTATTTCAGCTTGTGTAGGCCTAACAGTGCTTTCTGAACATATTGAACACACTTTTAGAAATACCGTGATAATACTGAAAACCGTGATCATTTTGGTCACTAAAACCGTGAGGTTAAATGTTCATACCGTTACATCCCTAAAACACACACACACAGACAGACATATAGATACACAGACAGCCAAAAACACATTCACACACATACACAGGCACACACACACAAACACTCATCTTCATACCAAAAAGACATACAGTACAAGACACACACAGACACCCACACATACACTCATACATAGACGCACATATAAACACACACACACACCTGAAGCTGGCGCTCCATGGCGTTGATCTTCTTGAAGGTCTCGGCCATGATCTTGCAGAGCAGGTCGTGCTCCTCGGGGTGCTCCTCGCGGTACTGGAAGTTGACCAGCGACTGCAGCGCGTCCACCAGCATCAGGTGCTTGATGACGCACGAGACGATGACCTCCTCCATCACGTCGGGACGGATCACCTCCCTAAAGGGAGACAGACAGACAGAAGGACCAGACACGAGAGAAGAGACCACGGGTGTCAGTCACATTTCCGTTTCCATTTAGTCATTCAGGTGCCGTTATCCACAGCTACTGTATGTACAAGTGAAGGACAACGCAAGGCAAACCAAGGAGAGGAAAATAGGCAAAAGGCTGTGAGAAAAGCATAGCAGTTTCTTGGCACGTCGGTGCCAGGCGAAGAGGGATACATTCTATTTAAAGGCCAAACAAGCAAAGTGAGAAAAGGCAGCTAAGTAGACTGACAGGCTAGTTCACAGGCACCGAAATTCATCTGGGAAGTTATGCAAAGAAATTAAGCTTAATAAAAACCATGTTGGAGCCTAAAACTCATTTAAGTTCACGGAGAGGATATTGCTGTAAATGCTGAATAGGATTCTGCTCTCCTCCAAACTAATCACCAGAGTAGCTCTGATGAGACTTCACAATCCTCTCCCTTTGTGCTCTACTCTCTGCTCTGTCTGGCTAGTCTCATTTCTTTCTTTCATCCCTTCTTTCTCTCTCCTTTTTAATTCCTTCTTTTACCCTCCTTTCTTGGATTATTCTCCTCTTACTTGATGCTCAGGCTGCTTGATAATGGCAAAAATCACATTATCACGATTATTTTGGTCAATCTTGCAGTCATAATTATTTGACTCATTGAATTTGGATGTATCCTGCATTTATTGAACTTAAAAAAAGAAACAGAATGGATCAAAATATATACATTGTTTGCAGTTGAGTTGTTTTTGTAATCTTTGGACGCTAAAATCGTAAATTGATATCAAAATGTGATTACCGGTAATTGCACAACATTATTGGGGGCCAAGCAGCGAAGCTGCGAGGCAACCCATAGTGATTCTACGTATTCTTATTAGGGGTCCGAGCAGCGTAGCTGCAGGAACCCTATTGTTTCTGTACCGTTCATTTTTTGGCCAAAATTCTGTAAAAGTCATACTGCAGCCTAAACCGTAACTCCAAAACTCTTGAAATTTTCAGGTATGGTTACCAGTACCCCCCTCTACCCATAACCCAAAATTTGGGGTACTGCACCCAAAGGTGGCGCTATTGAAAAAAAAAGTTAATTATGCTTATTTCTCCTTACCAGATTCACCTAGACTCAAAATTCTTTCAGAATATTAATCTCTAAACTCAGATGCATCTTTTTGGCCCTGGTCTTATGGTCTACAAATGTTTACTTTTTCCACAATTTCATGGAAAAGCCAAACATTATAAAAAGTTTCACACTCTTCAAAAATAATCGAATCTTCACCAAAATTCTCACAGACAATGTTTAGACCAAGCCTCACAAAAGTTATCGCTCAGAATTTTGATATTTTGTTCCATTTCAGAGATATAGGCCAATAAAGTTAGACCACTTGGGCCTTTTTTCCTAGATCACCTATATTCCTATAAACCGTAAGTCCTAGAAACTTGACATTTTCAAGTATTGTTACCAGTACCCCCCACTACCCATAACCCAAATTTGGGGTACTGCACCCAAAGGTGGCGCTCTTGTCAAAAACGCTTATTTCTCCTTACCAGATTCACCTAGACTCAAAATTCTTTCATCATATTAATCTCTACATTCAGATGCATCTTTTTCACCCTGGTCTTATGCTCTAAAAATGTTTACTTTTGCCACAATTTCAGAGAAAAGCCAAACATCATAAAAAGTTTCACAGGCTTCAAAAATTATCAAATCTTCACCAAAATTCTCACAGACAATGTTTAGACAAAGCCTCACAAAAGTTATCAAAAGAATTTGGATACGTTGTTCCATTTCAGAGATATAGGCCAATAAAGTTCGACCACTCAGCCCATTTCTCCTATATCACCTATATTCCTATATGAGTAATTTTTTTTTCTTGGATAACAACCATACAACCATCATTAGGTGGATACCATTAACAGTGCACATTTTCAGATATGTACTCTTTTTTATAAAGCCCTTAATTCTATTGTCAAATGTATGCTAGGAATTTTCTTGATGTTGTGTGTTTGCCAACACACATTTTCACCATTTGAATGTGACTGCTCAATGTGTATGATTGTCAGTGGCTGAGTGGGATAATGCCTAGTGCTGGTGTTTGTTAGGTTGAGAGTTCGAATCCTGCTAGAGCTTTAGGCTCAAGATGCACATGCTATTGGTTATTGAAGATTCACACTACAGCACCTGAATGACATCAGACAATTAACATTCACACTCATTAGTTGCCAAGAATCAGAATGCCGACACACTCTATGACATATAGGGGAACTTCTTTGTTTACTATTTTTCCTTCATCATTAAGTCTATCATATTTATATTTCATCCATTACTGTTCTTCTCTATAAATGTCTAATTGCCCCAGAATATCCAAAAGTTTTCAGGTGTACTTTTTCAGGAAAGCCCTTCATTTTATTGTCAAATATATACTTGGAGTTTTTCTTGTGTGTTTACCAACACACATTTTCACCATGTGAATGTGACTACCCAATATGTAGGATTGTCAGTGGCTCAGTGGGATAATGCCTAGTGCTGGTGTTTGTTAGGTTGAGGGTTCGAATCCCCGGTAGTGCTTTAGGCTCTAGCTCGAATACTATTGGTTATTGAAGATTCACACCATTGAACAGCACCTGAATGACATCAGGCAATCAACATTCACACTCATCAGTTGCCAAGAATCAGAATGCCGAGACACTCTATGACATTCAGGGGAACTTCTTTGTTTACTATTTTTCCTTCATCATTAAGTCTATCATATTTATATTTAATCTATTAGTGTTCATCTCTACAAATGTCTAATCGCCCCTCCATGCTTGGAGTTTTTCTTGTGTGTTTACCAGCACACATTTTCACCATTTGAATGTGACTGCTCAATATGTATGATTGTCAGTGGCTGAGTGGGATAATGCCTAGTGCTGGTGTTTGTTAGGTTGAGAGTTCGAATCCTGCTAGAGCTTTAGGCTCAAGATGCACATGCTATTGGTTATTGAAGATTCACACTATTGAACAGCACCTGAATGACATCAGACAATTAACATTCACACTCATTAGTTGCCAAGAATCAGAATGCCGACACACTCTATGACATATAGGGGAACTTCTTTGTTTACTATTTTTCCTTCATCATTAAGTCTATCATATTTATATTTCATCCATTACTGTTCTTCTCTATAAATGTCTAATTGCCCCAGAATATCCAAAAGTTTTCAGGTGTACTTTTTCAGGAAAGCCCTTCATTTTATTGTCAAATATATACTTGGAGTTTTTCTTGTGTGTTTACCAACACACATTTTCACCATGTGAATGTGACTACCCAATATGTAGGATTGTCAGTGGCTCAGTGGGATAATGCCTAGTGCTGGTGTTTGTTAGGTTGAGGGTTCGAATCCCCGGTAGTGCTTTAGGCTCTAGCTCGAATACTATTGGTTATTGAAGATTCACACCATTGAACAGCACCTGAATGACATCAGGCAATCAACATTCACACTCATCAGTTGCCAAGAATCAGAATGCCGAGACACTCTATGACATTCAGGGGAACTTCTTTGTTTACTATTTTTCCTTCATCATTAAGTCTATCATATTTATATTTAATCTATTAGTGTTCATCTCTACAAATGTCTAATCGCCCCTCCATGCTTGGAGTTTTTCTTGTGTGTTTACCAGCACACATTTTCACCATTTGAATGTGACTGCTCAATATGTATGATTGTCAGTGGCTGAGTGGGATAATGCCTAGTGCTGGTGTTTGTTAGGTTGAGAGTTCGAATCCTGCTAGAGCTTTAGGCTCAAGATGCACATGCTATTGGTTATTGAAGATTCACACTATTGAACAGCACCTGAATGACATCAGACAATTAACATTCACACTCATTAGTTGCCAAGAATCAGAATGCCGACACACTCTATGACATATAGGGGAACTTCTTTGTTTACTATTTTTCCTTCATCATTAAGTCTATCATATTTATATTTCATCCATTACTGTTCTTCTCTATAAATGTCTAATTGCCCCAGAATATCCAAAAGTTTTCAGGTGTACTTTTTCAGGAAAGCCCTTCATTTTATTGTCAAATATATACTTGGAGTTTTTCTTGTGTGTTTACCAACACACATTTTCACCATGTGAATGTGACTACCCAATATGTAGGATTGTCAGTGGCTCAGTGGGATAATGCCTAGTGCTGGTGTTTGTTAGGTTGAGGGTTCGAATCCCCGGTAGTGCTTTAGGCTCTAGCTCGAATACTATTGGTTATTGAAGATTCACACCATTGAACAGCACCTGAATGACATCAGGCAATCAACATTCACACTCATCAGTTGCCAAGAATCAGAATGCCGAGACACTCTATGACATTCAGGGGAACTTCTTTGTTTACTATTTTTCCTTCATCATTAAGTCTATCATATTTATATTTAATCTATTAGTGTTCATCTCTACAAATGTCTAATCGCCCCTCCATGCTTGGAGTTTTTCTTGTGTGTTTACCAACACATATTTTCACCATTTGAATGTGACTGCTGAATGTGTATGATTGTCAGTGGCTGAGTGGGATAATGCCTAGTGCTGGTGTTTGTTAGGTTGAGAGTTCGAATCCTGCTAGAGCTTTAGGCTCAAGATGCACATGCTATTGGTTATTGAAGATTTACACTATTGAACAGCACCTGAATGACATCAGACAATTAACATTCACACTCATTAGTTGCCAAGAATCAGAATGCCGACACACTCTGACATATAGGGGAACTTCTTTGTTTACTATTTTTCCTTCATCATTAAGTCTATCATATTTATATTTCATCCATTACTGTTCTTCTCTATAAATGTCTAATTGCCCCAGAATATCCAAAAGTTTTCAGGTGTACTCTATCAGGAAAGCCCTTCATTTTATTGTCAAATGTGTACTTGGAGTTTTTCTTGTGTGTTTACCAACACACATTTTCACCATTTGAATGTGACTGCTGAATGTGTATGATTGTCAGTGGCAGAGTGGGATAATGCCTAGTGCTGGTGTTTGTTAGGTTGAGAGTTCGAATCCTGCTAGAGCTTTAGGCTCAAGATGCACATGCTATTGGTTATTGAAGATTCACACTATTGAACAGCACCTGAATGACATCAGACAATTAACATTCACACTCATTAGTTGCCAAGAATCAGAATGCCGACACACTCTATGACATATAGGGGAACTTCTTTGTTTACTATTTGTCCTTCATCATTAAGTCTATCATATTTATATTTCATCCATTACTGTTCTTCTCTATAAATGTCTAATTGCCCCAAAATATCCAAAAGTTTTCAGGTGTATTTTTTCAGGAAAGCCCTTCATTTTATTGTCAAATGTGTACTTGGAGTTTTTCTTGTGTGTTTACCAACACACATTTTCACCATTTGAATGTGACTACTGAATGTGTATGATTGTCAGTGGCAGAGTGGGATAATGCCTAGTGCTGGTGTTTGTTAGGTTGAGAGTTCGAATCCTGCTAGAGCTTTAGGCTCAAGATGCACATGCTATTGGTTATTGAAGATTCACACTATTGAACAGCACCTGAATGACATCAGACAATTAACATTCACACTCATTAGTTGCCAAGAATCAGAATGCCGACACACTCTATGACATATAGGGGAACTTCTTTGTTTACTATTTTTCCTTCATCATTAAGTCTATCATATTTATATTTCATCCATTACTGTTCTTCTCTACAAATGTCTAATCGCCCCTCCATGCTTGGAGTTTTTCTTGTGTGTTTACCAATACACATTTTCACCATGTGAATGTGACTGGCCAACATGTAGGATTGACAGTGGCTCAGTGGGATAATGCCTTGTACTGGTGATCCTTAGGTTGAGAGTTCAAATCCCACTTGAAGCATTAGTGGGTTATGGATGTTAGCATACTACAATAGAATGCTGTTGGGTTGTGGAGGATAACACACTATAACATTACAGCTACTTGTCAATATGGACTTGTAGTGCAAGGCAAGTATTACTGTATAATTATAAGCTGTAGCCTATAATTATTTGTTATTCTTATAATATTTGTCATTTCTTATACTTATTTAGTCGGCTCTTCCACTTGACAGAACAACTCTATATCGGTTAAGGATGTCACGCATGAAACAATGCTGCAGAAACATGAAAATACGACTTTGAGTTTAGTAGGCTATAATTTTCAGTTCCTGTTTATCTATTGCACAATGGGTAATAATTTAAAGGAATCATGTTGCAGTCTTGTAAATAGTGACCCTGCAAGATCCCTAGTCATTGCAAAATCATAGTCTGTGACTTAAAACTCTACTACTTGTCTTTAGATGTGAGAGGGTCTGAGACTGTAGTCTTTCAAAAATCTTTTCCAAATCTTTGCAAATCTTTCCAAAGTTTACCCGCTGGGAAACCCTGTAGCTCCGGAGCAGTGGCTCAGACCAGGATAAATTGTTTGCTCGCCCTCAGTTCGCTCTTTTGTTCATCTCAACCCAGCACTCCAGTGTGTCCTGCTCTGTGTGCGTCTTTGAGTTAACGTAAGTCATCACTTTAATCACCCTCACTATGACTTTTTTGATGTTTATCAGTTTGTAGAGTAGCTCTGCCATCATGTGTAAAGTTAAGGTCTTTGTTTGTTGGTTTGGTGTGTTGGAGTCCCATGTGAGAGATGATTAGGTGATGTTGGTTGACTTGGGATGTCAAGTATTGTTTAGTTGTACCTTATATAGCCTTATGATTTCAGTTTATTGTTCAAATGTCAATTGGTTTGTTTGTGAGTTGGGATCTGTACTGATTTACCCCATTTCACTGATTACTCCATTTTCTGTTTGTTTCCTCTTTGATGCAGCACACATACAAGTAAAGAACAAAAGAACAGATGAATTGAAACTCAAATAAAGTTAACTTGTGTTGCACCGAAACCTGCCATCTTCGTGTCATCACTCCATACCATTGAGCCTTCTGAGTCACACCATTGAACAGCACCTGAATGACATCAGGCAATTAACATTCACACTCATTACACACTGCTGGTGTTTGTTAGGTTGAGAGTTCGAATCCTGCTAGAGCTTGAAGCTCAAGATGCACATGCTATTGGTTATTGAAGATTGACACCATTGAACAGCACCTGAATGACATCAGGCAATCAACATTCACACTCATTAGTTGCCAAGAATCAGAATGCCGACACACTCAAAGACATATAGGGGAACTTCTTTGTTTACTATTTTTCCTTCATCATTAAGTCTATCATATTTATATTTCATCCATTACTGTTCTTCTCTACAAATGTCTAATTGTCCCAGAATTTCCAAACGTTTTCAGGTGTTCTCTTTCAGGAAAGCCCTTCATTTTATTGTCAAATGTATACTTGGAGTTTTTCTTGTGTGTTTACCAATACACATTTTCAGCATGTGAATGTGACTGGCAAAGATGTAGGATTGACAGTGGCTTAGTGGGATAATGCCTTGTACTGGTCATCCTTATGTTGAGTGTTCAAATCCCACCTGAAGCATTAGTGTTAAAATACTGTTGGGTTGTGGAGGTTAGCATACTAGAATAGAATGCTGTTGGGTTGTGGAGGTTAGCACACTATAACATTACAGCATTACAGCTACTTGTCAATATGGACTTGTAGTGCAAGGCAAGTATAACTGTATAATTATACGCTGTTTATCTTATTGACTCTGACACAGAACCCACCACCACAAATACAATTCAATTCTGTGGGAAACACTGCCTTCCATTATCAAACCCTTCATCTTATCCACAACAAATAAATAGTCCTGTAGAATCAAGTATTGTTAGAATACTGTTGGGTTGTTGAGGTTAGCACACTATAATGTTACAGCACAGGGTAATCCTAATTTTATGCATCAAATTTATTCCAATCCAACTCAAAAGTGTTGAACGACACAAAGTGAAGGTTTTATCCAGATCAAAACCAAGAATAGATTATGTGATCTAATCCAATTTCAGGATCCTTGTTTCCCTTTGAACAACCCATTTTCAAGATTTGATCCAATCCGATAGCTGAAATCCGGTAACTGAAATCCGATAACCGAAATCCGATCACGTTTCTTTTGAACAATTGTGCCCAAACAATCAAAGCATATGTAAAACTAAAAAGCTATGCCATCATGTTCGTTTTGCTCGGACCCCGTAAATCACCGCTTGCGGTTATATTTATTATTATTATTATAACGAAACGCTAATTTGCCATTAAACCATACAGTAAAAAGTTGGGATATTCGGCACATTGATTCGGTTCAGTCATATCTTTAATTTATCAAAGTTTCAAGTCTGCACTTTGAGTGCTCTAGCGCCACCAACATTTCAAATTTTTTATTACATCTATGCACATAACGTTTGAATGGTACACCACATTTTGAACATTAAGGTATATTTGGAATCCTTGGATGAGACCGAACTCAACGCAGACGTCAATTTATGGGGTAAACGTAATTGATCAGGCTGCCATATTGGATTTAATCAAAAACACCTAAAAGGCATCAAAGTTCGCAAAGTTTGTCCGATTTTCACGAAACTTGACGCAGATGATCTTCAGACTATGACTCACAAATGTTATTGCTTTTCGGAGCCATATTCAAAACCCATCGCCCGTCGTGACCAATCAAGTTTGGCGGCGAAGCCGCCAAACAGGAATTGAAGTGATCTCAGCAAGGCTTTCGCGTATCAACACCAAACTCAGTACAGGGTCTCAGGACTCAATTAGGAGGAGGCTAAATAAATTTGATGACTTTTGACCTATAGGTGGCGCTATAATTAGCAAAATTACATTTTAGCCTGTAACGGGTCATGTGTTTGGAATTTCATCATATTAGTGATATCTGTTAATACCTTGAGAGGTCCTTAGGCCGCCACATGCCAACATGTGACGTCAACATAAATGATCCAACCGCCATATTGGACGTCATCAAAAACACTTAAAAGGCATCAAAGGTTACAAAGTTTGTCTGATTTTCACGAAACTTGACGTAGATGATCTTCATACCATGACTCATAAATGCATTGCTTTCTGGAACCATATTCAAAACCTGTTGCCCGTGACAACCAATCAAGTTTGGCGGCGAAGCCGCCAAACAGGAAGTGAAGTGATATCTCAGCAATGCTTTCACATATCAAAACCAAACTAGGTATATAGGTTCAGGACTCAATCAGGAGGACACTCAAGAAATGTGGTAAATTTTGACCACTATGTGGCGCTATAATCACAGGAAGTGGGCTCATATTTCTGCAATGCTTTCACGTATCGAAACCAAACTTGGCTCATTGACTCGGGACCACATCCTGAGGACATACAATAATTTTAGCGACCTTTGACCACTAGGGGTGCTATAATTTGCAACACTTTCTCGTATCAACACCAAACTTGGTATATGGACTCGTGACTACAACCTGAGGACGCACAATAAATGTGGTGACTTTTGACCACTAGGGGTGCTATAATTATCAACACTTTCTCGTATCGACACCAAACTTGGTATGTGGACTTGTGACTACAACCTGACTATGCACAATACATTTGGTGATGTTTGAGGTATGCATATGTATGGGGGGTTATTGGGGTGTGTGGGAGAGGAAGTTTATCTTTGTATATGTGTGTGTGTGGGACGGGTGGTTAATTGGGTGTGTGTATAATGTAGCAACATTGGGTTGCCATGACAACTCCTGCTCAACTGCTTGGCCCCCACATTGCTGCTTGCAGCTATATTTATTATTATTATTATTATTATTATTATTATTATCATTATTATAATAATTGCACAGCCGTACTTGATGCTGGGTCTGAACTGGGGCCGGGCACGTCCTGACAGCTCGCGCAGGCGTCCCATGATCCCCGGCGGCAGGCGGATGCGCGGCAGGTCGCAGTAGGCTGCGGGGAGCAGGCCGGGCGGTGGCACCAGCACGTCCGAGGGGTAGGTGAACTCACGGTCCTCGTCGATGGTGAGTGGCAGTGGGGAGGGGCTGGGGGTGAGGGCCGGCGAGATGGCGCCGTTGGCCTCCACCTGCCACTGACAGCTGAGAGAGGGATGGAGAGAGAGATAGAGGGAGGAGGGAGAGAGGGGAAGAGATGGATGGAGAGATAGATGGAGAGAGATGGAGAGAGGGGGGAGAGAGATGGAGAGAGAGATGGAAAGAGGGGAAGAGATGGATGGAGAGATAGATGGAGAGAGATGGAGAGAGGGGGGAGAGAGATGGAGAGAGGGGAAGAGATGGAGGGACCAAGAGAGAGAGAGAGCAAGAAAGAAAAAAGAAAGACAGAGGGAGGGAGGGAGAGAGAGAGGGAGGAAGAAGGGAAAGAGAGAGGACAGTGTGTGTTAATGAGGGGGTTTGGTGGTTGGTGAGGACAGGGATTATGAGGGACACAAAGACAGAGAGGACGGGGGGAGGACAGAGATGATTCATTACTCAAACCTGACTGTGTAATCTGCCTGGGAAAACGTTCTCCTTTACAATGAACCAGTTCTGTATTATTTCTCTGCTCAGTGGGAGCTTTTTTTATCTTGCACAGACTGAGAGAGCAGCTCCTTATTTAATAGAGCACTTCTGGCACCGCCAGTGCTTTGAGACAGCCATTTTGAATACAGAAGTACATTTGATTCCCTTCATTAACTTTTATTTCTTTTTGCATGCATTTATCCAAAGCAACTTGCAGTAGAGGTACTACACTTCTGGTGTGTGCATACACCCGTGTACATTTATGTCAGTGTGTGTGTGTGTGAGTGTGTGTGTGTGTGTGTGTGTGTGTGTGTGTGTGTGTGTGTGTGTGTGTGTGTGTGTGTGTGTGTGTGTGTGTCTGTCTGTCTGTCTGTCTGTCTGGGTGTGTGTGTGTTTGCTCAGCTTACCGCTGCAGTAGTTTGGAGCAGAGCAGGTCGTGGCACGCCTCCTCCTCGGGCGTGACCTCGGGGCCGTTGTAGAGGATGCGGAGCATTGAGCAGGCCAGCACCGACAGCCCCAGAGCCAGGTCGGCCAGGAACGGCAGACCACCGGACACGTCCTCAGAGGACTCCTACAGCAGAGAGCGGACGGATACTTACTTACATGCTTTATTAGTGTCTATAGGTGATGGACAAACGTCTAAGAAAGAAAAGGTGGTTCAACATAATCCTGCTGTAAATTAATGAAATCCCTTGTAGACGCCATTCGTTTATTTTGGATCAACCGGAGCATCACAGGTAGCTAACTAGTCACAGGGACTAAGTAGGCGCAGGTATATGTTCACAAAAAGGCCTGGTTGAATTGAATGTGCAATATATCACTGCACAGATGTAACGCATCGTGCATGGGGTTGTGGGTTGCATGTACACACGTACCTGAGCTCGGACAGTGCATGAGAAGCCCCACATGGCTTTGTCAGGTGTGTTGTGCTCGCGGCCGCTCCGCATCTCAAAGGAGAACGTCACCGTGTCCCCCTCCACCTGGACAACACACCGGACACACACGAGAGGCGCAGTTGTGGAATCTGTGCTGCTAGGTGTGTGCATGACAACTATGGCTTTTAGGTTATCGTTACTTCAGGGACAGTGTAAATGCATGTGTGTATGTGTAAAGACAACAGCTGATGTGAAGACAACACCCAAAGAGAGTGAGTGTGTGTGTGTGTGTGTGTGTGTGTGTGTGTGTGTGTGTGTGTGTGTGTGTGTGGTGTACGTGTACATTCTCACCTTGACCAGGTCTTTGGGCCAGCCTGTGCCCAGTACGCTTCGGCTGCCGTAGCCCAGAGTGTTTCCCCCGTACTCCGTGACCTTGCGGCTGTTTGTGTTGGGACCAGCGTAGATGACCAGCTGAAAACAGCAGACACCAGAGGACATTGCACTAACAAACATTTGACATGTTTACATCCACAACTGATCACTTTTACCAAACTTAAGTTAAAATGCCAATTAATAAGGTCAATACTGTAAACATCATTACTGTCAATATATACAAGAATGAAATAGTTATTATTCAATGTCAGGGTCTGTGTAGTCTTGTCCTGTTCCTTTGTACAGGTGTCCACTTGTCCTGGTCCTTGACCCCTGTACAGAGACACATCCTACAGCGGACTGAGAGGCCGACTCACCTTGTCGTAGTCGTACTGTGAGGAGCAGCGTGGGTCGAAGCGCAGGTAGAGGCAGCGGGCTCCCGGGATGTGCACCGTCTCCTTGAACTTGTAGTTGTCCCGCACCGGGTGGACCGTCTCCACCGTCTTCCCTGCGGCCCACGGGGCGGGGATCTTCAGGCCGGTCAGGAAGCCCGGCTCCTCGCGCTCCTCCAGGATGCGCAGGCTATGGGAACGGGAACGGAAGGTGAGCGGTGAAGTAAACCAACACACACACACACACACACACACACACACACACACACACACACACACACACACATATATATATATATATATACACGCAAACCCACACACATGTGTGCTTTATAATCCAATATATGCCAATGTATAAGTATATATACTCTTTTGATCCCGTGAGGGAAATTTGATCTCTGCATTTATCCCAATCCGTGAATTAATGAAACACACTCAGCACAAAGTGAACACACAGTGAGGTGAAGCACACACTAATCCCGGCGCAGTGAGCTGCCTGCAACAACAGCGGCGCTCGGGGAGCAGTGAGGGGTTAGGTGCCTTGCTCAAGGGCACTTCAGCTGTGCCTACTGGTCGGGGTTCGAACCGGCAACCCTCCGTTTACAAGTACGAAGCGCTAACCAGTAGGCCACGGCTGCCCCCATATCTCTTCTTTAAACCTCTTCTGACGTAATAACCAGGGGAAACCTCTTGAAGACTGTCTGCATCTTCTTTGTAAAGATGCTAATGCAATGGGTAGCACAGAAGCTATTTTGAATTTTGATGTTTTGTTTTGCAACACAATAGTGTGTTGCATTTTACCATCACAATTGCATAACACAATCCACCCCATCCACCAGGGACTTCACATCTTTTAGCTGTCTGTGCCACTGAACACAATTAGGCGAACATCCCCCACACAGAACAGAACCCAGATTCATCAGAGATAAACTGAAACCAAATGAGGCCAGCCAGCAGCAGAATCTGACAGCAGACCAGACAGACGTGATCAAGGGCTGTCTGGCTCTGGCTCTACCCCTCTTCTCTCTCTCTCTCTCTCTCTCTCTTTCCCCCTCTCCTCTCTCTCTCATTGCAGTCTGATTTACACGTGTACAGCAGTGCAAACAGTTCACAAGAAAACGATACAATCTACATGCTGTAATCTGCATGCTGTAGATTGTATGAGTGACATGGGAATGGGGTTGAAAGGAAGGCGGAGACCCACATAAGTAATTGTAAGCGGTAAATTGGAGAACAACACGGTGATAATGCAATTTTCAGGCCGATGGTAAAAGGATTATCCCAGTGAATGGAGTACATTAACTCCTTATGGACTTCTGTCAGAATCATTCAAACCGCGCGTCTCGGTAGCCAACAGTTCAATAGAGTTGGTCAAGCAGTGACATTTCCAGGCATTAGTGAAAGAAGGATACTGTGTGTCTGAACTAAAGAAGAGTTACACAGTTGTTGGCCTGTTCAGATTGGTGTTTGTGTCTGTGAGCCCTATGACACGGTGTATTTGTTAGTGCTGGTAAACACTATTGCAGAAAGGTGTGGTCTGAAAATAACAGGTGCATTCCTACTGGTCATCAGTAGGGGGCATTTTAGCCCCTTGGCGGAGCGAGCCGCTCTCCAAAGGACTTCCTTCAGCGAAGAGAGGTGACTGGGTCTTTAGCAGCAAGGCAGTCTGTGAGGGGGGAAAACAGAAACATTTGAAGAACAAGTCTAGGTTCACATAACATTTCTCTTCAACTAATTACAAGGCAATTCTTGTACAAGCACGTCTTGGGCTATTATCTTTCTTTGGCTGCTTCTTTGGTTGGCCTACATGGGTCTCGGTCCTCTCAACTAAATATGTTCTCATTAATTTAACTTCTTAAAATGGAAAGCCATTCAGCAAAAATCAGAAAGAAAAGAAACAGAATCTCAGCGGGACTAAAGCAATTTCAGCAGCGATCTGGAGATGGCCATGATTGCCAGGAAGGTGCCCCTTGACTCTGTGGCTTTGCGGAGAGAGGCGTCATTACAGCCCAGAACAATAATCTGCGCCATTAAAACACCCCGACACAAGACACCAATTACATAAAAGTATACAATTACAAAAACATAAGTAGCTTGCGCAGAACTTTTTCTCCTTTATGTACAACACTTTCACTAGAGCACTTCAGTAGAGCTGTGACTTAGTTAATTAAAGAACAAAATGGATCGCTCGCCAAGCAACACAACGACTGCATTTAGACGATACACACACACACCAGGGATAGTGAACACTAAGGGCCAGTTTCCAGTATGTAGTCATAAACTAGTCCAAAAAGAGAATCTCCACTGGAAAACAAACCCTTTTAATCGACTAGTCTTAATCATTACATGGGAAACTGGCCCTTAGCAGAACACACAGAACCAATGCCTCCCACTCTGGCACGACCACCAGCGTCTGCCCTAAGGGGCCGTGCGTGAGGTGACCCGGTGGCGTGTGGTCAGGTGAGGTGAGGTGCGGTCAGGTGGGTCAGGTGTGGCGTGGCATGGCGTGGCGTGGTTCACCTGGCTGGTGTAGAGGACCAGCTGGACCAGCTGGGGCATGAGGGCATCGGCCAGCGTGAGCGTCTGCAAGTTGGGGTGCATGAGGGAGGTGAGCAGCACCGGCAGCAGGTGGCCCAGCATGGTGGCCTTGGTCACCTGCTCCAGACCCTTCAGCCTGCACACACAGAGGGGGGGGCAGGACACATAGCAAACGCATGTCTTGAGAAAATGTTATAGATCGCAATGAAATGACACATGTAGAACCATAGAATACTCATAGATATAGAACCTACAATTACTGGCAGGCATATAGTTCAAAGAACATCAAACATGGGGTGAGTCTAATGTTTTAAAGGGGGGAGCCTAATGTGCTCAGAAAAAGTTTGTAGTCATTCGCATAGTGGGCTCAGTCCACAGCTGGGGATCCTGGCGTCTATCCATACCTGCTCTCGCGGTCACTGATGTCGCTGTTGATGAGGGCGGTGGTGACCTGTTGGAGGGTCTCCAACACCTCGTCGCAGCCCACCAGGATCTTGGTGGCCAGGGACAGGATGCTGGTCTGCAGCTCCTAGGGGGACGACACACACACACACACACAGAGGCTTCGGTAGCAAGGACACCTTCTCTCTCAAGAACCAGGGCGTTTGCGTGGCCCAAAGCAAGAGCAGCGATGAGCGGAAGCAGAAGCGAACGTGGCAAATGCACTCGAGAGCTTTCAGTGGCCACCAATCCAACATGAGAATCAGCTATACGATATACAGTACACAGGGATTAAAGTGAAAAAAAATCGTTTGACTGAACTTTTTTCAGGCCATAAGTCATACGTTGTTCATATCTACCTATAGAGATAGCACCCCTTTTGCGGTCGCGACCTATTGGTTTTTAATGTACAAAAAGATGCAAACAGCAAAGTAAAGGGAGTATTCGCCTTATTCACACAGCGGCCATTGTTTAAACCAAAACGAGGCTACAGGGTACACTTACTATATAATTAATGCCACCTACAGGTGAATGCATAGAACATAACAATCCTATGGTTTGTACCCTGTAGCCTCGTTTTAGCCGCCAATGGCCGCCATGTGAATAAGGCGAATTGAGAGTGTAATTGATTGAGATTGAGTTTTCCTGATGAACAAAAATATATTTTAGTACCATCCCTGACCATTGCTGATTAGCCATTGCTGTTCTTTTCTACTGCAGCAATATTGTAGAAAGGCTTTAACACACTCTTATTTAATTACTTCAGGCCAAAAGTGTTTAAAGGGGAGATTTTTTTCTTGTTAATATGCAATTCAACACCAAGTAAAATCTATAAAATCAAGTTTGCAAGACTTCCCATTTCCTCATCAAAGTAACAAATCAGAACATTCTAGATATTGTTCATATTTCCATTTGTTGCCTCATCCGCATTTAATGAAAACATGGTAATTTTGAGTTTTACAGACAACTCAGTTTTCCAATGAGCAGCAATACTGTGTGTGCTCATGCAGGAGGTCTGCGCATTTGTAACGACAATCTGGAGACGGCGCTTTTGTCTTCAGCAACAGATTGTATAAGGTTGACAAGAGGTTGGGATATGGTTAAGGACAGGTCGTGTTGCGCTATGAAAGAACATGCATAGCCTACTTTCTAAACGTAAAAACGGTCAGCCATAGATAAACGTAGCCTACATCTGTCGTGGTGGCTAGTTGCACCAGGTAGGGAAGATGTCCTGAAGTGCACGAACGTTAACCTTATGGCGGTCTTCTGATTGGTGGCGTGCTAAAACGTTTTCCTATTGCATCCATAAACAATTTTCTTGCAGCGAACCGCGCAAAAGCAAACTCCTGGCACTTTAATTTCTTTACACCATGGCTTGTTAGTTCTCCCCCGTTTTCATCAGCTGCCCATCTGCATTTATTTTTTAACTTTTGACACCTGCCTTCCTTTAGCAACAACGCATCCATGACAGCTAGTGGCCTTGCCAAATAGACGCACACAAATCATGACGCTAATATGCGAGGTTCTGGTAGGCCCACTGGTTATGGTTTTGTGCTATAAATTAATAATATTTTATAGCAAAGTTTTAAGTTGACTATTTTAATTGTATGGTTATTTTTTGTCAACATACACTCACAACCTATTGTCGTTAAAAGTGAGGCCTAAGCAAAATAGGCTACAAGGCTGTCTGTGCGTCACAAACACGACTGACCCCCTTACTCGACACGCTCAGTCAAAACCTTCCGTCGCAAATTGTGAAAAACATTGTTGTATGTCATAACAGACGGGATAATAAATTGCATAGGCTACGGTTTATATTGCGTCGCTTTACACATAATGTTAGTTGCATTGATTAAAAACTGTAACAATAATAGTAGCCTACATCGGGTGGCATAGCAGGCTATCTGTTCAAGTCATAGGTGACACCCAAAATGAATGACCTCCCCTGACAAGAGTTCGCGATAGTAAGTGTCTACATTGATGCACGGAAAGAACAAAGCGTCCGAATTCGCACATAGAGCTCACAATATCATATCCAAAAAAGTTAAACGGATTGGCCAACCTCATCAGCTGTCTCGATTGTGTCACTATAATCCAACTTTTAGACCGTTATAGTCCTCCATACGTGTTCTTTTTTTTAAGCAAACGCCCGAGACAAGTGTGTAGCTACAACATACAAAGCGAAACTCATGGCTGACGTAGGCCATATAGGACGTATCTTCTTGAGCGGTCACGGATTGAGACACAGAAAGTTCTCAAGAACACTATTAGGTCTTTAAACATTTACCTAATATTTGTAGTTGCCTTAAAAAAGGAAAAGCAAAGGTGACAGTCCCCCCCCCCTCCTATTTTTTTTCTCATCGGATCTGCATCGATCTCAAATATGACATTTCTAAAATCAAATTGACGGAAATCCGTCCTATGACGGAGAACTTTAATCCTTGTACAGTACAGTGGCAACGTAGCTGTAACAACTATTACGTGTCCAGAGGATTTGAGCTTGCTGGATGGCAACAGCAAAGTGCTCAATACACAGTAAAGATCACAATAATCCAAACAACTGGGTTCAAAGATTCCTTAAAGAAATGCTTGGGTGTGCAGTAGCGAAAGGAAAATATTGTCAAACCGCAAGTGCATAATTTCTCTTTAATGGTGAGTCATGGTCTGGTTCTCAATGATGAAACGCACAGACTTAATTATATTTCTTATTAGGCTGATTTAGGAGTCCTAGGAATGCTTTTCTGCTCAAAATATTCACTGAGGTAATGTCTCTTTTCAGGGCCCTGTACAGCCATCCATTTCAGGGGTACTTCAATGTCTGAGGTTTTAATACTTCCTTGCAAAACCTTTTCACACAAATTAAAGATCAATCTTTGAATGCTAATATTACAGCATCCAGGAAGTCTAGGTCATTCTATACCGGGCAGGGAAATGTACCCTATTGATAAGCTACAATGGCACAGCAAATGACCAAGGCTGATACACGCAGACTACGACGCTCTAACCTACTTAGAAGACTGCAGTAAAAACTACTTGCAAGCCAGCACAAGCCATGCCCACAAATAACAACTGCAGCCATGGCGTTCTGCACGGCTCCTTGGACAGGACAGGCAGGGGCGCAGCACATGACGCGAGTGCACGTTCCGCGCGGACAGCACACAGAACAGAGACAGAACGGACGAGTAGGGGGATTTTAAAGGGGATGTTTACCTGTACCTTCATTGTTTCCCCTTGGAGGGAGCTGTCGCTGTCATCAGCGTCATCCGGCCGGAGCAGGATGGTGTTGCTGAGTAAGTGGTTCTGAACCGCCATGAGGTAGCGCAAGCTTGGAGAAGCCACCTGCAGGCCAACAGCAGAGGGATTGATTAGGGTACAGGATACTCTGTGTAGAAGTGTGTGTGATTATATATTCATAATATATGATGTATATGAGCCATAAGTGCCATTATGTTGTTTGCACAGAATGCTGCGTTGTTACAAGTTTTCCCACAGTGATGATTTACAGAAGACAGTTCTCTATGTGTGTTATTCATTTTTACTTCAACATGCAGAGCATTATACTGCAGGACCAACAAAAGATGGTCAAATTCAACCGTGTGAGCCAATCACAGATCAAACAGATGGCTTCATTGATGTTGGCACTGCGGTGGTCTAATCTATACCACAGAGAGCAAAATGGCTTTTGACCAACGGGGACCGAGAGGCCCATTAGCAGCTGACACAACAGCCGCGAGACGCACTGGCACTGTGGACAGGAGCTTCTGGAAGTCGTCCCGGGCCACGGTTTGGCATTTGGTGATGAGAAGGCAGGACTCGCGCACCACTGTCTTCAGGATGTAGTGCAGCAGTTCATCACTCAGCCTGCAGGGGGAGCAGAGAGAAGTGAGCGTGAGGGAGAGATAGGGAGGCTGACAGCTCTTCTGTTGAGAGGTGATTCAGTGCACTGAAAATCAGCCTGAAACCAGAAGAGCACAAATTGCTCTGGTAATGTGCAATACAGAATTGGCCAAGAATTTTATCTCCATGGCAGCAAAATCAATTAGACGTTAAATGTTTCGTGATAATTTATGAGACATAACTAAAAGCTGCATGCAATTCACAATGGCCAGCCAATCTCTGATTAGTTGACTATATTTATTTGTTGACTGAAGAAACTGAAGCATGTGAGTGGGGAATGGGATGACCAAACAGATTTAACGCTTCTGGATTTCTCTCTCAGAGGGGCTTTCTAGGGTCACTGACGTTTCAGTATGAAAATTACCTGATATATTCTTTATTCGACAGCAAGCTTATTTCATTAAGATGGACATCTGTGCATAGACAGGTCAGTGGCAGAGGGACCACAGGCTAGTAAGGTGTGCTAGTTACCTGTAGTGGTCGTCGTCCTCGCTGCCGAAGCGGTTCTTCTGCAGCTGGTCGGACAGATTGGTGAGGATGACGTCCCGTAACTGGGACAGGCCACTGTTCCTCTCGCCTGCAAACAGTTAACACGCCACACAACGGTCAAAGTGATTTTACGCCTGTCATTTACACGGCTGAGGTCTCTGTGTGAACAGGTCTGGAATTTTACCTTCCGTCAGGACCAGCTTCAACAAGTTGTTCAAGTCCGTCTCCCCCGAATACAAGATATTCAGACCAGAGCTAGAAAAGAGGACAGTGGGTTCACTTATAAGTTAATGTTGTAGATGTGGCAACAATAACATTATACTGTTATTTAAAAAAGGATTTTTGAGCTATTTGCATATTCCTTTCATACTGGATGTTCCTTACTGTGAAGGATTGCACCAGACTGGCAGTCAGATAGGGGGCAATACACAAGGCAAGGCATTAATACCACTGTGCACAAACTAATTAAATTACTGCGCAAAATCATTTCACTTTTTCAATAATATAATCCTGTGCGCATGACCTTACTGTTAAAAACGCAGTGACTGGCCCCAGCTGTGGCGCAACTGGCTGGGGCACCTGCACCGTACGCCGGCGACCCGGGTTCAATTCCCGCCCCGTGGTCCTTTCCGGATCCCACCCCTGCTCTCTCTCCCACTCATTTCCTGTCACTCTCCACTGTCCCATCATTAAAAGGTAAAAAAAAAGGCCAAAAAAAATATATACTTAAAAAAAAAAAAAAAAAACAAACAAAAAAAAAAAACACAGTGACTACGAGCTATCATTAAGGTAAACCTCCGTCACATTCCGCTAAATATCATTAAGGTAAACCTCCGTCACATTCCGCTAAATATCATTAAGGTAAACCTCCGTCACATTCCGCTAAATATCATTAAGGTAAACCTCCGTCACATTCCGCTAAATATCATTAAGGTAAACCTCCGTCATATTCCGCTAAATATCATTAAGGTAAACCTCCGTCACATTCCGCTAAATATCATTAAGGTAAACCTCCGTCATATTCCGCTAATATCATTAAGGTAAACCTCCATCATATTCCGCTAAATATCATTAAGGTAAACCTCCGTCATATTCCGCTAAATATTAAGAAGTGCTAGTATTTCTGCTTGATTACGCACTGCAGCGTATAAATAAATTAGCAAATATTGGCATCACCACATCTCAAGCTCACATTCCCACCTCTCGAATAATAAGCATCACAGCTTTTAGAACCGTTGTAAACAAAACCAATGAGGCAATAGCAGACCTTTGTCCTAATGGACACAAACAATACACACACAATTACAGACCTGCCAACCTTGAAGACATATTTTGAGTAGCACCTCAAGCCAAGAAAAAAAAACTGCTCACGTCGACCTCCATGCATGCAGCCAAAAACAGACATAGCAAGATACATTTTGGATGGGGACCCATCTTTAATGTCGCATATCTATCTAAATTTGATCAAAGGTGGATGTTTTCACCTTTTAGCGTAGTTTTAAGTAAAAAATCGTCCCAGTGTACTTTGATGTGAAAATGCGTGGTTGCTACGCAAAATGCATACAAGTTGGCAGGTCTGCAATTATTACAACAATATTTCTATAAAACTCCCACCCCAATAAACACTACTAAACTGAATTGAATTCATTACACTGTTCGAGCTCATCCCACTGTTCTCAAGCTCAGAACCACAAGTTCCCTCCGTGACTAACACCGGCCAATATTTTCCATCCCTGGAAGTAAATCCAGGGCAGCAGTCTACAGAAACGAACAACATAATCATTTTTCTTCATTGAGCTGTGTGTGCCCGGCATGGCTTGGTCTACTCTATCTGTGATGCATCACAAACTGAGAAACTGCGGTACACCCATTGAGTTCATGGCACTTTTCTCTCCCAAACGGTTCAATATGTTCTCAGCAGGGGAGCGAATGGAGCAGACATGGATGCATGGATGAGACGCTGTGATGGCTTCTGAGCTCCACGATGACACACGATGTCAGGCCACAGCACTGCTTTCTGTCTGACAAAACAGCCTCACAGAGAGCAGCTGAGGCCTCTCCTGAACGCTGGCTAAAGCGGTCAGCATGAGCACACTCACTCCCCTGTCTTTTCATACTTGGAAAGTACATTAGCTGTCCGAATAGTCACTAGTCCATCTCCATTCAGATTCACGCAAAGATTCCACTTGGTCTTGTACTAAAAACGTATCACTGTGTCCATCACACAGCTTCTACTTTAGTGAGATATGGCCATATTAATATTGATAATACATTTGATCTATAAATGCCTTTCAAGTCACCCAAGGACACTATACAATTTCAAGGTTCATGGACGTTATACATTACATACAGGCAGACATTACAAAGGACACAGAAATTACACAGAGCGCATTGTACAATTAAAAGTTTAAGGCGCTACACACTACATACAAACAGACAGGTGAGTTTACCTGATGGCCAGGCAGACTTCCCTCTGGATCTCAGCTCCAATCTGACCCACCGGAGCCATCAGGAGCTGCCACAAAAGCAGGCCGGCACGCCGCACACTCTCCCGGTTCTGCTCCGACTGCGGGTTAAAGAACCGGAACACCACCTAGAACAGGTACATGGAGAGTGGGTTAATGATTAGAACGAAGACAAAAAACAAGGGGAAACGTGGGGAGAAGACAGCAATAGAGTTAGTGGAATTAAACGTTGGAGTGGAGAACAGCTCTATAAGTATACAGACATTCATTGAGATTAAACTCAACCCAGACGCTTTTTGTCTAATGTACTTCTAACGCACTTTCCCTTTTGAATATTCTTTTTCTCTGCTCATTTTCAAAGCACTTTTGAAAGCTATCGGAATTGTGCCACATGAATAAACCTGCCCCTAAATGGAAGGTCCACCACACCACCCTCCGGGCACCGCCGCGTGTCACGTCCACTCACCTGAAAGACGACCAGGATGCAGCGGATGATGCAGGTGTCGCCGTTGACCATGGCCTTCTCCATGATGTCGCAGATGCTGCTGAAGTGGCGCGCCTCCATGGGGTGCTGCTTGCCCAGCAGGGGCCCCATGGGCATGGTGGGGCCGCTGGCCGCCAGCAGGTTCAGCTGGTGGATGCACATGGCGCCCACGTGGTGCAGCAGCTGGCTGATGACCTTGCCCGTCCCCACCATCTCGTCTGGAGGAGGAGGAGGAGGAGGAGAGGCCAGTTAAAAGGGACAGGCTAGGGATTCAGGGGGAAAGGCTGGAGCTGATGTTCTTAATGAAATGGACAATCTAATTAGACCCCTTCCTCTTCCGTGTCTCTGAAGTAACGCGTGTGGGAGGTGGCAGTGTAGTGGCTAAGGAGCTCGGCTAGCATGCAGTAGCCACACAAAAGAAATGTATTCAATTCCCAACTCCAGAGAGACTGGCACCTGCTATTGGGATCTGTGAGTCGCTTTGGACAAAGATGTCAGGTGAATGCATAAATAGAGCAACGTGTTGATGACATGGTAGGACAGGGGTTATCATGCCTGAGACATTGTCTGACCTCCGTTTTAGATCGAGGACTGTGAAGAGCAATGTGTTGAATTAGAAAACAAGTATTGTATTGCTTTGTAATGTATAACTGGACTGCACTTGTTAAGGTACAAACAAATACAAGCCAGCAACAACAAACAATGTCTACCACGCGCTACAACAAATGCAGCTACTACACTGGTTCACCACTAGTGAAGACAGTCATTATATAATTAGTGCCAGATGCAGTCTAGCCCTGTAATTGTGACTTCCTGCTCCACAAGAGTCTGCTTCTTGTATACAGAATAGCTGGTTAAAACACACACTGTCTTTGGGAAGATGGTCTGTTTGTGTACAACATGCTGTTTTGTAAACAACCGTTTTACACACAACTTGTATTGCTATAAAACAGGCAAACCAGATGGGGCCTGCCAAAGGTGGCATAACCCTCTAGGACGCAATATACTTAATGACCGCAATGTTGACCATTATCTGTGTAATGGGTGTGTGGTACACTTTCATCTTTATGGGACACATGCAGAGTGTGTTCCACATTAAAGCTTAACATGGTGTACACTTAACAATGGCTTAAGAATGTGAGGGCTTCTGATAACAGCCACAAAGAGACAGATGTAGAGAGAGAGAGAGAGAAAGAGGGAGGGAGAGAGAGAGAAAACGAGTGAAGGGCATGGAAAAAGGCATGTCTTACCCGTGGGCTCTTGGATGAGGTGGCTAACGCCCAGACGTTGGCACACGTGATGGAAGGCCTGGTTGCCAGGGTTACACCACTGGTCCATGTAGTCGCTGGAGCACGTCCAGATCAAGTTGTTTAGGGCGTCATAGCAGGCCCCTGAAAACACCAGCGTAGGAGAAGCACTTAAAACTCCAGCTACAGAGAGCCCTACCATCATGCTGCCTACGCCTCTCTGAAACAAGGGCTTTGCAATATCCCTCAGACAAAGGTGATGAAGTGGAACACATTTGCAATTAGCGAAGCATATTTTCATTACTAATAACAGCTGAGGTGGGGGAGCTAATTACAACCAAGACATTTATAATTACCATTCAACATGAGGCTGGTCAGGAGGAAATGACATACTATCACACACATTATGCATAATCAGTTCGCACAACACACACAGTGTGTGTCTCGTTCCTTTGTCTTTTCTCATTCCTGCCATGTCTGGAAACCAGAGTCGTTTCCAGACACTTGTGCCAATGCGACCAGGTTAAAGATGTGCCCTTACCCAGTCCTCCAACCTGGGCGCCACGGCCTAGAGAGCTGCCCGGGGCGTCGATGAGGTCCACACGGCTGAGGAACTGACCATCTGCTAGATTGAACACCAGACTGGACGCTAGGACTGGAGAGAAAGAGGTAGACCAAGACGGAGGGTGAAGGATGAGAAGGACAATGAGAAACAGCAGAAATGTGAACAGTCCATACAAATATGTGGAGCAGGAAAGAAACTATTATAAAGCCTTATGGCCTGTGCAGATTACACTATATACACTATTTCCACGATGGTCTTTGCGATTAACCATGTCAGACTAGGCGATCATAGAAACATAAATTCTTGCCGCGTCTTGGAGATTGGCTACATTAGTCCTACAAGATCATGTAGCCTACCGTAGCCTACTCGTTGCGTGTCGTCATAGTGTTTAGGTCAACATGGGAGTCGTAGCAGATTCCCCAAATTTCTGACATGCTAAACTTTTGGTCGTGGAGTCGTGAAATGTTGCAGACAATAAATCGCAGGTCATTGAATATGTCACATTACAAGTAGGGCTGCACGATATTAGGAAAACATGCGATATGCGATACCATTATTGAGTACTGCGATAACGATATAATTTGCGATATTTAAATATACTGCTCAATAAAGGTTTTCCACACATATTTTGAAACCTTCCACCCTTTTCTCCATTCTCAAACTACATTCACAGAATGTCTGACAGTTCTTGCAAAATAAAACACTCGCCTCAAAAGTTTTACTTGTGCTCAGAACCAAACAGTGACAGAGTGATTCAGTGTATGATTGAAGTGTTCCCTTAATTTTTTTGAGCAGTATATTTAATGTTTTTTTTTTCATTCTGCTTGCTGCAAACATACACTGTAGGGTTGGGGGGGGGGGGGGGGGTAAATGTATAATTACAGAAATAAATGTATAATTTTTAAATAATATAAAATATCATGTAGCCTATATGGCCTGATGAAAGTGGACAGCTAAGAGACCTACTGACTAGGCTATCGAAGTTGTGTGGAAGATCTGCTCCTAATCCTCATAAAAGACGGGTGGACAGCCAATCTGAACACTTGTGCACCAACCAGCGGAATATTCCACATTGCCAGCCTTCGATGGGCCTAGCAAAGAAGCTAGGCCTACTTAAGCTATATCGCGGCAATCATCTCAGTCTGTAACCTCATACAGTACGCTGCGCATCCCACGTTATTAGGCTACCGGCATGCCGACTACGAGAGCAGCGGAAAGTGAAAGTAATTGGGCTGCAATCGCACAGTCCAGAAGTAGGTTAAATAACTTTTACAAATAACGAATCCTGATTACCTCTGTGCTGCTGTCTGGGGCTTTTGCTAAATGCAAATCATGAAATACAAGCCTTACAGACAGTGAAAGACAACTTCTGATATAACGATAACGAAAGAAATTGTTTATTTTAACACGGTGGAGAAGGACGCATTTGCGCTGTGTTTGTAACACGGCATCCTTCATAAACCCAAAATATTCCCATATAACAGACGTGCTTTTCCTTTTAGTCACTAATTCCTCTTCACCCAAGTGTAGCCTACCTCGCTCGACTCACTATTTTCAGCCATCACGACTTAGCTCCCGCTCTAACACCTAAAACACCACACACCTAAACTGGTAGGGGACGGGCTTCTTGGGCTGCATGACCGCATCAGTTTGGTAAAATATGTTGACATTCAGAATGTGAATACACCATAGACTGTATGGAATGCGCACGGCACAGAAAATGTATCGAATTTATCGAAAATTAAGTCATCTTTGCGGTATGTCCATCGCAAGTGTTGATATCGCGATAACGATAGATTTTAGATATATCGTGCAGCCCTAATTACAAGACGCGTTTCTCTTTCGACGTCATTCCCAATCTTTCATATTCCGGCACGACACTGGAAATTTGTCAGCTACGACAAAATCGTAGCAAAATCGGGCTAAAATCGGGTAATCTGCACAGGCCATTAGAGAGAGACCATATAGCCTTGCTGGTTGCTTTTATTTGATTGACATGAATGACCCAAAGCAACACATTAGAAGTGTTCCAGAAGTGCTTAGTGCGACTGCGGTGTCTCGGGTCTTACTCTTGAGGGAGGACAGGCCGCTTGTGCCTCCGAACAGGGAGCGGGTGGCTGAGCTGCCCGCTACGCCTGGCGGCGGCGCCACCATCACCATGTAGGTGCCGCACACGTACATGGGCGTCTTCCTCAGGGTCTTCAGTGGGAGTCCACAGCTGGTGTTGACTACTGGACGAGAGATGGCGTGGAAGTGGTGAAACAGAGAGAGAGAAGCAAAGACATGAGAGAGAAGAAAGAAAAGTTTAGAAAAATCAGCGCAATCACAAACAAATGCCACCACCAATCAAAACTGAAGGGATGCAGACCCCCATCCCCAGACGCAGTCTACCTCATCATATGATCACAACCATGATTACCATCAACATCACTACCATCATTGTCCGGCCATTTTGAAAGTGACCACCACCCCGTCGGCGGTGTGATTGTGGCGGCTCACCTGACTGCTCCTCCTTGACGGGGTTGGTGATGGCCGAGCCGGTGAGGGCGGCGAGCGTGGCCGAGTGTGAGGCGCGGAAGCGCGACATGCGGCTCAGCAGCAGCTCATTCAGACACTTGGACGACTCGCCCTCCTTGCGCGACAGGATGACGCGCTCCTGAAGGACGTCGGCCACGCACAGCCCCGACTGCGTCTGTGGGGGGCAGGACAGAAAGGGCCGAGTCAGAGACAGGTGAGTCCTGATTCAAAGCACACATCAGACTAGGAGACACTGCTGCAATTCCTATCACTGGTACATTACCTCAAGCTTACTTTTAGGAATAATAACATTCAAGGCTCCATTCAACACTCCAGACACACAAAATCGATATATCTGTGCAATCAATCAATCGATCAATCAATCAAGAGATGTACAGGGGCGACAGATGTAAATTTGTGCTATAATCTGGCTCAGTCATATAATGCACATATTTCCTGTAAAATAAACTTATCAATGAACCAATCAGATCAATCAATCATAATGTATTTCCACTGCCATTATCTGTGTGTGAGGCTTGTCGCTAGTCTGTGGGTGGTCTTACTGAGAGCTGGAAGACGTCCATGAAGACGGAGTGGCCTTTCTGGGTCTTCTCGTTGAGGCTGACGGGGGACCAGACCCAGTAGAGGTAGCTGCCGTCCGAGCACAGGTGCAGGGAGGTCAGGCTGCTGCCCACGGGGAAGTGGTGGGCAGGCATGGCCACCATCTGCACCACCTGGGAGAGCGAGCGAGAGCGAGAGCAAGAGAGAGAGAGCAGGCGGGCACAGAAGATGCCAACGGAGGATTAACACAGATTAGCAGTTGTGACGAGCTTGTATCTATCTACCAATGTAATCAAGGTTCAGCCATAATTGAGCTCATCTGAGGATGACTAACTGGCAAAATCAACTTGAAGCCCAACTCACGCCTTCCACTGCTAAAACATTTGATATTCAAGATCTCTGTGATAACTGCTGATACATTTAAAAGAAAGGTTTTCACATATTCATACTTTACCCAGGAAAAGATATCTAATGGTCTATAACTTGAGGACAATTAAGTTAATGCTTGATTGTCAATTCTCAAGCTGATGAGGCAGCCAAAGTGAATGCAAAAAGTTACAAATATCAATTTTAAAATGCAAGTGGTAAAATTCTCTTTACTTCTGACACACTGTGGCAAAGTGATTGATGGGGGATGAGAATCTAGCAGTGTTAACATTAAAACCAGAATAAAACGTCAATATTTTCAATGAATGTGGCTAAAGCATGGAAACGTGGTGCGACGCCCCTTTTCACACTCTTCTCTGCACGGACTCAGTGTTGTGAAGTGAGGTCCAGCTGGCGTGTTCAGCACTCCAGTGTGAAACAGAGTGCTGATGTTCACACTAGCCGGTGAAGAGGGTGAAACACCCAGCAGCACTAGTGAGTGTGTGAGAGTTATGCACCACCGGATGTGTGTTTGTGTGTATGCGCGTGTTTGGTAGTGCAACTGCACATGGACAATGTAGGAGTTGATAACTTAAGTCAGCGTGTGTCTGACTGGTCAGTGAAATCGTCCATGCCACGACAGGTGTATGCAGGCAGGGAAAGTCATTATTTACTTTTGAGTGGCTGGTGAATTTGACCATGTACTTGTCATTGGCTGGTACAAATAGATGTTTTAACTTAAAAGTTAATTTCCAGCCCTGGGTGGATGAGTGTTTTGCACAAAGAGTAAAGGGGCTGCAGATAATAGCTTGTGTGTGTGTGTGTGTGTGTGTGTGTGTGTGTGTGTGTGTGTGTGTGTGTGTGTGTGTGTGTGTGTGTGTGTGTGTGTGTGGGTTTGTGTGCATTACCTGCAGCGTGTAGGGGTCCATGACCTGGCAGAGTTGGTGTGGTTTGGCATCAAAGGAGGCGGGGCGATGGAGTAGGCGGCCACTACAGTAGACCACCCAGCCAGCCTCCAGCTCCTCATTACGACAGTACACAAAGCCCCTGAGAGAGGGATGGAGAGAGAGAGAGATAAAAGACATTTAGATGATGTCAGTGCATTTGAACAGTACTCTTGAACATAACATCACTGTTATGTGGGACAGGTCCACATGTAGCGTGTGAGTAAAGGAAGAGCATGTGTTATTGGCATTGAGAAAGTATCTTGACATGTGGAGATGAGGTGGGAGGGCCTGTATATTGATAGCAGAGGTGAATATTACTCTGGACATGTGTACGTGTGTGGCTACAAATGTGACCAACATTACAAATACCCTGATGAAGAAGTACACAACGTTCACCAGGGTATATCAATGGTCAGATATGTTAAATATGTGCAGGGTATTTTGTGTGTGTGTGTGTGTGTGTGTGTGTGTGTGTGTGTGTGTGTGTGTGTGTGTGTGTGTGTGTGTGTGTGTGTGTGTGTGTGTGTGTGTGTGTGTGTGTGTGTGTGTGTGTGTGTGTGTGTGTGTGTGTGTGTGTGTGTGTATTTTTAGCTCTAGGTTCGCGTTACCTCAGTGTGCCGTGCAGGCCGGAGCCGAGCTTGCTGAGGCCTCTCCCAAAGGAGTTGGTGGTGTAGAGATAGAGGCCGTCAGTGGCCAAGCAACGGCCCAGGTCTGTGTCTGCAGCAGGGGGAGACAGAGAGGAGAGAGAGAGAGAGAGAGAGAGAGAGTGAGAGAGAGAGAGAGAGAGAGGGAGGAAGAGAGAGATGAAACAGGTGATAATAAAGATAAAGTCATTAGGAAACAGGTACACACAGAGCAGTGGGATGACGACAAGAAAAAAAACGAAAGGGATGGAACCAATCACTTTGTATACGTCCCATGAGAGAACATGGGGAGAGAGAGAGAGAGAGAGAGAGAGAGAGAGAGAGAGAGAGAGAGACACACACACACATAAGCTATTGACTTTGACTCATAGCAGGTGGTGTGGCGGGGGGAGACTGCGGGCCCCTGATTCATTCGAGGCCGCTAGACTTCCCAAGGATCAGCAGGGGGCTCATTGCACCAGCGCCTCACCCCCAAACCAGACTCTCTCCAGCCTGCTTCCTCATCAGCCGCCATACTCTCTCTGCCTACTTATGGTGACTCAGTAAGAGCGCTAGCGTGGAGATGGAAAGCAACCACTTGTGTTCTGTTCTGAGTCCAGCGATCAAATCTGTGTGTGGAGTTCTGTGAATGCTCCACTGAGCTATAACGTGAAGAGTAGCAAGATCATATATACGTATGCATACACCTTGAGAATGGGTATCTGCTGGACATCACCATTATGATTGAGTGTGTTCTTCTGCCTGCGGGATGGCAACCTTTATCAGCTCCGTGTGCTGAAACTACATACAGGAGGGTGTCTGAAAGCAGGGCAGCTGATCTGGGAGCAGCTCAGCTGGTCTGCACCTACAAGGGTTTCTGGAATGGACGGTGGTGTGGGCAGGTCAGGTCACGTCCCAAATCAGCGACTTGTGAACTGAAGGGGGGGGGGGGGATGTATTGGCTTACAGGAGTGCCCAAGGTCAGCTCATCGATCACTCGGCACCAGAATTGTGCTCAGAAACATAGCAACTATCGGCTTCATGAGGAGAATGCGCCTCTTTAACAGTCAAAATGAGCCCAAACTACACAGTGCCAGGGCGTCCCATGAAACACTGAAATGAATAATATACGGATGGATATGAATTAATCATCGCATTGGAAGGGAGGGGGGGGGGGGGGGGGGGCTGGCACTGAATTTAAAAAGGCCAATGGACTTCGTCCAGTATACTGACACCAGCATGCTGAAGACAAAGAGCTTAGTCATAGCTTACCGCACATGCCCAATGGGAGAAGTATGTGCACAAACAAGCACGCAGAGGACGCTATAGAGGCGGCCTATAAAATGCCAATGCAGTTCCACTCACTCACAATACAGCGCAACACACATCCATGCATGTGTGATGAGAGAAACACAGATACTGACACTGAGACAGACAGACCATTCACACCCCACCCTTTTCACCACAAACAAACAAACAATCAAACAAACAAACACACACACACACACACACACACCTTTGCTCTCAGCTGCGGCTGCATTGCTGTCTGGGGTAGGCAGCATGTCCTCAAAGCCCCAGGAGACACTGTGTTTCCCCCCTAATAAACATGATGGAGAGCCCGGCCCCCCCTCTAGAAGCAGCAGCCTGCGAGAAAGAAAGACATGAGAGAGAGAGAGAGAGAAAGAGAAAGAGAAAGAGAAAGAGAAAGAGAAAGAGAGAGTTTAATTACAGTGACACCTACACAGGAGTGCAAAACACAAGGCAGGGATGCTGACAACACTTTAAAGTGATCCCCAACACGAGCCAAAGCCACTGAGGGCCACCAACTGCTGTTTGCGGACGTGATGGTATTAACAATACAACAGATTCTAAAATATAGAACAAAAAAAGAAAAATAAACCAGCAATAAGAAGCAGTTCATGTGTCAGGTGAAGAGACGACCTATTTATAGACATGGCAGGCACATTGCGTAGGTTAGCGGCTGTCGCTGTGCCCTCGGGCACCTTGGAGTGATACCGGGCACCTTGGAGTGATACCAGTCACCCATGTATGGCCGATAACGATAACCAATGTTTATTGGTTTGTTGTGGCCGATATCGATACGATAACGGACTTGAGATTGATAAGAGTGCTGCAGAAAACTAGAGAGATAGAGCGGGGTGATACTGAAAACTGGGCTGTTCTTGCCAAATAATTACCGGTAACTAGGCGTATAGACCCTTTTAGTTGTTTCCTAGACGGTTTCTGGTTGAAACGTTCAAAACCAACGCAGATACTTTTAAATGAAAATGAACCAGACTTCAGCATAATGCTCTACAAAATAATGCTCTTAAAACTTTTTTGTCCCCAAGTTTCCATTAGCTCAATGTTGTTTTCTGTGCCACTGGAAATGCCTTAGGAATGCACGTTTGTTTATGCAACTGAAAGGGTAAATATGGGGAAGCAGTGGCCTACTAGTTAGGGCTTCGGGCTTGTAACCGAAGGGTTGCTGGTTCGATCCCTGACCCAGTAGGAAAAATGTGGGCGGGGGAAGTGGTTGAGCACTGCTCTCCCATGCCCACATCCACGGCTTAAGTGCCCTTGAGTAAGGCACCTAACCCCTCACTGCTCCCCGAGCGCCGCTGTAGCAGGCAGCTCACTGCTCCGGGTTAGTGTGTGCTTCACCTCACTGTGTGTTCACTGTGTGCTGTGTATGTTTCACTAATTCACGGATTGGGATAAATGCAGAGACCAAATTTCCCTCACGGAAGCAAAAGAATATACTTATAAGAAAAAAGTCACTAACTATAAAGATTTTAGGATGATTCAAAGGATTAAGATATGCAATAGCGTTTTTTTTTTTCTTCTCCTTTTCGTGTCACATTTAACGGTTTTATCTCAGTGGTAGAACGTTCAGGTCATTAGCAAATTGGCTGGAAGGTGAATTAGCTCAGCCTCCAAACACAGCGGTGGGCAGGGCAGCGCGGCCCTGATCATATCAAAACACCGGCCTTGCTCTCACTGAATGATGTTAGGAGCTCATCATGTGCAGGAAACCAAAGGAAAGTCAGGAAGTGGTGGTAACAGTCATTAGTCACTACATAGCCACTTAATTAAGGGATTAGCATTTGATGTGTTATGACCATAGACTGTTCATATAGAACAGTGAATGGTTATGACGATGTTAAGATTTGTGTCAATGTATGTGCTAATATGTTAAGCATGTTAATGTTAATAGATCTGCATTAGAAATCTATGCATTAGTTATTAGAGAGAGTTACTATATCTGTATAGTCTCACTAAGCTATAAGATATATTCATCCATAATCCAGCAATTCCTTGTCCATATAGCAGAACTGTTCAACAAAGTAGAATAAAACCAGTTCTGTCTAATGCAAATCCAGTTCTAATGCTTGTCATGAAAAACAAGCGCAGTGTGTAAAAAGATAACATTGCTGGCTTGTGTGCTTTCCCTTCCACTTACAGACAGCTCAAAGCCAGTTCAAAATGTCCCCAAAATGTTCTACGATGACAAGTGAACAGTGGGGGCATTGGAGTGCCCTGCCGGATGTGGACGGCCCTGCTGGTAATAGGCATGCAGGTGCTGTGCGGGAGTGACCGGGCACGCTCACCTGTACAACACGTCGGCCACAGGCAGCTGGCCTAGGTCTGTCTGCTTCTGCAGCAGGTGGACTGTGTGGATGAACGTCTTCAAGGATCCCCTGGGGAAAGACAAACACACACACACATAGACAGAAAGACGAGGAATTATATTAGGTGGATGACAAAATAACATTATGAGAATAAGGGGAGGAGTGTTTCTGGATGTGTATGGTTTATGGAGTGTGGGAAGTCATCGGCAGTGTGAGTCAGTGTTACACAGGCACAGGGCTGAGGTCATAATATTAGCTGATTCAGACCTGCTTGACACAAATGCCTCAAAAGTTCGCTTTCTCCACAGCTGCTGACGTCATCAAATGAGGACAAGACAAAGTGGTGTGACATTTAACCCCTGCATTTGTCTGTGTGTGTGTGTGCCTTTGTGGGTGTTAATCATGACATCCCCATATTGAGTTTGTGTTCAAGTGAACGGAGTGTTTTTGGGAGTCAGTCAAAACACAGCCTCCACAACAACACAACACACAAACAACACAAAACAAAGATACAAACACACGTCGAGACAGACATAAACAGTGCATCTAGAATATACGAGTCAGATTCTGTCCACCAATCCCAATACAAACACCTCCCATCCCACCCTTCTGAAAGCCCAGGCTCTGCCTCCCTCTGACCCCTGTGTGTTGGGTGGGGGGGGGGGGGGGGGGGTGGTGGTGGTGGGGGTCGTGGGGACGTAAAGAGCCCAGCAGAAGCCAGAACGCTGGACGCTTCCCTCACACAAAGAGCCAAAGAGACGCTTGCACAAAAGCAGCAGAGCCCAGAACGCCACTGCCACCACCACCATCACCACCACCACCACCACCACCTCCATTTCACCACTCTGCTTTTGACAACTCAAGCTCCCGTGTCACCGCCAGCAGTGGGCTTTAAAAAGCAATGGAAACCACACAAAGAAAACAGAAGACAGAAGGAAGAGAGAGAGAGAGAGAGAGAGAGAGAGAGAGAGAGGAGAGAAAGAGAGAGCAAGAACAGAACAAAGAGAGATTAACATGAGGGAGAAAATGGGCCTTTTGGCAGTTGGTAATTAAGTAAACTGTCCCCAAGTAAAAAGTCCCTGAAAAGTAACAGTAATATCATATGCCTCCTTCATCTTCCAATACCTTTTATGGACCTTTGCTCTCCTTCATATATAATGCAGGTCTCTCCTTATCTGCTCTCATTTTAAGCATTATGGGCCAAAAAGCAGAAGGAGCCATGCTGATCATAATGACCTAATTCACCTTAAAAAGTCACCCCACCTTCAACTACTGATGTCTACCCTCACATTGCTGGTTGATGTCATATTAGATCATCAGGGGTAACAGCCAGAGATTAAACAAAACAGGCCCTCAGCAGTGGTGCCTCTGGTTAACGCATTGACCTCATCCCCTCTTGAAACGCTCAGCCTACGGCGCCTCAGGCCAGAGGTCTAAATTGGGACGATGTTTCCTCAAAACACACACATCCATTGCAGTGTGATACAGAGCGACAGAAGAAGGCTTCGGGCTCATCACGAATACGGCTTACTGCACTAGGGATACACACACTCAGCCTAGAAAACCCTTGCTGTGATATTATTCAATCTCCTGAGAGATGATTCAATAATCCGCATTTTTTAACGGGTAACGTTACTGAATTTTTAATCTCTCTCTCTCTGTCTGTCTGTCTGTCTGTCTGTCTGTCTGTCTTTCGGGCAACAACAGCACTCTGCCGCCTCTGTTTAGGTGACTACCGCTGCATAATGTTGCCTCTTCTTCTCGTGATTATTGCGGGATATCTGCATTAAAAGGCCTTCTGTCTCACCTGGCACAGGCAAGCGCCACCAGGGCGGCGGCAGCGTTCTCCCTCTGCATCCCGTGCAGCGGGCGTGGGACCCCAGCCCCGGGCCCCCCCTCCTCCAGCCAGGTGCACAGCAGCCCCTCCAGGCCGTTGAGGCAGTCCGCGGGCTCCTTGCCCAGGCTGAGCGGCTGGCAGTCGCGCAGGCAGGTCAGCAGCACCTCGGCCGTGACACCGCAGAGCGCCGGGTCGTTGCGCGTTTGTGACTGCAGCAGCGGGAAGAGCAAGAGCAGCCCCACGCGCGAGGTGAAGGGCGCCTGCTCCGTGCCGCCCGCCTGGTGCCCGGCCGACTGGTGCCCGTGGTGGCCGTGCGAGTGGTGGTGGTGCAGCAGGCCCTGGCGCTTCAACATGGCCAGGGCCTCCTCGTCGGATCCCGACGTCCCGGACGAGCCCCCAACTCCGCCGCCGGACGCTGCGCCCACACCCATGGAGCTGGCCGAGGGGCCCGGGACGCCCTCGCGATCCTGCTGCTCCTCCAGGGCCAGCTGCCGCTGGGCGCCCCAGAGGCCCCGCAGCGCGTTGAGGCGGTACTCCAGCAGACGGGCGTACGCATTGCTCTGGTTGCCGCAGACGGCCCGCAGACGCTCAGCAAGCTCCACAGGGTTCTTCGTCTCAAAGGTGAGGATCTGAGAACAGAGGGAAAGAGAGGGGACCATTTCAGACAATCACTCCAAGACTACTAAATATATAGAATAAGTGTGTCGATATCAAACATCAAAACAGCTCCTCCACTGTGCTAGACATTAAAAAGAGCTTCCAACAAAGTTAATATGAATTTCAATATCATACTTTTATTTCTATTAACAATTCTCTCTACTCTCCCTGAACCTTACAACTGATCTGTTTTTTACTCCATTTCATAAAGAAATATACAAGAGTTGCTAGTACGACAGTAAGATTGTCTAAAACAGCTAAGTCATAACCGGTTCTGAAAGATTTCACTTCATCAGGTTAGCCCATACATGGGCAACATACGGCCCGCGGGCCACATCCGGCCCGTGGGCTTTCCCTGACCGGCCCGCGTAAGGTCCGTGAAAAAACAATAGTCAAGAGCCTAGCATAGAGATAATGCATGCAAATCAATATCGTTGTTTTTATTTTGAAAGCGACTGCTATTTGTACGCCCATACATTTGTGCGTGGATGCATACGACGTAAACACCCTCATTGATGTGCTGGTGAATTTATGCTTCTGCGTCGACACAATGCAGTTGCCTTTACGTCGGCGTAAACCTTTCAAAGTTTTGTGTCTCTTATGTTTGCGTCGCTCACCACCGCAAAGGTTGTTAGAACGAACTCCTACTGCTGCTCGTTGGCGATACGAAGTGTTCATTTCAAAAAGTTACTGGCAGATAGACAGTTTACAATCGGATAACCCCGTAATTGTAACCAAAATATGTCTGAGTTTATTTGCAAAGCTTATCGAACTAGTATGATGCTACTACCCACAGGTTGCTTGAAGCAGCCGGCTCAACACACAGAGCGAGTTGACCAATCACAGTTATGTGCATAAAGCAAAACCATAGCCTACATTTTTTAAATAGTTTTCTTTGTGCATGTTGATTAACTAATGACAGCCTACTATTGTCTGCTCCACATTTTCGTAGTCTAATTCTGCATAGAGTTAATTTAATGATGGTAATGATTTAATGATGAAATATTGAGTGTTGATGAAATGGTGGCACAGGCCTATCGGTTGTACTGACTCCTTCACATTTTCATGACCTAGCCTAATTATATAGATATTAGTCTTTGAAAACTGGAAAAAAAATGTCAATGTCAAAAAATTATTTTCGATAATTAGGATTAAATACTGGACATAGATTAAATATTGCTGTTTTTCATTTGTCTCCCTCACATTTTCATCTGTTCTTACGACTAGTAAACAAAACCATATGATTGACTTAATGTTATACAAGAACAGAATAGAATTGAACAGAATTGAGTTCAGACTTGAGTTCGGTATTTTGGGTCCGGCCCTCCTCAACAGTCCCAGTTTGTCATGTGGCCCCTTGGGGAAATTAGTTGCCCACCCCTGGGTTAGCCTATCTGCAATTGTCCACAAAACACCAGAATGCCACTCTGGATTGTAATGCAGTGCACATCTCAGTGGATTCTCCAAATCTGAGACTGTATCAGCAGTCTAGACTGCAGACCGATCATCCCTCTGAGACTGCCACTGTGAGCTGGGGTGTGATAAGGTGTATCAGAACAGATCAGGTGATGGGCAAGAGCACAACCTTGCTAAAACAGACAAAGGGGTCATTCTAAGGACCGGATTTTCGTTTCAGAGGTTTAAGTGACTGCACTGCCTAAACCAACTGACCAAAGAGTCATCCTATATTATTGTACTGCTACAACTCATTTTTCCCTAAGAAAGGGGAGGGACTGGGAACATGCATAGTACATAGCAGCCAAGGCCTGGTTACGGTTGTGTGTCCTACACAAAGAAACAAACTGGCATAACATTGGGACTCCATAAAAGCTATATCAGGACATTTGATAAATGAATGCACAGAATGCTGTCTGCTCAAGCTCTTTTGATCAGAAATCACAGAGGAAACATTCACTTACAGTGGCTTTCTGTGAAATGTTAACCTAATTGATTTAAAAAATGTTGTGAGATAAAACAACAGTGCACAGGAGTAGCCCTCTCCCACTTTATAATGGCTCAGGTAGATGCTGACTTGCTGGTTTGATTATAACACTGGGATAGCTTAACACTTGACAGAGCATCAATCATGTCAGCATGACAGAAATCACAGGATGCAACCAAAATATATAGGTTTAGTTAGCAACACTGTGTGAAATTTCCATTGTGGATATTTAGTGTAGTCTGGATTTCATAACTTCACCTAAAACCCCCAGCCATAACTTCTCCCCCATGGAGCTGTCTCTGACCTCAGATCAGTCACTAATTACCAGCACAATGTGTTGGAAAATCATGTCCTAATTTGTCAAAAAGAACCATGAACTTTCTAGGCAACAGGTCACTACATCTAGTTCACTTTCCTATTGAATGGGCATCAAATAATTGACTTGTTGGACGAGAAGACCAGAGGTGCGTTCAATTTGGCAAACATAAGCTAACGTTTGCAAACAGGTTTCTGTTTGCCTTGAGTATTTGGTGAGCGTTCACAAACACTCACAAACAGGCTGAGGAGGTAGTTCTAAAAGACAAACAGTGGAGCTGGACGTGGGCTTGACGATGGTAACAATGCAATTACCGTTACAATGGAATGTTAACACCAAATCGTTCAAATTTAACGGTTTAGAAAAAACATGTTCACCACAAACGTTTGTCAATGTTTGCCGAATTTGAACGCAGCTCTGGTATTTGATGCTATTTAGAACTCTGCTCTCTGTGAGCCAGTCTGTTCATCCATCCAGTTCTATCAAAATCACTTAAATGTCTTTATGGACCTTGCTTTGTGCACTGCGGACAGCCATGCTGGTGGAGGCATAATAGTATAACACTGTTTCTTCAGGGGTTGAGCTTGGGTAGGTAATTTGGAAGCTGTTATAGCTTCAAAGGGGGGGACCAACTCCATATTAATACCTATATGAACTTAAAAAACGGGATGTCATTGAAGTTACTGTGGGTGTAGTGGTAGGCATTTGTGGAAATGGGTGCGCACACCGCACATCCAAAATATGTTTTTACAGGTGCCAGACAAAACGTGTCAGAGAAAGAGAGGGAGATGAAGATCTGTTGAGATCGAAACATTGCCTTTTTAGAATAAATAAAGTATTTCTTGGAGCCCATATACAGTGTGCAGACCAATCTCCTTCTCTCACTCTCTGTAGTGGTAGGCATCCCAATACTTTAGTCATAGTGTAGCTTGCCAACTTTTTACCCTATATCCATTTAGCCAAGACGCCTGATACATAGGCCTATTGACCCACCCATCCATTATACTTCTAAAGCAGCAAAGCTAAGGCTATAACTCGTCTTAGAGTAAACAACAGCAGTCTGTTGTTTGTTATGTAGACCCAATTTACATTTTTGAAGTGCGTTTTTCAGAATGGAATACACACAGAATGAATGTGTGTATTGCAGGTAGAATACAAAATTAAGACAGTGAGGCCCATTAAATTTAAATCACTGTTTTACTCTCATGGACATGATTTCTCCTGTATCATATTTTACTGTAAGCCAATCAAGATGATAAGTGGCAGTGAAGCGTATCAGACAGCTCAGCATCTGTTCCTAAGTAACATTTCTGGGGTATCGATTACAGCCAGGCTTGACGGCCTTGCTGAATTAGAGAGGTCGGAATCCATTATGCCATTTAGCTGGCCTGTACAGCATTGATTCCACTCCAGATACACTTGCGTTACCGTGGATGGAGAGTTCTGGGAGGAGACAAAAATACCCAGAAGCCCTGCATCACATGGGGAGTATTGTAGATCTGTGTATGTTGGTAATGGGAGGTCTACCACACATTTTTTTTTTAACACATCCACACAAAAAAACGTACAGATGGGATGATGTCACAAATGCAGTGACGCATTACCAATTGGTGCCAGTAAATAACATCCCAGTGACGGATCATGATGAGCGGTCTGCTACGGGTCTCTGGTGATAGCCGAGTAGCAAATACCGATGTCGCATTACATAAGGCACCAGTGTAAGGGGACACCTAGCCTACAGCGGCTGAAGAAACAGTAACTTCAATCTATCACAAAAAGAAGAGACAAGGTTGCTCCTGCTCACTGCATTTGTTTCTACAAACTAGACACACCACACTTGACCTCTCATTTTGCCCTCCATTTCTGTCTCTGTCTTTTTGTCCCCCCTCCTGCACTCTCCCCTACAATCTCTGGACACAACTTCAAAGCTCTGATTGTATTACAGTTCCACTCTGGAGATACACAGCCTTGCAGGCTCAGGTTGCAAATCACTGCAGATTGCCCCCTTCCCGACAGGAAAGAGGTTACACAGCATTTCTCATCACTCTGGCCAGGTTCTCACCAATATAAAGAGACCCTTGAGATAATACTACAGAGGTGTGTAGTGTGTAGAACATGAGCAATAGCAATGATTTCTTCATCTGCCCAGGTATCTGTCCTGCATTGGTTTATGTTGATTCTATTGCATGGTGAATTAATTCAACCTCAAGGAAGGCATATGCTTTATCACCTAGCTATTTACATAGTATTAACTCGACCTTATTCACATGTCTGCAATCGATGCACTCCACAGTACTACTGCCACAGCTTGGTGTTGACCGAGGACGAGCAATACAAAACAGAAAGCTACAGAACAGTGCACAGTGCTGGGGAAAGTGCTAAATGCTGACACAGACAGAAGATTATGATGTTGTTTATGTTGAGTCCAGACAGAAAATGGCCTGTAATCCATCACCCACCTGTCAACATCATGACCAGAAATTTCTCACTACACACCCTTTTAATGCTACATAAAAAACATAACCAGGCTCCAGACAAGAGAGGAAAGTCAGCCTATTTTTTTAGAATGGCTACTGGTCAATTGTAGGTTATTGTATGGACCGGACAGGCCAAACATGAACACAATGGGGTCATGAGGAGAAACGGATCTCCCATATCTTTCATGGGAGTCCACATCAGACTAGATCTACATGGACTGGTCTTCCTGATTTGTGTCTGCTGAGGTCAACTAAAAAGACTGGTTTGAATCATCAATAATGCAATGAAACATGGTAGGTACAAAGAAATAGGTGGGCCAAACCTAAGGGGGGGGGGGGTGTAAAAGGTGTGTATGATAAATCGTCAAAACTGAAAACATAAAAGAGTAGAAAAGTTTTAATGGTAGGAAGAATTCCATATTACTTATTATTAAGTCACTGTCTGGGCACTGGACAGTTAAAAGTAGGCTGCTGTGACTGCTTTTGGGGTAAGGTAGTCGGCACGGCTCTAAAGATCCAGAATATTCCAGATATTTTAGTCATGAATAAAAGCAGGTCAACACACCGCACAATGACACGTTTCCTTCAGCAAAGCTGGAAAATCCTAATGCCATACACTAACACTGACTTAATGGTCTCGAAGGGTATGTGTTTATCCCAAATTGACATGGCTACCTTAGCATTTGTATGTTGGGTATCTGCTAACAACACGATTCAGCTATGTTAAATAAGCTCTTTGTAACCTAACGTTAACGTTGGTCAAATGTGATATTAACGCCAACTACCCTCACACACTTACAGAAACCGTAAGTTATGTGTCAATAAACAGACATAAAGGGTAATAAGAGGGAGAAAGTAAATTGGTTAGTGAGCTGTCCACTTTGTGGGTCCTGTCACCTATTGATATCTGACTAGCTAGCTACATAACGGTAGGAGGAGATAACGCTATCTGACAGAGCCATGCTAATGATTAGCTTGCTGAGTTATCAGCAGGCTAGCTGTTATTCCGAAGTTTGGGAGCCTAGTGCTAATTGTTACCAAAATACAGTAACAACAGCAACATCAACGTTTCGGAGATGTCGCAAACAAATAAGTCACACACACAGCCATGTCTTGAATCAGTAATGAAAGGGAACAATCTTAAGAATCTGCTGTTCGCTACACTGTAACCAACCCATGCTAGCACATTTCGGACCAATGACGAAAATGTAAACAAGTGTAACGTTAACGCCGGGTAATGTATATCAGAGACAGTTGTTACACTCACTGTACATCTCCGAAGATGTACCGTTAGCTGACATATATGTTTGCTAAATGAGAGTTACTACCATGAGAGATCACATTCATAACATGCATGCATAACGTTACACTTTCATCATGACGGTTACATTAGCTAATGAGACCCACCTCTTGTTCGGTGTCCCCCTGCTCCGAAACCCCAATCTCACTGGGTAGTTCGGCCAGGTCTGTCACCCGAATGAGCCCATCGTGAAGGAAAATAGTCTCTTCCTTCACTGACAGCCATTGGGACGAATCGACGGCCCCTGAGCCCATCTCTCTCTCCCCTTGGAAAATTAACGTAGTGGTCGAACATTAAAATTAAGTACCCAAGGTGACCGTAGTGCTCTACCCGGCAACAGACATCGTGTTGTCAGCGAAAATAAAACACCACCAAATAGTGTCAGTTGAGCGACGCCCGTGCAGCTTGTAGCTGCGGCTAACGAGCTAGCTGGGTAGCTAGCAAGCTTCTGCTTTGACACCGCAGGTTGGCTTAATGGCTTTTCTGATAGAGCGCTTTCTCTCCCGTATTTTCGGTGGGGTGGGCGTGACACTCTCCTCAAATTCGTTATATTTCCACTGTTTCATCAATGGCCTCCCTATATAGCTAAGGTACAACTCTAGGCAGGGCCAATGCACGATGTGCGTTGAAGTGATAGGCTTCAGCGGTGGTCCAACTCTTGTTTTTTCCTTTTAACACCCAGATAATGAAAGCTCCTCAGCTGTCAGTGAGACGCCATTTTTCTTAGCCCAAGTCTTTCCCGGCATGCCGTGCGCAATACGATAAACACCACAACAAAGTGGACCAATGAAAGCCCGATTATTGGTTATCAAATGTGGGTTTGCGTTCTTCAGATAAAGGTGATTTAAACCCGTTTTCCAATTATTATTATTAGCAACATAAAATTACGACTGAGCAGATAATTTACATGTATCTCAGGGTTTAGCATATCGTGCAAGGTTCTACAACGCACTTTTAGTAGGCTACCAATAGGCCTGAACATCTTCATTCTGAAATACGTATTTGACAATTGGATGTATGTTTCTATTTTTCTCGTCTAGTACGACCTAATGTATCAAATAAAGTTGCCTTTGCGGAATTCCTCGAATGCAACATCCCGTAAGCAAACCCAAACTACTGTGCGCCTCTTGCTTCAGAGCAAATATGATGTGTTAGCAGCACCACCAAGTGGACAGTATGGAGGCCATTGAACTGGCACATTTGACAGACAAGTTTGATGACTTGCAAGTCCCATCTGATCCTCAACAATACAATTTAAATAATAAGCAACCGGTTAGGCTATAAATGTGACAGTAAATTAGTGACTATGTTAAATTGTGATGATTAATCTGAGACTGTTGTGTATGAAAGTTCTCTGACACGTTCATTTATTAAATAAAAATCCAGGCAAAAGTGATTAATTTTCTTAAAAAATGAAATGCTACGTTAATTTTGATTGCATTATCTTCAAGCAGCGTTTATACAATAAAACAGGAGTTCTTCTTTTGTATCGCTTTGGACGTTGTTGCTTAATTACTTCTCCTCCATCATCCATTTTCCTCAGAGCCACCAGCAAGCCGGTTGCAGGGAAAACAACAGCCGAACACCTCAAAGAAATAAAGGAAAAATTTTTATCTCCATCACACACACACACACACACACACACACACACACACACACACACACACACACACACACACAAAGAGATAGCCTTTAAATGTGCCTGTAGTTGTATAGTAATACTAGCCTTACACTCAACAGCTTAATTGGCATTCTTACCTGGTACTCTTGCTACAGTATTTGGTACTCTGCAATCCAAAACAGAGCAAAGACACATGATCTTGTAAAAGGGTCTGAATGATTTTGGCATCCTTTAGATGTCTGATGTGGCCTGACAACCTACAAGAAGCGGTGGAGGGTAGTCAATGAAGAAGTGACAAGAGAACAGAGAAGAAGAGTGAAGGCAAGACATTATTTTGTGATATGTTTCTGATATGAAGGACCCTAGGATAAAACCAATAAAAGGGAGAAGTTAAAGAAAACTCATGCAATTCCCCCCTATCAGTGAGTGAAATAGGCTACTGTTTCATGTGTGCACTGTTTTTCTTACCTGTGGGTACAGTCACAATGGTAAATGCTCTTTGACTCATTGTTGTTGTAGCCATATCTTCTCTCAAAAGGGGGTATTTTATGTGCACAGTCATCCAAGTCTTTGAGGTGACTGCAGAGAAGATTGCCTACAGTAGACCAGAGAACAACATGAAGTTTATTCTAAGCAATGATAGACGCTTTGCCTGTCCAGAAAATGTAAACCTACACGAATGGACTTTATTAGGCATGACAATTCCTACAACACTTAAATATATTATGAAATTGTTCAATACATATTACAGAATCATAGAACTAATGCAATGATAAGGATATCACCATATGGATATCACCATAAGGATAAAAATGTTGATTGATACTTTAAATGACTATAACTTTGGACTATCACTGTGGTCTGTTTGCACCTTCCGTGGGTTTGTACATTTCATTATCCTCTGGCCTGAAGACAAATAGTTGAAGCTAGAGTCGTGGCTTCCCTACGCTATGATGCTACCTGAGGTATGTGTGCCCTATGGCTGAGAATTACCCCTGCAGCTATACAGCTGCCTCTCTCTCACACCCTTCTCCTGGCCAGCTGTCCGTGCTTTGAAATCTGACTGCCATGGTGAGATTACGCCGTGGTGACACTAAAATGATCGTTTGTGATTGTGATCACGACTGTGATTACCACTGTCTTACATTGGTACTCTCTCACTCCTTCTGTTGTTATAAGTGAACACAACAGTTCATATAAATGGTAGAATATGTCTAGACAAGAGAGGATTGTGGATTTAGGACTGAGTATGGCTTATGCGCTATGATATGAAGCAAACCCCTTCAGCAGTTAAACAACCATTCCCCAAGAGACACACTGATGTACCTGATTGATTGGGTATTTTTGATGTGGCAGAGTCAGAGTTACTCTTTGTCCGTGGCAGAGTCTTCACTGAGATCTTCCTTGGGCTGTTCTTCGCCCTTTGTGTTGTACGTGGGGTCTTTTGTTGTGAAGATTCTGTCATCTCACTCCTTGTTGATACTGCTGCTCTGGTCTGATTTGGAGAAATGTTGGTTGTACTCTGAGTGGTTGTTATTATACCTCTAGATGCCTCCACTGTGGTTAGTGTGGATGTCTGCACTGCCTTTTCCTGGGGTGACTTTGTTACATTGGCTGTGGGGTCATTTGAGGTAACTGCTGTTGATGTATTCCTTGCCTGTGCAGATGCCTCAGTCAGGGGTGTAGTGACCTTATCTGACCTTGATGTCTGAGCGACTGGAATTTGAATCATGCCTTTGTGATGTCCACTCTCCTTCCCTGCGTCTCCTGCTTCCAGGGGTGATTCTGGTTCCAAGCAGGCCTCTTCCCCAGAGTGAGTGGGGAAGAATGTGTCTCCTCTGGGGATACCTCTTGGTTCACATCGCCGTTGCTGATGCTGAATTTGTGTGGGTTGGTTAAAGGCCTGTGGGCTGGGTGGTACTGTCTGGTTAAGAAAACTAGGTGGTGTTGACGCTGCAGGTGTCTGTGTTGAAGAAAGATTCATTAGCTTCTCTGCTGGCGTCATTTGAGACCTTGTTGTGTTTTTGCCTGGTATTTCCGATGGTTGTGATGTGGTTTGTGGGTTGAAAAAGAAAGATACATTCTTCTGTGTGTTATTTACATCCCCTACTGTTGGAAATGTTGTCATCTTTGATGGAAATGAAGTCTTTCTCAGTAGAGGGGTAACTGATTGTGTAGCTGACTGACTTGGAGCCACTTTCTTGGCTTTGCGGCTCTGAGATTTCCTTCCTTTCTTTGCCTTTTGATGGAATTTGTTCCCTTTCACTGGCTTTAGTTTACCAGAGTCTCGGGGAGTCACAGGCTTTACTCGAGATGTGATGGGGGTTTTAACTGAGGGTTCGACTGTCACATGGTGACCTACTGATAGGACAGGGTCCTTAGTTCTTGAGATCAAGTAGGTGGCATTATATAGATCTTGCGTCTGGAGAACAGCATACGGTGCCATTTGAATTTCTGTGCATCTGTGGACATACAGAAAAAGTATGTGTTAATTGGACTCACAAATGCTATCCCATCCAGTGGATGTATACAGGAGCAAGCAACACACACAGCACAATCCTCTGTGTAGACCTGTTTTATGGAGGCACCATAACTATAACTAGAGATAGGCTTAGACTTGTTTCCAGGGGGACCATAAATAAAAAGCAACACTGTGACCAAGACCTCAACTTGGGGAGGGTTTAGTGGAATATTGTACAAGTCAGAACCAGTATTAAAACTGTATCTCTCTCCGACACAGTAAGTATATAGACATCACACAGTCACATTTACTGTCCTATTTTATATGGTGGTATGCAGCACCTGTCTGTGTGGTACGGCCCCACTTTAGGAAATTAAAGAGCTGAAGTATACTTTAGAAGTAGTATGCAGGCACATTGGAATTAACTCCATCTCAGAAGTGCAACAGGAGTAAAAAAAAAAAAGAGAATCTTCACAGAAATCCACAATTCAGACAGCGGCGACGCTTTGATGTTGTGGGTGGTCTGCTCCATTTGATCAGGTCGATGAAAGATATCTTCACACAGTAGCCTACTAATTAAACAAGATCCGGTGTCTGAGTCTTCCGTAATGTTGCCTGAGAGGTGCTCCACTCACCTTCCCCACCAGTTGGGGTTGGAGCAGTGTTTCCTCTGGGTGAAATCGAAACAGGGCACCCGAAGAATGTTGAAGAAGCTGTAGCCCACCATATGGGAGATGGCGTCGTTCACGTCCATCAGACACTGGCGGAATCTGGCAGGGGACAGGAGCTTGTGTTATTTGATTCGGCAAGCTTCATTCAACGAAGGAGAACTTTTCAGTCATGACTCACAATCCACTTAGTTTGTCATCATCAAACACCTGCTTACTGCACACAAGTGTTTAAAAACAAAACTCAACAAACCATAAAGCTATCTTTAAACCAATAACAATCTTCTCCTCAGAAGAACAAGTCCTCTCAAGCAACACAACATTCAACTTAGGGCATTTCTTTGGAAAGGTCATACCATAAATGCAATCATGTTATAACACCCCACCCCTCCAGATACACCTACTTGAAACATGCCCAATTATGTCTCTTTTTGCCAGTCTCCATGGGCACCATGAGAGATGATGAACCCACTGCCACATACACACACCCACACACCCTACATCACACACACACACACCCACCACAGCCAGAGGGGGTTATGGAATTGGATAATGGGTGATGACTATGGTCTCCATGTGTGTGGAATGTAAAATTTAGATGCCAGAGTCAGAGTTGGCAGAGATGATAGGCGGAGGGGGAGAACATTCTCTATACCTGTAAATATGTGTGTGTGTGTGTGTGTGTGTGTGTGTGTGTGTGCGTACCTGCATGCATGCATGTCTGTGTGTGTGTGTGTGCATGCGTGTGTGTGCGTGCATGCATGTGCGTGCACATGCGTATGTGTGTGTGTGATGTCATTCCATGGGGTCAGCTGTCTGTCACCCCCTGTAAGACTCACAAATGAAGGTCACCCATTCCATTTTTCTTTTTCTTTAACATGCGTGCTTCCCTCACCCCCTCTGGGGCGAAGACAGCAGCAGGCATGCTCACCTGTGGTCACAGTCACAGTGCGAGACAGTGAAGATGTTGCGGTTGAAGACTCCAAAGTTCACCGTGAAGGAGTGGATGACACTGGAACAGTGGTCGTGTTCACGGCAGCACCTGTCTGTGGGCTCAAACATGCCTGAGGAGGGAAACACCAACAAGCTCTGAAAGACCACATCAATTTCACACTGGGTATAATAAATTAAGTGCATTATTTCAAGGTGCATATCTACAAAAAAATCAGACACAGCAAAGATGAGGCACTTGATCAGAAATTGCTATTATGCACGGAAATCCCTTGAGTAACATTCCGCTAGATCTAGTTTGAACCGTGACACATAGGCTAGAGCCTTTCAATTATGAAGAAATTTGGCGACATAAGCCTTTGGGAATTATGGATGCTTTCCATCAACACACCCTGTTCAAGTATTACTATCAAACTGTCTGTTCACAACTTTCTACTTACCGAGCTGTTCATATTCAAGGGCTTTGCTACCAGTGCCGCACCATAGGGTACCTGGAAAAATAATAGCACGTTTTGTCCGCCTTGTGATTCCTGAGGTCCGCCTTCCCATTTGCGTTATTTGTGGGTCATTCTTCTCTGAAACTGAAGTGTCCCTTCCATAACAAGGACTGTGATGTCCCGTTATTACACTAAAATTATAACTGTTTGCAATGATTACATCAACTTGCACGTTTTGCCTTCTACGACATAAAGAAAGATAATGTCCGATGACCACATCGTTCTCATTTGTTTTGCAGTATACAAGCTGACGGTTTTCATTCCAAATACTTGAATACAACACTAAAGACTTTGCATGTGTCCCATTTTTCCCAAGAAGAAAACTTACTTGGGTGCCCCCAACTACTAAGTGAGCATGGAAGCACAGAAGCTCGTCTTCCTTGGCTTCTGATACTCCCCACGGACAGAGCATGGCCAAAGTAAATGGTAACAGAACTGTCACCTGCATCTTAACAATAAATAAACAATACAATAATTACAACTACTAAGTAATTATAAAAAGCGGCCTGGGAAACGCCGGTCTCAACGAAATCAGTTCTTCAGCGTAACTTAAATCCATAGACGAGGCTTCGGAGGCTAATTGCACGGTCATCACATTACCAAAATGCGCAAAGGCGCACCGATTGCACAAGCTCTCTAGACACGATTGCAAGTAGCCGCCGGAAAGAAATCATTCAATACCAACAATGACGTTTGCGTTGACACCATCTGACGGATCCAATGAATGACTGTACAATACTATATTCTACACCCATTGGCTCCAACAGAAAGGGGAAGAGAAGGGTTAGTGGAGGTGTTTCGCTGCCAATGCAAATTAAGACACTAAGTGTTGTTTGCTTGGGTTCGACAGTATTTTTGGTCCCTCTAAGCCAGAAATTGTTATCGGAAGAATGCTTTGTTTATTATTTACTTGTGGCACCCAGAAGGCTGCTCAAGGAAACATTATTTCCATGTTAACCTTTCGTGCGTGCCTATACTTGAACCTTACATAACAAAATCACTTCTTTCAGTAAATGCAGAGAGCGTGGAACTGGAAACGCTGGATCGCCACTTAGCATGACCAACAAACAAAATAACAAACATATTAAAATATCTCCTACTTTCTGACTAGACTACAGAAACTGTATAATCTACAAACGAATGAAGTAACCTGTTTGCAAGTTAAACACATTGCACATTGTTTCAAAATAATTTTAATTTCTAAAGACGTGTAGAAGGTGTGGCAAAGCATTTAAAAAAAATAAATAAATAAAGGAGTGAGGTGAGCTGCAACAGCAACAACAAATAACCATAATCAAAGAATGACACTTGTAAGTTAGGAGTTTACATGAGAGTTTATTGGTCAGTGAGGACCAGATCTATGTAAAATAGATATTTTTACATGCAAAACAAAGTCCAAACATACAAGTTATTTTCTGCTTTCTCAAGGACATGCACTACATATATACAGTCCATTATGATAAAGCAGCAATCATTCCATAAGCAGTAAACATGTAGAACAGGGAGAATGGGGTAGACTTAGTTTTAAACATAAATATTATTTTAAAAACTTGTGTTAGGTTTGACAAGTAAATCATGTTTTAATTTATTTATTTTTTGTTTCATTGGATCATCTGTGTCTGCATCTTTATGGGCAAACGGCCAATTAAGCAGACTCACAAACTTTTCACTTGAAGAAACCCACCCCTCATAAATTTTGGAATACTGAATTTCTAAAGTCTTCAGAGTGCACCACATATCTTTTACCCTGCAAACTAAGGGGTGGTTTTCTGCATCAATGTAAAAATTTTTCAGGCATTATTCACAGTCACTATTGTAGGGGGGGGGGATTCTGACAGGCAACCAGAGGTTATCTAAGGGAAGAGGGGAGGGCTAGAACAGTGCTACAAACATAAGGGGGGACTATCAAGTGCTAGGAAGAAGGAAGTCAAGAGGATAGGTTGGAGGATGGGGAGTGGGGATAAGCCTCATCTACATCATGAACAACAACACACTATCCACATGCATAGGGCTTGAGGGGGGGGGGCTCCCATGAAAACTTGCAGCAGAAAGATTGATAGAAACTCTTGAGGTCACATACCATTGAATATTGTGTGCTTTCCTGATTACTCACACACGGATCGGGCTGTAGCCACACGCTAAAAGCATCAGGTGATTTGAAGAAGGGGAGGGGGGAGAGGGGTGGGGGCTTTGTGCAGTTTGGGAAAGGGGGTGGGGGCTTGAGGCAGTGGGTGGGGTTCAGATGGAGGATGCCTTAGCATACTGCATGACTGCCCCAGGCACCAGACGAGGGAGAGGCCACAAAGCACTTGGCATGCAAGAACGGGCAGGGGAGAGTTGAGCGAACTCTCGCTCTGTGGAACTCGAAAGCGAGCGACAGGTCGGGACTCTACGCACTCTTTCCTCCTCCCCCCTGCCGAGAAGGAATGACAAGGCAGTAAGAGCAAGTGGTGCTGAGATTATGCAGGCGTCTGCCTTTCTCTGCTCAGGTAGAATCAATGTGGTAGAAAATCTCATGTGACATTTCCACTCCCAAAGGGTCTGAGAAAGAGAAGGGACAATTTGCTCTTTTACGGCTTCATGTAAACAACCACTAGTTTCTGTGCATTGATTTTTTCCCCCATTTTTTTTTTTTTAATATACACAACAGGAGTTTTGTGTTGTTGTTTGTTTTCACCACTCTCTAACCACCTACAAGTCAGTCAAGGTATCTAACATTGAGAAACATGACTTCAAGCATAACTCCATAAGTGGGCATCTAGGCCATGTACATCCAAAGCTAACTTCAACATAAACTGACTTTTTTTGCACTTATAGCCCAAATGGACAATACTGTATTTCCATTCTACAATGCTAAGTAATCATCACAAAATATCATAAATAATGTGAGTCATGATGCTAATTAATTACTAAGTATTACTACTACAGGTTAACTCTAAAACAAGAAAGAACAGTCTTGACATAATCCTAAGAAGTTGTCAGAGCTCACTGCATTTCACAATAGCACAGGCCTGTCACTTTTGTGTCAATCATGCTCCACTTTTCTTTACTGTGTTTTGATTTCCCTTTTTATGCCATTATCTTTGATACCTTTTTGACATGTTGCTAAGACGTGATAAAGCATTTGAATGTACAAAAGAAAATGCTCTCATCTCTTGAGATGGGTGAGGACGCGGTTGTGTAATGGTGTTAGCTTCTCGTTCGTTCATGCTTCTACACGTGACTCTGTGCTTTCCACCTGTTGGCCTCGTCATCTGATGTCAACATTCCACACCTGACAGCTGAGAGGAGGCGGCATGTCCAGCCCAGTGCAGGCGGCAAACTGCAGACCCTACACCTACCCTGTGCCGGCTTTTTTTGTGCAGGCTCAGTCTCATCGTCTAAGCTTTGCAGTTTTCTGAAGTCGCTTTTAAAACATTTCAGTTTCTTTTTTTAGCATAAACTTTGGAGATATCACAATCCCATGACTGACCAATCAGTGGCCACCCCTGAGTCTCTCTACTCTCCTCAGTTAAGAATGACATCTCTATTTTTTTCTCTCTTTTTTTCTCTCTCTCTCTCTTTCTCTGTCTGTTTCATGACAATGAATACATTCTCGAGTATTTCAGGAGTGATTGCACATTATGACGGTAAGAGCGGTGAGATACGCCCGAAAGAGGGCCGCTTGGTGTTTATGGGATAGGGGGTGCTCAGTGCAGCAGTGGTTAAAGTCAGTCCACTGTTAGAAGGATGCAGGACATTGAAGTCTAAAAGGAGACCAAAGTAGATACGAGTGCTAGTTCGTTTAAGGAATGCAGGGCTGGACATCGTCAACAGTGGAGGTCTGGGGTCAGCCGGAGGTGGAGAAGCATGGTGTGGCGTGGAGGCGATGTGTGGACGGCGGTCAGTAGGGGTGGACGTCATGCAAGGCGGGCATGAGAGGGGGTGGACAGAGCCCCGACGGAGCCCCCTTAATCACTGGTGTCGTGGTTCGCGTTGAGCAGGGTGTGCCAGCGCTCGATCTTCTTGTCCTTGTTCTTGAGGCACTCGTACCAGTGTTTCAGTTGCTCGCCTTTGGCTGTGATGCCCAGCTGGCAGCCGCCTGTCACCACGACGCCCGGGAAGACGGAGGAGAAGAGGGAGTAAAAAAAAAGGAGAGAAAATTAACTGTCAATCAAACTGTGACCAATATCTACAATCAAACTGCATGTAAACTGTTCCCTAAAATAACTTTTCAACTTTTTAGAATATCAACAGTGTTATTTTATTGTGACAAAATGTTACATTCAAAAGATGCTTATTTGCAACTTAACCACAATACTTTTCAGGAGGATAGCATCTCTGTGAGTTACAGTGTACAGTAGCAGAGGACTGTGCATCCAGTTCACGTTTGTTCCGTCTAATGTAACATTTGCTATGAGTGAGAAAAATGAACTATTGTGCTTAAAAGCACAATATTTTCAACATTTCTTGTCCCAGGTTTCTGTCTTTGAAGTTGTTTTGACAATAATAAAGTCAGCTTGCACTATGCTGGCTTCTTTCCCCCTTTTGAACAGATCAAAATGACTTTCAAAATGACTTTTGAAAGTCATTTCCTAGGCAAGTACTGAGACTGGGGAAGGTAAAATGTCCATTCTAAATAAAATTCAGTCTTTGCTTTGCATTGTTTACAGAATGGATCATGGTAATGGAAACCATTATTTACACCATGAGGGAAGGTGCAGCAAAGCATCAACTCAATGTGATCAAGTGTGAAAACTGAAACATATCTTACAGTGTGACTCAATTGCTTCAATTCTGTGCAAATGTTTCAATTGCGAAAATGATTTAGTGAGACAGAGAGAGAGAGAGGGAGAGTAAGTGGGTGAGTGAGTGAGTGAGAGAGAGAGAGAGAGAGAGAGAGAGAGAGAGAGAGAGAGAGAGTACTTTGCTGAGATTGTGTTGGTGCCTACAGTTGGCTTGGCACCTCTGGGAACAGCTTTCAGGTAATTAGGTTTGAAACAGCCGGCAAAGAGCTGCCCTTCTGAATGTTATGAAACTCCTTCCTCACCGATGTAGTCATTGGATTTGCCAATGTCGTAGTCCCAAACGGAAATGCCCAGGGTCTTTTTGGCCAACTCTGCGTGTTTGATTTCATAGCTGAATTCCTGCAAGACAAGCATGGTTTTTGCTGAAATTCTTATTTCGCATTTCATTTTTTTTTCTGTGAAATTATGACAGCGATGTGATGCTGCATGTATACAAGTCAGTATTCAAGTAAACAAATAAATAAGACATCAAAATGGAAAGAAAGCAAGCAAAAAATGGAGATGGAATAGAAGAAAAAGAAAGTCGAGAGGAAAGAGCAAAAAACTAAATATGAAGGGGAAAAAAGACAGAAAGAAAATATTAATGAAAAATAAGGAAAGACAAGAAAGTAATGCATGTGAATATGTGGGCCATATGAGTGTGAAGAGCTGCTTTGAGTGGGTGATGTTTCACTTTGACTGGGATGGCATACAGACCTCATTAAACTCTGGGTTCAGAGTCTTCTTCTTGATCTGAGTCTTCTGCTTGGCCTTCTTCCCCATGTCAGGCTTCAGGAAACTAGGTTTCAAACATGGATACATCCGATGATTAGACTCCAGCCCGTCATACACACATACCAACAACATCGTTCATATGAAAGAAATAGGACATGGGGAATCTGGTGTTAGGACTACCAATTGCAATATTCCCACAGAGGGACCTGCACCTCGGATTGATTACGTACTATGTGCATACTGATTCGTGTTGACTCAGTGAGACTATGAATCAGAAAGTTACAGCACAGTGCAAACACTGAAACACATCAAAGATAATTACAGAGCACTTGAAGCAGCTGACACAGCAAGGATCAGAGATGGATGGGTATGTATATGTAAATAAGTATATGAGAGATGAAGGGAGGAAGGGAGGAAGGAAGGAAGGAAGGAAGGAAGGAGGGAGGGAGGGAGGGGGAGGGAAAAGACTGAATGAGCTCACATTTTCACAAAGGGGTCAGAGTATCCGTTGGCATCCATGGCAGCCAGGTGAACGCAGCGCACCACCCCGACGATGAGGCGGCCCAGCTGGGTGCTGTACATCAAAGAGATGAGAATCCGACCACGCTCCTCCACCTCTCCATCTTTCCCCGGCTGCAGAGAGAAAGAGAAAGAGAGAGAGAGAGAGAGAGAGAGAGAGAGAGAGAGAGAGAGAGATTTAATATGTAAAAGTTGAGGACAAAGCATTCGGGATCAAAAGTAGCAGTGTGGGATGGCATTATGGATCAGGAAGAGATCATAGGGCCCATTCACAGGCTGCTGGAGGGAACACAGAGTAGCCACATGAGAGAGACAGAGCAGGACACTGCACTGGGAGGCCAAACTCATTCTCACATTCTCAAACAGCGTGTCCAGCAAAGAGACGGCTCATTTGCACATCAGTTCATTGACACTCTCCGTCTAGCCATGCATTTTTCTCTCTTCACTCACTCTTTCATTCATACCACTCATCCACC
>NW_027468640.1:31080516-31245516 GCF_046254945.1 Alosa pseudoharengus
CAGCAGCAGCAGCAGCAGCAGCAGGGGCCTGAGCTTTGATCTGTGAGGCCGTCGGCGTTTTGTGCTTGGAGATGGGCATGGGTGAGGGCAGGAACTGCTTGGGGAAGCCTTTAAAGAACCAGGCACCAGACCGCTTCCACACCTGTGTCGGCAAAACACACACACACACACACACACACACACACACACACAGAATCAGAAATCCATCAGAATTCCCCTCTCCAGTGAGAGCACTGCAAAGGTACATTCAGTCTGATCACAGTTTTGATCTAAATGCCTTTTTCTCTGAGCGATTCTTGATGCTCGGCCGCTCCCACATGCCATCGCTGTACATTTGCAGCACACGAGCGGTGCTCGCACACACACAAGCATGTGAGTACACGCACACACACACACACACACACACTCACACACTCGCACACACACACTCGCAAACACACCCACACACACAAAAATCCACACATAAACATGAACACAAACAACACAAAGACACACACACTCTCTCTCTCTCTCTCTCTCTCTCTCTCTCTCTCTCTCTCACACACACACACACACACACACACACAAACACATACACATACACACATTCTGTCTGTCTCACCTCTCTCTGTTCGCTGCAGATGTTGCACAGCCACACGGCGCGGGGTTTACTGCTGGCCTGAACTCCACACTTGGAGCACATGCTCTAGACCAGGAAACAGGGCAGAGGACCTCTCTGGTTAAGGATCAGCACATCACACCACTACTTGATTGGCTTCATACAGTTGAGTGTATTGATCTTGGTCTAATTTGTCACCAGAATGTTTTCCATTAAAGATTAGGTTCTGTAAATCTGTAAATAACCAGTGAAGCTACATGCCTTATGTGCTGTATCTTAGTCGATACAAATGTACTGGATCTGAATCAGTGAGAAGTAGTCATTAGTCAAAATAGTCATTAAAAATGGGTACAGAACCTAAACATGCTGTGTGTATTATGGACTCAATAATGTATCAATGTGTCTATATCAATGTGTCTGAAAGTGATCAATCAAAAAGTCTCAAAACAAGATAAAAATATCATTACAGATTGTGAAGTGATTGCGGCAGTTACCACTACCACTGCTACATCTGGTCAATTCTTTCAGAATAATAAAAAAAATGTTTTATTTTAGCACTGTGAATAAAAACTCCATAAATGCTTGACTAAAACGTACAAAGAAATGCTGCTTTTCAATCCCACATGCCACAAGGGCTATTAAATTGATGGAGCTGAAAATGTGTCTTACGAAATTCTGAACAGGATAATTGCATAAATGATGTCAGTTGGGCATTTTAAACAGCCAACATGACGGACCATATTTTAGGGTCAAAATAGTCTGTGTTAATGTTTCATTTAATTTCAATTCGTAATGTACTTGCAGCAAACCAACCACTGATGGCATATCAGAGACGAAAACTGGAAAAAAAAAAGTGATTTAAAGAAACACAAAAATATACTGTAGTCCTAAGGGTATCAATTTGCATATTATTACCATATCACAATGACTTCTTTCGAAAAAATGGAAAAAAAGTGTTCTTTTCACAGAACGGCAGTGCTGGTGATTTGGAGACCAGCGGGACGTTTGAGACGTGCGGTGCAGTGTTACGTTTGAGACGTGCGGTGCAGTGTTACGTTTGAGACGTGCGGTGCAGTGTTACGTTTGAGACGTGCGGTGCAGTGTTACGTTTGAGATGTGCGGTGCAGTGTTACGTTTAAGACGTGCGGTGCAGTGTTACGTTTGAGACGTGCGGGGCAGTGTGACGTTTGAGACCGGCCGTGCAGCGTGACGTTTGAGACGTGCGGTGCAGCGTGTCTCACCTTTTTGCAGTCTTCACAGACCACACAGCTGACCCCAGGGACGCCCAGCTGCTGACCGCACAGCAGGCAGCGGGACACGCCGTCCCCGCACACCGTCTTCTTGATGTCGTCCAGCCGGTTCACCAGCCGCCTGACAGACACACACAGACACACACACACAGACACACACACACACACAGACACACAGACACACACATAGAGGACACAGGGGCCAGCAGGGTTTCATTTCAGTAGGTTGGAAGAGGGAGAGGCACATTACTGTTGATCTAATCTGATGTGAAGAACAGGGAGAACTAGTAAATGGGAACACTGTGATAGCTTCGCTTCCACCTCGTGGTGTGTGTGTGTGCCCGTGTGTGGTGAGTGTGTGCCCTTGTGTGTGTGCCCGTGTGTGTGTGTGTGTATTCTCTATTGTGCTCTGCCCACCTCTTCACCTTCCCCTCCAACGCTGTGCACTCCTCTCCTCCTCATCTCACCTGTTCATTTCCTGCTTCTTCTCCTCTGCTCTCCTCTTCATCTCCTCCATCACCCCTCCTCTGTCCTCTCCTCTTGGCTGACCTCCTGCTAGTCTCCAACCGGAAATATAATATGGATCTCTTCTCTTGACTGATTCTATCTTGCCCTCCTCTTCTTTCCTTTCATCTCTTCTCCTCTCTTCTCCTCTCCTCTCATTTCCTCTTCTCTATGTTCCTTTCCCCCTCTGCTCTCTTCTCTTTCTCTTAAATCATTATCATAGAATATTTTGTTTTCTTTGCTCCCAACTCAATTCTTTCCTCTTCAGCCAGCACCCCCCCCCCCCCCTTCCAGCATCTCCTCTCCTCTACTTTCTCCGCCCTCTCTCATAAATCATCTCCCTTCTTTTCCAACATAATTCGTTGTCTTTGCCCCCTCCTTACCCCCCCCCCCCACCCGCCATCTACCCCTTATCTCCCTCTTTCCTCTCCTCTCAACTTCTCTCAGGGACAGTGTGTGTGTGTGTGGATGGATGGTTGGTCTGTGTGCTCTCTCTCTCTCTCTCTCTCTCTCCTCACTGACCCAATCCTCTCCTGCTCCATGGCCTCCATCTTCTCGGCGCGGGCGATCACGCTGTTGATGATCTCCTTCTCCTCGTCTGTCAGGTCGGGGCCCGGGCTGGGAGCCGCCACTGTGCTCCAGTTGCCCCTGACAACCACGCACGGGAATGAGAGAGAGAGAGAGAGAGAGAGAAAGAGAGAGAGAGAGAACGAATGTCAGAGGTATCAGAACTAACAATCACGCACACACACACACGCATGTGCACACACACACACACACACACACACATACACACACATACACACACACACACACACACATACACACACACATACACACACACACACACACACACACACACACACAGACACACAGAGAGATAAAACACTTGTTTGCACCACCTACTAGACAATGATGCATTAAAAAACACTTGAGACAACACTTGAGGTTGGCACCTATTTCAATAAGAATAGGGAATGTCTCATCGCCATAATAAGCATCATAGGCTAAACTTAGCATTTCATTTCAGATGGCAAAAAACATCAACAATAACTTGTCACGCAGAAAGAAGACAAAAATAGACAACAAAAATATCTGACTTACTGGTCATTGTCACTGTGAGAGAGAGAAAAGAGGAGGAGGAAGCGAGGGATGGAAAAGAGAGGAAAAAAAGGAGAGAAATAATGATTATGGTTGAGGCGAGGCAACGACAATAACCATATAGTAGTTATTCAAAAGCAAGGGTGTATTGTTATCTCGGCGCTCGGCACAGAGGGTCCGCCAGCGCGTCTGCCCGCTTGTCTGCGGCGCTTCCGTCCATCCGTTCCGTTCACTTACTTGGCGTGGACACCCCTCATGCCCATCACGGCGTCTGTCATGGCTGCTGTTCCGTTCCTCTGTGGACACCACAAAAGCATGAGTCATCATCATCAGGGGCCCGGCTGCAGCGCTCGCAAGGAAGGCGCCACTTCAGCAACCAAGCGTAATGATTACATGTAACGCTGATCGATGGCGCTCTCCCTGGTCTCGGGCGAACAAAAGAGGGAGAGCGGGGCCGGACTCGCTTGCCTTGCCTTGCCTTGCCTTGCTTTGCTTTGCGCGAGATAAAAACACAAGGACAGAGGTTTACGGAGCGCGCTAACCAGATGTCATGCTGGGGGGAAGAGTGATGAATGGAGGGTGGAGCCCATAGAGAGGGAGAGCGAGCAGCCTGCCCCATTTCTGACCCGGAGTGGACTGCACTGCTGATGTTCTTGCACAGTCCTGGCGCTTACAAATGTGAAAAAAAAATCAAAGTGGATCGTACTGACCCATGCGCTATTTCAATTTCCAGCCAACCAACAACATCGCCTCAGGGGCCCAGAAGGGGGGGGGGGGGGGTAAGGGGGTAATTTGATTGGCTGTTGAGCACAAACATCAACAATTACAATCATGGATCGGCCTTTAACTCTGAGCCCTGCAGACCTCCCAAGCTTACATGGCATTTCTTTAACTGCTTCCTCGACACCGGCGAGGCGCCCTGACCAAAGGAACTGGCCCGGCACCAAACGCGCTCGGACTTAATTAATGCCAAAGGCCCATTGGGCCAACAGTCCGGCTCGTTAAATAATGAACTAGTGCTGATGGTGAGGATGATAATCTGTGCGATGTACAGTTGGCTCTGCTAATGTTTGGGCATCATGACACAGAGATTAGCTTTCAGTGCTAACTAGGCAGATACAGGTTCCATCATCGTATGAGTATGAGAGAACTAAAGAAATGCTATTTCTCATGCTGAAACAACTACTAGTGAATCTTAAAATGTGGAAATGCTTGCATGTCAAGGTTGTTTGCGTAACCATTATGTGGAGCATTGGGAGGGATCGCCCCTCAGTTATTTTCCACCCTGTGCAGGGTGAAGCTTGTGTCCGTGGATACGGCCCTATAGGAGATACCCAAAGGGAAAAGATATACAACAGACAACATCCTGATAAACTGACATCCACCCCTACCTCCTTGAAAACATAATACACAGAGCTATGCCAAGTGCTACGTTGCTGTGTATGTTGAAGAGGTGTGTGTGGGTGTGTGGATGAGGTGGGTGTGGATGAGGGGGGACAGACTTACCTGTTACAGGTGAGAGACGGAGAGGACGCAGGGCATCCAAACGGGGCCACAGGACAGGAGGAGGAAGAGCAGCCTGGGAGGAAGAGGAAGGATGAAGGTGGTGAGGAAGAGGAGGACAACAAAGTCCGAGCAAGAGTGAGTACCCGTCCCGCTTTCCGCCTGCTATCTCCCCAAAGCCGTTTGGTTTCCCCTGTCACTGCCCGAGACTAGCCAGTCCCACCCGCCCTTCCTTCAGCAGGCCTTCCCTCTCAGATGCACCTCGCAACGACGACTGGGATGTGAGGTGGAGAAAGAGAGAAAGAGAGAGACAGAGAACAACAGAGGAAGAGAGAGAGAGAGAGAGAGAGATAAAGAAAAAGAAAGTGTGAGGAGGGAGGGGAGAAAAAGGGGAAATCAATATGCCTCATCTGTCTACGTTTTTCGGCTGCAAGCAATGGCGTTGTCGGCAGCTCTGCGGAACACGGCGCAGAGAAGGCAGGAGGTGGAGGGGAGGGATGCAGTGAGAGAGAGAGAGAGAGAGAGAGAGAGAGAGAGAGAGAGAGAGAGAAAAGAGAGCAGGGAGGGTAGGGGTGGATAGGGGAGATGGAGCTGTGTGATACTTGTGGAAACATACACTCTCAAATAGTCTGGGCAACAGCACATGGGACCGATCCCCGATGGCCATCTCTCTTCGTCCCCCACCACTCCTGTTCCTCCTCCCCCTATCCACTCCTCTTCTAATCCCCCGAGGGGAAGCCTACCATGGGAGGCAGCGAGAATGTAATAGATAGAGAGTGAACGAGCGAGAGGGACATAGAGTCCATACACAACAAGCACGCGTGCGCTTCACCGCACTAAACGAATCCCTCTCCGTCCAGGGAACTGTCACTGCTACAAAGACTCCACAAAGCGGACGAGTCAGTAAAACACCACCCCACCACTACCACCACCACCACCACCATTCACCACTCTAGGCCCTGAGGGTACAACTGGAACAGCTCCAACCCCCTCACTGAGTCTGTCCGAGGGTATGTCCGTACATCGCCCCCTATCCGAAGAGACAGTGGAGAGTGGACTGTGCTGGAACGAGCACCTGTCGGAGACTGAGAAGAACTCTTCACTCATCGCTCAGGGAGTCGTCCTATCAGTCACGTTCAGACTGCACTCCCGTCTGGGGAAAGACATGGGTGGGTTGAAGAGTTGAGATGGCTTTTTCTGAGAGCACAGTATCTCCTCTCCCTCTGTATGTGCCTAGGGTTAGCAGTGACTCCGGGGAAAAGGCTCTAAAATGTCACAGATCCACATAGAGTTTTTAAAAAAGGGGTTCTGTCAGCAACGCCCGAAACGACAGCAACTGCTGGAGGAGGCAACTGCGAAAAAAGAAGATGGAGAGAGAGAAATGGTGGAAGAGAGGGGGAGAGAGGGAGGGAGAGAAGGAGGGAGCGGAGAAGGGAAAAGGAGGAAATGAGAGTGGTGTGTGTTCGATTTACTCTGTCATCGCTCCCGTACTTATCATCCGTCATCCGCTCAGCGAGAGAGGAGGCAGTATTGCTTTTCGTATGAGAGGACCAATTTAGAAACGACTGTCTTATTCACAGTATTATGGGATGGTCAATATGATATCGCAGCTTCCTCGCTGCAGCGCTGACTCTCCATTACAGCATTCTCACCTGCTTTATGGCCGCCTCATTCCCCTTATTAATGTTTCAGTTAGAGCACACCTGTCTGGAATTTCAATGTATGTACATAGAGACATTTTGCTGCCTTATCCTATATACAGTACAGTATATAAGAGTTTAGTTCAAATAATATGAAATATGGATCTGGCTGTCATAATTCACCCATATCAGGTCTGCTATTCCTACAATACTGAGGGACAATACTGGATGAATCTATGGTAAAGAGCTTGCATAAACATAGCATTCTAAAATAGCATAATGTCCGTCTATATGTAAGGTATATTTATTCGGTAGTGTCTTGGAAAAACTGTCCACTCTCGAATCCAATTAACAATCAACACTTAACTATTTACTAATTAGCACTCTGGAACAATGCGTCCGAAGGAGACAATGCAGACAGGAGATCTCTGAAGACTATTCACCGTGTTGCAGTGATAGTCCAGCATAAACAATGTCCAGACCAACCGTCAAGCAATAGAGTGAGGTGAGATGTCTTCAGCTGGCGCCCCCCGATGAAATCGGACTTAAAGATGGCTGCGGCCTATCTTTTATACCCCTTGGCCGTCGAGAAGTGCCCTCTTCTCGCGCCATTTTCAAAAAACACCTTTTGGCCAATCAAGATCACACAGGGTTAATAATATTGGTGGAAACCATTTTCCGATCATGCATAAAAATATATGCAAAACCATGTAGCTCTGGGTCTTTCTGGTTCTTTCCAGTTGGGTGTAAGCAGGGCTTTCTTATCTTGTTTACTTCATAGCAGCCAATGCCCACCTGTTACTTGTCCTTGCTCTTATCCTCACCAGCTGACATCATCCCCTCTCTCTTGACCATCTAATGAAAGGATGTCTTTTCCTAGTGTCTACCGTATCTTCCCGCACCCCACTCCTCTGACTGTTGGTCTGGTCTGCTCAAGATGTGTAATAGCCTTGAAACGCACATAATAACTGCAGTATTTAAACTTATTAAAACGTATAAAACCATAAATGCATCCTTTAAGTCATAGAAAAACACCACAGTAGCCTACAGTGCATTGAAAGGGTTAATAATAATGTGTGTGCTGAAAATAAATATATGAATTTGCAGAATTAGTCTCCAAATGGGTAGATGATGCTTCTATTATGAAGAGAAATGAACAGAACTACAGTAGAAGGTTTAACAGCCTTCTCTGCTTTGGCCTCAAAACTCGGAGCCGCCATCTTTCACAGTGTTTGCTCCTCTAAGAGGCTGCCTAAGGGGATAACGGGTTTAAAGGTCAACAGTGTAATTTACTGCCAGACGTTGTTTGTTTTTGCTGCTTGAGTATTGTTATGGCTGAGTTCATTTAGCCATAAAACAAAGATGGATATACATACTTTAAAGATGTACAGTGAAAGATGAATTATGCAGAACACACCCATGCATGTGCAATGCTGTATAGGATTACTCAGCAGCATAAGCTGCATACCATAAGATGCATTTCCATGGCTGTTATGAGCACAATGCCACTGACCTGCAAAAGACACAATGGACCAAAGCTTTGAAACCGCAAACAGGTTATGGCACTTGTGGTATATGTTAAACAAAGGCAAGCTGAACCGTATCTTACTGCACAAATGAAGGAACAAGACCCACCATCAGGAACAAGCACTATTGACGTTACATTGATCGCAGTCGATACTGGATCAGATTGGTTTTACAGATGGGGGAGAAGCGTGCGGGCAGTATCGGAGGATTGCTTATCATCACCTCCAGCTAGTGTGCAATGTTTGCTTTGCATGGGAACAGTGATGTTTGTCTCTGGGCTCAGAGCATCAATCCCAGCACAGAACAAATGGCATTACACCACAGAACACAGATGCCTGCTGCGATACTGCTGGAAGAGCAGCTATTGGCGTTGCTGACTAGAGTGATCTGATCCACTTGATTCAGCTGAGTTGTAATGGTCCAGTGAGTTCATTTACACAGCCAAATGGGTAAAAAAGGGTCAGTGACCATTAACGTTTTAGCTGTACGTGTGCACTGACATTTTATAGTGTTTCGGGAGGCCAAAAGAAAAGAGAAAGGTAACAGGGGTGTGTTTGGAATTTGAAACATGACAGAGATGAAAGTGCTGCTTCTTAGATATCAGTGAAAGTGAGGCCGTTAATAAAACGATGCCTCATCTCATACACTGATGTCTGCCAACTCATAAGGTCCGTCCTGACTCATCGGAATCTTAAGTTTTTTTACGCAAGCCAAGCAAAATGCCCGTCCAGACAACTTGGACACTTGCATACACTAACAACGTCCACTTTGTACGGGCTGCTGATATGGTGCCCATGCAGCTTTTTGAGATTGGCACACGTCGCCATCTTCCGCCTCTTCTGCCATCTTCCTGCTGCACCTCGCTCTCTCGCTTAACCATTACCCAAGATAACAGTGAGGCAGGTAACGCCAGCTGCATTCTGATGCCGGGGGCCTGGCAGTCATCGCGCGCGCACTCTCTCCCCTTCGGACGTGGGAGGAAGAAATTCCTCAACTAGGTTAATGAGATGCCGAGATCAATGTGAACTCCCACGATTTGCCTTCATCCTAATTAATGATTCATTAGCACTGCGTTTGCTCAGCGACTAGAGCTGAAAAACGCTTGTGGGGGTCTCATTCCGCAGGACGAGCACATCGTCGTCGGGGGTGCCCGCCGTGCGGGTCGGCGATGGCGGGGATGCTGTTAACCGATGGCCTTCCCAGACTGATGCGATAAAAAGTTACAAACGAGTTTGCGGCATCGGACGGGAAACCTGACCCGACTTTTACGTCACTATTAATGATGCGATTTGAAACAAAGTCGTTGCAGCTAAAGAGCCACATGGGAGAGCTGCAACGAGTACACAGAAGGTCTTTAGGACAATGATGCATAGGGGCCCAGCATGACTCGCACTTTCCAAACAAGGTTGCTTTATTACAGCCTGTGCTCTGTGGCTAAGAGACAACAAATTACAACCCTGCTGCACTGCAATCGTAAAACTTTTGCTCTGTAAATGTTACAGCCCTGCACTATATAATGAAAAACATGAGGCAAAGGTATTACAGAGGACAAACTCTCATTACCATTGGAAGTCTTATCTACTGTAGAAAGTTCCTTTAAGGTATGGAGATATATTGTAAATATGCAATGTAAACATATACTCGTGGCTTCATAACCTGCATTGTTCTGCATTTACTGTATAAAAAAAAAACAATAACACCATTTAGAAGGTGTTGAATAAAGTAGTAAAGTTTAAGTAATATATAACAGTTAAACCACAGCTGTTTTCTGGTCAGACTAGCTGTGAATGAAGAGAAACTGTGTTGGTTTATCCCACCTCTGCCTTTGGAGATGCTCAGAGGGGTGGAACTGTTTATCCAGCCGAGCGATTCCAGTGATGGAGTAGCTGTTAGTGAAAACCTTAAGGAGTGCCCTTAAATGTCCCCTAACCAGCACTTCTCTCCACTTGCCTTCTCTACAGCTGGGGGACAACAGTGAGTGTCTCAGCTATGTATTATGCAAATTCAGATTGGCCACTTGCATTGTTTTAGTATATCTAATTATACCATAGCAAGGATAGCTTGGATCAAGGCAAAGATGTTGATTAAAATCTCTACACAGTTGCAGAGTACAGAGAGGCAGTAGAGAGCCAATCGATCATTTGGCACTATTCCAGAAATTCCCATCACTTCTGCTGTCAGTTTTTATTAAACAAATGGCTATACAATGATATGACAGATATGAGATATACGTTTGACTGGAAATAAATACAGTGAACACGATCATTTGGGCTCCTGAGTAAAGGCTGCGAAGTGGACTAGAGCTTATGGACTACTGGCTTAACACCAACAGGAACTTGGCAGGCTGGCCTTACGGTTGCTTATTAATGCATTCAACCAGACAAATGGCTAGTCTAAAATACATAAGATAAAAGGAGTAAATATTTTGCCTCAGAGTATTTGAGATTTACATTTAGATAGTTCTACAAAACAAATTAAGTTTTAAAATGGAGACCCTGAGAACAAGGACCTCCAATAAATGTATGTCCAAGCAGCCACTGAGGAATAAGCTAAATAAAACACTCCCAGACATGGTTATGAAAAAATAATGCACTTCAAAGTGTGCTTGCCCCTCCATTTTTCCGCCACAGTAATATTAACAACTAGGGTCTGCATTTTACACATTTTCATGATGTATTGCCTAATTTATATCAAAATGACCTCAGTATGATCACAACAATACTATACTAATAGCAATACCAATGTAACATGTTATAGGCCACCTTGCACTTGATTTGCACTCATGATTTCTAACTTGACCTGCTCATCTAATACACAACCCAAACTGCCATTCGAACAGTGACTTGAAAATTCTCTGAATATTGCAGTTGAATTCTATATTGCATATTATCTTACTGTAAGACAGTAAGATATATTATTGTGTTATAATACTGTATATTGCTTCTTTTACAGGTTGTTGCTAGCAATCATTCCTGACTTTCATAATGTTTCAGAACCATATTACCTCCATGGTCATAAGCAATATTGCAACTACTGACAATGTCAGAGACAGTGACAGACAAGATGACTGAGTTACACTGAGCCCAGAGTCCAGATTAAATCTAGTTAGAGTCATTTTCAATTTTCAGACTGCAATTAACGGCAAATAACCAAAATCAGCCATTTACAGCGCTTTCCTGAATAATGATCCAGCTCAAGTCTGGTACGACTTGAATATTGTCTAGGACAACTGCCTTCCTTACATAATCTCTGAGGTAAATCAAGTTTATGGATCTTATTATCTAGGTTATGTTGGTGTGAATCACCATTTTGCCCGTGTTAGATATATGCTTAACCGTTGACTTAAGAATTCAAAGATGGCTGATACAAATTGTTAATTGTTACTTATCCATGATAATGACAACTGAAAATAGATTAGTGATAACCCAGCATGCTTGAAACCCCATAGCATCCTATTGATAATATAACCTGTCCTGTAAGGCTTGATGATCATTTGACTGACTAATATGTATTATGTCCATCACCAACCTACTCCTTTCAGCAGGCCTTTGACCAATTTGAATTTCATGACTTAGATGTTTGAAGTGTTGATTTCACTCAACTTGCAAACTTGAGGAGGTGGACTGATTACTTGTTCCTTTAAGTATCTATTACATATAAACTTATGAATATTGGTTTGCGTCATAATAAGCAAGCCAACTTGCCAGCATTTGCAACTGTAAAACAAAAGAGACCAAGTATTGTCTACTTGATACTCTACAAACACACAAAGATCTTCACTTCCATTTGATACATACAGGCATAAACACTGCATCAGTGTAATTCATGCTGGCTACACGGTGCCGTTGTTCTGTCCTGGAGTCCTTCCTGTAAGCAGATACAAACACCAAAGGAAGGCAGTCTCCGACCGCCGCTGAGCACAACGCGGCAAAAATGAAAGAGGAAGAAGAAGACTGCGGTTTGTCCCATTTTCAACATCATAGCTCCATACTGCAGCCTACTCTAAAATGCACAGGTATGATCCCAGGACATACTCCAGGCAGCATAAGTGGAACAGAGGCATTCGGATCTGAGGAGCTCACCCCAAGATGGAGAATGGAAACACTGTACGAGACAGAACAAAGTGACAACATGAGGGGTTCCAAGCATACTACTTTACATACAAACAGCACTTATTGTCAAAGCAGGGAATTCATCAAGAGAGAGAGAGAAAGAGAGAGAGAGAGGGGGGGGGGGAAGGGAGAGAGAGAGGGTGGGAGAGAAGGAGAAATAGTGTGGGACCCATGACTGAGTTTGCTACGGGACAGGACTGTAAAAGAGGCTGTTCCCGCAGTAGTATTCTATCCCCACTTCCACCCCCACCCCCCACCCCTTCCACTGCGGAGGGAAACCATCGCTCAGCGTTTCTTAATTATTTACAATTCCACCCCCACAATCTCCCCGACCTACTCCCCATCAGGCTGAAGTCCACCCAAAGGGCCCAAAGGCTTCTCAAGCACTTTCTTGTCTTGTCATTTTTTTTCCTGTTCAGCACCAGATCTTTTTTTTTCAATGCACTTTAGCAAGCTGCAAATTCTTGGATATGAACAACGACAATGAAAAACAAAGAAGCTGTCCGCAAATCAATTGGGTAATTTCTCAACAAACAAACAAACACACAAACAATAAACACACAGAGCCAAGCTCAATATATGCAGATGAGGCTTCCATGTCTCCAAAAATGTCTGAGTAGGAACTCTGTCTTGCCCCAAGTACATTTTATGCAGGTCTTTTGTTAAACTGTTGAACCATCGGAAAATACCATGGGAGCATATCTAATACTGCCTCTTCAATAATGTGCAAGGAATTGTGTGATTACTGATGTTCTGATTCATAATCAAATCTATATTTTCCAAATGATTATTCACGGTAAGAATTAATGGGAAATGCTTTGGCCAAATGCCAATACCCTCCCTCCCAGGCTTTCTCCAGATTAGCAGTAATGTTTCACTGTAAACTCAAAATGAGTTCCTGTTTTTGTTTTGCACTCAGGCAAAGATGTAAGTAGGGACATATGGATGGGGCCGAGGATATGTATATATGGAAGATATACATTTCCATGGTATGATCAGTGCTCTCACCACAATGTTGCCTATTTGTTGCCTATATACCGTATGCTGTTGTTAAAACAGGTTTACATGCAGTTTTTCTCTTTTCTTCAGTGCCACGTCAATCTATATACTGCATCTTTTAAGAAATAAAATAAAATCAATACTGTGATTGAATTTATCCACAATCACCATGATTTATGTCCTGCCTGCATTTCTCTCTTGCGATTGCTGAGCTCTGGCAATTCCCAAAACGGCTCTCTAGATGCTGCATCTGTTACTGAGGACAATCTGCAGTTACCGTACATGTACAATGAGAAAGCTATACATGGATTCCAGTTAGTGATTTGATTCTATTTAGTACTGTTGAATGTCTGCATTGCCCAAACTGGACCCATAAACCATTGTCAGAGAGAGAGAGAGAGAGAGAGATATTTATAACATCATCTCTGAGCAGTGACCCCCAGATCTTCCTTCCTCTTCGAAGCGAATCCAAACTGAAGGCCTGCCCAGTGTTTTTGGAAACCCTCCCCTTAACCTCCCGCTGTCTCTAAAATCTATCTGCCTATCTGACCCTAAGCATTGCTTGGAACCGTGCATGTTGCGAAAGAGAACCAGGTGTAAAAACGTGAATGAATTGCATTGATGTCTTGTTTTTCTCAATGAATTCAATTTCTATAGACCAAATCCGCTGACTGGGGAGAGGTCAGCTGGAAGGTCTACGGGGCGTGAAGACCCTTCTGTGGTCAGTTTTGGATGTCAGGCTTTAGCAACGCTTCCCTTCTATGGGAGCGGGCGGTGGGGGGGGGCCATCTGCTCGGCCATCTGCCCGCGGCCCTGCATAGTATCCCGGTCCACCTCGCAGCAGAGAGGGGAAAGGGGCAGCCGCCTTGTCTCGGGGCACCGGTGCTGCTCTCACTTCCTCCAGAGGGCGCTGGTCCAGAACGCGCCCCACCCCCTCGCCAGGCAAACAGGGTAAACATGGCCCTCGGAGCCAACGCCTCCGGTGTGCCTGGAGTGTATTCCTGGTAGCTTCAGGGAGGTCAGGCCAACAGAACGGGGGGATGATGGAGGAGTGATTGAGAAGGAAGGCCAAGAGAGATGAGACTACGTGTTGTAGAGAAAGAACTAGTGTGTGTGTGTGTGTGTGTGTGTGTGTGTGTGTGTGTGTGTGTGTGTGTGTGAGAGAGAGAGACACACACACAGAGAGAGAGAAACAGAGAGAGACAGAGAGAGAGAGGGAAGCTTGACAGTAAGGATTTATGATTCTTTCCACTGTCATTATGTCGAGATGATTACTCATGCACTACACACACACACACAGATAAACGTGCATACACACAGACCAATTGTGAGGAGTAGCATTTCATTTGCCGGTTGCAACTTCTTTCCACCCCGGAAGCGCAAACACACACGCATGAATCACAGAGACCAGCTGAAAGGGCACTAATTAGGTGAAGACGCTTGACTTCCAACCTAATGCACTCTAACAGTATTTTCATTTTATAGCCGGTGATTAGTCACCTTGATTACTCAGCATTGTGTCATAAAAAATGTAATGGGAGCATAAATTTGATGTCGGGGGATAAATCAGCAGCACTTTTCCATGCGCGTGTCCTCCCTATACTTGATAACGCAAAACAAAGCTGCGCAACAACAACCTTTACGAATGCCCTCCACGGATATGGAGCTCCGAATGGAAATGGTAAGTGATCATGCAGACAAGATCTGCTACTGTTCAACTAGTCGGGCAGGGCCTGAATGATGCTACTCTGCTGACTTGTGACCCTCTATCTTCCCTCTCCTTTCTTTTGCTCTCTCTCTCTTCTGTTTCTTTCTTTTGCTCCCTCTCCTTCTGTTTCTTTCAGTCTCTCTCTCTCTCTCTCTCTCCTCACTCTTTCCCTATCTGCTCTCTCTTTCTCTCTGTTTTTCTCCCTCTCCTTCTTTCTTTCTCTCTCAGGGCGGCAAAGGCGGTGGTGGCACTGCATTGTGATAAAGCTGTCACTGGCTTATTTGTTTGGTTACTCCACCGTCAGCCTCGGGGGAAGCAAAAAAGACAAAAAAAAAAAAAAACGCCCATTTTAAATCACACCACTCAACTCGGGGCCCCGGCCGCATCCCTTCATTGTCCAAATCACCAGCTGCTTATTATGACCCACAAAGACTCTGATGTACGACCATTGATCGGACACGCGACCGCCGGGCCTGGATAAGAGGAGGATGAGATGAGAGGCGCGAGGATAGTCAGGGGGCGGGGGTGAGAGCAAGGAGGAGGAGGAGGAGGAGGAGGAGGAATGTATATTTTCTCGTTCCGCACGGGCTCTTATTTTCCTCCCTCGCTCGCGTCGTCTTGGCTGGAGATACTGTGGGATCGTAATGAAGCGCTCACTAGCTCGCTTTCTGCATCGCCAATTGTTTGCCATCTCTCTCTCTCTCTCTCCCCCTCCCTCTCTCTCTCTTACTGGAACTTTGCCCTCCAGTTCTGGCATGCTCCAACCCGGCTGCTATCCGACTCTCCCCCGGGCTGAGCCACTGCTCGCGTTCCGGTTCAGAAAGCCCCCGGGTGCGCTTTCAATTGACCCATGTTTGCAAACAACACAACTCCCTCGCTCATACACCCTCCACCTCCACCCCCTCAACCCCTGACTCACACACAGTCCACTGCTCCAAAACTACCACAAGGGCCAAAAACTGATCCTCTCCTATTGGAGATGCATTATGTTTCACAAGATCTCATGTATATACCCCCCCCTTCCTCCTCCTCTCCATGGTAGATGCATTAGGTCTTACAGCATCTCCCATATACACCCTTTATGTTACACTGCCCCAAGAACAATAGAAGCATTGATGTGTTTCCTGGGAACATTAGAAAAATAGATAACGCCTCAAATTGTGCATTGATTTTTTCCCCCTCTTCTTCGCCTGAAATACAGCAACATAAATATTGCTGTGTTGAGTGAAAACCACTGTAAAGTGAGTGTGATCACAGCTGGGGAGAAGCTGACACAGATGGTACTTAAAGAAACATGAGGCTTATTAATGTTTTCAACATAAAATGTTAATGGCTGCTGAACACTGACGTCCTGAAAAACATGAATACATTATTTTTCCTCTGACTACTTCTCATTGCACAGCGTTTTGGACCAGTGGCAATTTGAAAAGGGCGCCTCTGGAAACAGCAGCCACAGCCGCGAGGGAGGCTCAGGTGTTTTGATTAAGGAGCTCTCATCGCTGGCTGCCAAGGTGGATTTAGCTGAAGCATGGACTCCATTTGAGGTGCGAAGGCTCCGTCAGGTCCGATGGTGCTCATCCCTGTGCTACTCCGCCTCGTGTGTCGGAGGTCAAACTCTCCTGTGCTCCAGAGTCTTTAAATGCCACATCCCCGCTGTCACTCGCGATAGCGGCAGCGGCTCTGGGCGAAGGGTCGCTGCTCCATCTGGAACAATTCATGTCCTCACGCATTGCCAGAGATTTCAAAACCCAACTACAAATATCACTCTGAGCGTGCTGTATTACTCAGTAGTGGGGGTTGGAGGGGGGGGGGGGGCATCAACCTCATCACCCCCTTCAACACATTCACCTCTCTCAAGGGTCATCTTCTTTGATAAGAGGCTATTGGCCATGCTGTGGTCGATACGCTCCTCCATGTTGAAAGCTCTCTCTGGCCTATCTCTCTCAGATAAGGAAATGACAGCCATTAGCTCTGGGTTGTACTTCATTAACCTTAATTAGCAGACAGACAGATGTCTCTCTCCAAGTGTGTGCTTGTGTGTGTATGTGTGTGTGTGTATGTGTGTGGGGGGGGGTGAGGTAGGTGGATAAAACATCTCCAGGCTCCCCCCTGAGGATCACTCTTGTTGGGTTGGTTTTGTTGGTTATGGCCATGTCCCCCCAGGGGGAGATCAAGAGGGATACTGTTGCAGAGCTTGATGGGGCTCTATGAACCCGTTTTGGAGGCCTGAAAACAGCCAGGCTATCAGACCCTGACGATCGATGGTCAAGCACGCACCTTTGATGATTCTCAACGGAGATGGCAAGCCAGATTATCACACCTCCAGTGAAGTCACATACACATACACACACACAAACACCTGCAGTGCGCACACAAAATCACATAATGTAGCCTACATCCAGCAAACACACACGGATGCACTCATACATGCACACACCTTCATACATTCATATAGTACATATGTACATACATTCATACAGTAAACATGTACATGCACGTATATCTACATGCATACATAAATGCATATAATTTGCCTTCAAACTAGTGAATATCTGGCCCCTACGTCTGTGTGTGAGAATTAGGAGGAGGTGTAAAGTGCGACCTGTGGTCTGCCTACCATCTCAATTCCACTGATACGCCATTGTGGCCATAGAAACCGACATGCGAAGGGGAAAAAAAGGCCAACTAATTTTCACACTCTATTTGGGCACTGACCAAGGAATTGCAAGGTATATGAATCCCGAAGAAATAACCATAACACTAATTGGAATGTTAATATGTTCGTAGATGATCAATGAAAAAAGAAATGGCAACCGTCCATGTTAACCACACTAGTCTGTAGGCGTTCAATTACAGTGACACATGTGAGCGGTAATTGCATATTCATCTACATGTGCATGCATCAATAACATTGGTATTAGCCTGTTCATTAAAATACCTTCTGCACCACATGAACTGCTTGATCAGCAAGCACATTACTGCATGTGCTTTGACACCAGATCAGTTCTTACCCTCTTCTTCATCATCAGTAGAATAGCATAACGTAAGAGGAGACCAAAATCCCAAATCGGTTATTGTTAGGCAAATATGGGTCAGTAGGTAGACCTCCTGTTCTCTATTGAGATCAATCTGAGACCTTGTCGGAGCGTTTGCTGCGATGGCAGCTCGCCTGCGGAAAACGCCCAGCAGTCCATTTAGTGCAGGCCTGCGGCAGTAGGCACTGACTGGAGGAGCTAAAATTGGAAGCAAGTCCCTTAAGAAAGCCTCCTTTCCTCTCGGCTCCTCTCCTTTCCTCTCCCTGGATCTCTCTGATGGGGGGGGGGGGGAAGCTCAGAGATGTGTGGCTCACACAAGAACCCAAATGGGTCCATCTGCGTTCTCTCCTCAAGCCCTGAATTATGCACACAGAGTGGTGAGGAGCACTTTCCCTCTTTCCTTCTCTCCCTCTCTCTCTCTCTCGATCCATCTGCCTTCCTACCTCATCTCCCTCTATACCTTACAGTATTATAGATGTATACAAGTCTGGATGACTGAAAGATTCAAAGAGCTTTAATTGCTGAGATTTTGTTCATGTCTTTGTTCATTTTGTCATCTGTCCATGCCGCTCCTTTCTACTCTGCAGTAGTAAGTGGGGTTGTTACGGCAAGAGAGAGAGAGAGAGATTAAGACAAGGATGAAGAGAGAGAGAAAGAGAGAGAGAGATATAGTGTGAGGTAGGAATAGAGGTTGAAAGAGAAAGGGACATGAACAGGCAGAGGAAATATAAAGAGAGAGCTACTGTGTGCGAGAGATAGATGGAGAGAGAGAGAGAGAAAGAGAGAGAGAGAGAGAGAAAGAGAGAGAGCAAAAAGGAGTGGGAGCAGTGGAAGCACACGTCAGACCAATCGGCTTCCCTGTCTGGGGCTGCACGAGGAGGCAGCTGCAGCCTGGTGTTTCATTCACCACCCCCATCCTCACGCCTTCCCCACCCTCCCCCTGCTCTCACAACCCCCCACCACACGCCCAGCACAGTGCCAGCCTATGCCCTGCGCCTATTGCCTACCTACACACTATATGCTCTGACAGATCACACGGAGACACTGTTGGCACCAAAACAGTCGCAATGTTTTTTGTTAAAATGTATTCACGGTAGACATTGCTGGGTTGTATGTGGGCGATTTTAGAACTTGAAAATGCACTCTTTTCATATCCATTGTGTCTGCATTTTGCGGTTTATTCCAAACCTGCAAATGCAGTGGCTGTCGACACGCTACACACTATGCCATCCCAGTGTTCTGGAGCCGAGCAGATTGAACATCTCAATTGTGGAGAGTCCAGCCAGGGGTTGGGTTTAAGACCCTGCGTGGTGCTGCTGAGAGGATCAATATCAGCGGAAGATGGGCTGAAAGGCCATCATGCCCCGAAGAGCCACAAACGCGTACAAGTCGGTCTGTGCACACAGGAGTGGCTGACAGCTGGAGAAAAAGGGCTGATGTGAGACAATCTTAGAGCATCTGAGAGCTTTCACATTTCATACTGTATGCCAGCCATCAAACTTAGTTTAGGGGCACAGCATCTGTCATGACAGAGCACTTTTTCAACACTCTTATTCCTTTTTTTCTTTCTTTCATTGACAGAGGGGGCATGCAGCCTGATCCTTTTCATGCTAATGATGCCTGCCGAATTGACAATAGAGAAAACCAGTGGCGGGCATGTAGGATAATGCACCTTAACTACAACCTGTCAAAGCTGCTCATTGTACACCACGTAAGGACAATCAGCACAAGACGTAACAGCAAGGCATCAGGCGTTTGTATCTGTACTGGGTGCTGCTAAAGAGGCGTTTCCGTGACTAACCAGGGTAATATTTTCCAGTGATAAAACAACGGAGCATCGTTGCAGTCAGTTGCGTTTCATGACAGAAATATGTTTTCCCCTGCAAAAGTAGCTCATCGCAAACAACAGCCTTCTCTTTCTTGTATGGAGAGGGGGCGGGGGCCAACACATGCGCTTGTCAGCGTGTCAAAGCATTTAAGTTGGGCAGGCTTTCGTCATCTACTCACGCGTTGATTATTTCAGTCAGCATAAAACCTACTTATTGATCAAATAAACTGGCATTAAACCGATAAGGGCACCGCGAATGGTGAATGGAAATGCTTTTCGCGTTGGTATTTTTTCTCACAAAAAAATCACAAAGAGAACAAAATAAAATCCCCTCAGAATTTGCTTTCGATGCATATGAATGTCTTACAACAGTGCATCATCCATTTTCCCCGATAGGCAAGACGCTCTCCCATTGATTCTCTCATATGAGCTGATCCCTTTTACCAATTAACGTTAATGAATGTACAATGAAAAAAAAATCGCCAAAGAACTGATGCTTACGTGGCAAACTGCATTGTTAAAATAATAGCACAAATCTGATCATCCTTACCTATTTCGTGCCCGTCCGCAGAAAAGAGATGCCAGCAATTGATGCGAACTAATTCAGCACAGGCGGAATCGACATCTGAGTCGTCTATTGCGCATGCAACGACCGATGGAGAAAGCGTTGGCAGCCACGGGGGGTTGCTCCTGTATTCCAGAGCGCGCCGTAGCACGGAACGAAAGCGCACTCCCCCCCGTCTCTTTCTCTTAGATCTTACTGCCAGCAGGCGCTCCTTCAGCCTTGCGTGGGATCTTCCTGAAGCTCTGAACGTCAAGCCCTTGATACTCTTGTAAGGAAACCCCGGCACCCTGGAAAGAAAAACTGAACTCAACGTTTCTTACTTTGCTCTTTTCTGTCACCGACACTTGTGCGGATGAATTGTGTTAAAGTACCTATGACCAAAACTGACCTAAACTCCCCGCCCACCACAGACTCTAACACATATTTAGCATAGGCCTACACCCAGCTTCTGAAACTGGTGAGATTCATGCAAAATCCTTTTGACAGTTCCAATTGCTTGCTTATACAACTTAACAAGACATCAGGAAGATACTGCACTTGTTCCATAAAATATAATATGCTGTAGAAATCCACAAGCCTCATACAGCCAGATGAAATATTAATAACGGCATATACTTGTAGGCTACTACTGCTAAAAACTACTGCTAAAAAACAACTACTACTAATAATAATGATAATACTATCAAAAATAGGCCTATGAGGGTGTTGCATCCCATAGATCTGCATATGGCTGTCTTAAGTGACAGCTCATTCCCACCTGGTAACATTCAGGACCTTGGACAGCGCAATAGACAAATTGGACACACCCGAAGAAGAATCTCAACATCTCTTTTCTTTTACAAAATGTTGTCATCTAAGCCCTGTCTAAAAGCAATTTCGAAACATTTCCAAGTTAACATAATTTTCCTCATCATTTCATGTTTATAGCTAGGGCCTATGGCATAATTGCCCAATAACGCGTAGAAAACAGATGAATATACACTGCGGTTGCTTTGATGTGTGGCCCATTACATCTAACCCTTGAGAGTGGCGCCCTCTTCTGGTCATATCTTATTAACTCAGGAAATAATGTATCAATCTGCTCTGTGTTACATGTTGGACAATGAAAGAAAACAAATCGATTACTTGACTAACATGAATCATTACCTTTAACACCTATATCTTTTAATGAAATAATCTGAAATTAGAGAGAGAGACATGGAAGCTTGACGTTGTGCAGTTGTGGTCTTCCAAATGGTCTCAGTTATGTGCAATTTCTGTGATCTCTAATCCATAAAGGTTAACCAGGGTAAGATGGGAGTGGATGCCTAACCTGAAAATTGTGGTGAGTAGGAGCTGAGAAAATCGGTTAAATGGCAGGAAGATGGATGTTAGTTGTAGTAACTTGCCTCTGGTGGGGTCTGTCCTCTGTAGAGTGTAGACTGGTGTTGTCTAGTTAGCCTTTATAGCCTAGCCTAGTGAGAGAGAAAACAATGATTCAGACAGGGAAGCTAAATGAAATGTGTGAGGGACAATAATTAATAAATAGGCTTTGCAACTTGTCATTGATATTCTATTAACAAAAGGATGTAATAAATAGCGGGGTAAAAAAGGGGAGAATGGGGAGCAGTGGTGCGGGGGTGGTGTCAGCGTCCCTACCATGAACAGGCTCGGTGTCCATGAGGCCTGAGGTCATTCCCAAACCCACTCCCATCTCTTTCCCTTACTGATTTTATGTCATGATTTCCCTATCCGGTAGGGAAGTCACAAAACTAGAAATGCATTAGTCGATACCAATACCAGTGAAACTAGATGTACCGCAGAGCGGTACAAAATATGACCTCTGTCCAGTCCTGCACATTCTCTCCGCAAAAATAAATCACCTACTCGACCCCCTACTTTTGTGTAAATGAGTGTGTTTTTGTGTATATGTGTGTTTCTGTGTGTGTGTGGGTTCGCTTATGAGTGTGTAAGGGGGTAATGGGGGAGGTTGTGTGTGTCTGTGTGTGTTTATCTCTGTATGTGTGTGCTTGAGCCTGCATGTGTGTGTGTGTGCCTGTGTATGCGAATGTGCATGCGTGTGTGTGCGTGCTTGTGTGCATGTGCGAGCGTACTGTACATGTGTGCTGTGTGTGAGGCTATACCTGAAATGAGTGGATATGGCATGTGTTGACATGGCCCCTGGAGACCAACATACAAAAATAATTTGGTTATCCTAGACCCTATGGTTCTCAAAATATTCACAGAAAACTGTGTCCGGCCATCTACAGGCCGATTGGTGTAAAAGTTAACTGTTCAGCCGGGGGGGGGGGGGGGATTGGACGTCCCCACCAAAGCTGAGACCAAACCTACGCCCTTGGGACAGCAAGATGATGACGACGTCTATTCGACACACCAAAGCGGCTATAAGCTACGTACAGACGCATTTGATATAGACATTCCCAATAAACGGCTCTGGCCATTCGTAAACCACGTCTCAAATATGGTTTGCCGGTTCTTCTCTCTGGTTGTCCTGTCAGAGTCCTGAATGTAAGTTCGGAAGTTTGTAAGTTTGTAGTATAACAATAAAGCGTTTTTGTCTGTACTACTGTCTACTACTGAGTCTTGCGCTTGGGTCCTGTCCTGCCTTAAAAGTGAACAAGTTTTTTAAAAACGACGATAGACGCATGATGAGAGAGACAAAGAAGGTCAAGGAAACATCAGAAGAGGGAAAACGGGAAAGTTTGGCCAACATCATAGACATGCAAGACAGCACAAGCCGAGAAGAAAAGTGGACTTGGATTGAAAATGCGGTGAAGCTCCATGATGCGGTGTGTCACCTGTCGGCAAAACTATCACAACGGGAAGGTTAAGTTGCCAATGCTGAAAACACCTGCACCACCAGGACCATTTAGAGTTCTTCAGATACATGTAGATTACATCACTCTTCCAAAGTGCAAAGGCTACCGCAATGTTCTGGTTGTCCTGTGCAAGTTCTTCATGTGGATTGAGGCATGATCTGGAACTGCACTACAGTACATACTGCCAAAGTCCTCATGAAAGACATTCCCCGATACGGATTGCCGGAACAGATCTGCTCAGACAACGGAACACACTTCACTGGAGCAGTCTGTGCCAAGGTGGGCCGCATGCTGAATGTGCACTGGAACTGTCCTGAACTGCCCGTACCATCCAGAACCCTCTGGACAGGTGGAGAGAGCCTTTCGAACTAAAACACAACGCAACAATCAGAGAATCCAACAGTAAACTTGACTTGTAAGAAACAGGGGTGTGATTGGCAAAGGTAAAAAAAAAGGAAAATATATGTAGCACGGAGTGACCCCCCCCCCCCCCAATGGTTCGAGTACTATAGTGTTCTATAGTGTTGGCTATCGTATGCATTTACATCACCTACATTTCATAAAATTCACGAGGCAAATCCTATGCAGGGATACTAGGGGGGTCCGAGGGCATGTCCCCCCGGAAGAAAAATAACCCCTTAAATGATGACATCTTATGACTTTTATGGTAAGCATTGATACATTGAGATACATATATTTCAAACATTATAGCATATTACAATAAAGCCTATAAGGCCTAAAGAAAACTAATTTATAATAGAGCAAAGAAGCCTAGACCTACACAAGACTAAACCAAATATGGCTGAAATATATAGGCCATCATGATCATTTTGCCAACAGTGACGCAGAACCATGGATTTTTCCCCATTTATAACATGTTTTGTTTATAACTTAAACCAACATTGATTTAAAATGTTGACTAAATTATTTACTATACACTGTAGGCTTACTTGATGATAATATATAGCCTGCCCGGCCATACTTGATGGGCTCTCCAGGTGTTTCCCCGAGGATTTGGCCGTAGATAAATTGGGAGGCGTTACTAGACACCTTTAATACATAGTAAAAAAAAGCTATTGGTAAGAAAAAAAAGATGCAAAAAAAAAAAACCTATTGGTATGATTTTTTTTTTTGCAAATTGGTGGGAAAAAAGCCTAACTTTCCCTAACTAGAGGCAGGCACATTTTTATTTTTAAAGGCCAGGATACTATACATCCTGATAAAGTTCCCTTGGCCTTTGGAATTAAAACAGTCCCACATCATTATATACCCTTCACCATACCTAAGGCAGGGTTGCCAACTCTCACGCATCTGGCGTGACACTCACGCTTTCAGCACCAATCTCACGCTCTCACGCACACTCAAGAAATGTCACGCCAAATCCATTCTTTTTTTTTTGCAATCCGTTCATTTTTTGTTGATGACTAGACTAGCCCACAGCATTGTTTCTAAATGACAGGATACGAGGCATACATATGTCTAGACCAACAGCAGGTAGGTCTAATATCCGCCTACAACGTTCTCAGCGCAGTTTTCTGTGATTGTTGATTCGCTGACTAGGGTATTTTAATCCGGTCCGCGACACCTTCACGGAACAGGCTGCTATTTAGACATGAGGCAGACCGACATAAAGTGTGGCCGCCCATTCTTCTCTAGGAACTACTCGCGAAGTAGCCTCACAGACATCACATTAAATAACTTTTTCTCATCTTTTATAAGGTGCTATAGCCGCTATTTGCTGTGATAAACGGTTCGCGAGAAAAATAAATTAACTTTCAAGAAATAATCATATTAGGCTACTATAGCTCGGCGCTTATTTCAATTCCTATAGGAGGAATATCTCACAAACTTTTCGTTCCACACATGACAAACCGTAAACCAGAATAAACAGCAGACCTTACCGAACACAAAGGTGTAATGCAATCCCCTGTACAATAAGCCGTTCCAGAGTAATCCGGTTTTGAAATGGTAGCAAATTTCTATATGGTCTCCAATTTTGGGCTTTAAGTGTCTTAAAACTGAGCTGTGCTTAAATACCTACATATGTGTAAATATTAAAATCAGAGGATATATAGCTCATGGCTAAGAGTTTGTCGATGTAGCCATAATGATTTGTTTTCACAAAATGATAAGCATGCATGTATTTAAGTGTCTTAAAAAACTATGCTTATATTGGTCAATGCATAATTTCATAACAGGCCAAATAGAAAATAAATGTTAAATGTTAAATATACTGTAGCCTAGACATAATATTAAAATCAGATGATGTAGGATAGTATAGAGTTAGAAGTTGGATGGCTCCAGAACTCACACCAGTGGATTGGGTCTTAAAGGAGCCACACCACTTTTATGACACTATAGCTGTTGACCTTTAGATTTGTTGCTACTGGGCATGAAGGGCAGGCCAATTATGAGTTCTGTCCAACATTGATGGTAGGTTTAGAAGAAAAGTCAGCACATTTTAATCATATTGCAATACCAATAACCGTAATCATTTTGGTCATGATTTTTCATCAAATGTTCATACTGTATCTCTAGTGGCTGGTAGACTTTGGAATCCACCAGCCACAATGGTAGGTGGAAAAAATATTTTAGGCTATTTCCATCCCTGATACATACACTCATACACACATTCATAAGTCTCAATCTGTCCATTTCTTTCCACAAAACTCGCTAGAAGTAATCATGTAAGGGGTTATTTTTCATTTTTTTCTACTGAGCTACTACCTTTTTCAGGTGGGCCCTTTTCATGTCTGTGCCCAGGGGCCCAGTGGCTCATAATCCTTCCATGCCACGGGGTTAAAAACACTGGTCTTGTTTTCAAGTGCAATCAATAATTTAATTGTACATTTTGAAGAAACTTAAATCAGGGATTATACTGTACATAGCAAAAAAGTCAGGGGACAGACATTTTTAAAATTAGGTTTAGGGAAAAATTTAACGCACACGCACTATGACTTCACAAAATCTCACTCCAGCCAATCACCCAAAGTTGGCAACCCTGTACCTACAATGTTATGCTCATTGAGCTCAATGCAAATCAAACCAGCTAATAGGCTAACTGAAATAACACCATGCCAACTGTTGTACAGGTTTCATGTTTCAGTGCAATTTAGTTATTGTTAGAAAATTTAGTTATTGTTAGAAAACATTTTATTGCATTTTGACATAACTTGACATTATGTAGACTTTTAAAGGAATGTGTATAAATAACATTAACTGTAGGCCCAAAGCTACCAAGACAGTCACAGACTAGTTGACGTCATACGTATGCTAATAAACCTAGCCTGGGTTCAGGGAAAAAAGTTAGCGATGGATGACACCGCTCTCAGAAACTCTGACATTTTAGTGCGTAGCTCAAACACCCGCTGAAGAATCTCTCCACGAGAGAACCACTAACTTAAGAATGATAAGCATGCCCCGCATCCAGGGCCTCTCCCCGCATCCATTTCTCAACAAAGTTGACCAAAGGAACGTGACTGCAATGCTCTGCCTTGCATTTGATGATCCGACTTCATTGATTTATTAGTTAGCACCTAAAGACACGGGTTTGAAGTTTGAAGCACAGAGTTCACACGGTTTTCCGCTGCTATTTTTGAAAAATCCATCGTAATTTACTGGGTTTGGTTTATCGACTGCCTCAAATATGTATCAATGTACCAAAAACACGGATGCTAACTGCCTTTCATTCATTGAGGCGTCAACTGGTCGTCAAGTCCCTGAGGTAAATACTTTTGACAGATGACGTGATGTAAAAAACAACAGATTGGTCCAAATAGGTTGGCGGGAGCGATGGTCAGGACACATGTTTCCCGGACCCCACTTTGAGAACCACTGCTTTAGGAAACTATTCCGTCTGATGTTCAAGTATAAAAATAAATAGCATAGATAATCAACAAGTGTTCAAGTGTTTGCTGAATTAAGAGTTAATCTAGGCTAGCTAAACCATGTGCTAAACTGGTGCTAAACAACGACTAGGCTATCACATTACGTTCTGCAATTTTTTTTTTTATCGGGTTGTTTTGTCATGTACAGTAGGCTACTGTGACGTCGCATTACACGAAATACGTCATAATGCCTCAAGGGTATATAAACCACATCCACATAAAATATTTCATTAGGGAATTTATTGATAAAGAGAGAGCCACGTTTCTGTAGATTATTGCTCAGGAAATTCAGGTATTCTGAACACTGTTGGTGGGGAGCAACAGGATGCACCGGATCAATTCTTTGGATCTGGCAGGATGCCCCAAACGTCGACATGGAAAGTCTTCAAAACTGTTCCGGAACCTGAAGATCCGAGGAACTCTACACAAGCGTGTAGTGGATTTAAGGAATTGCGATTATGTGGATCCTCCCCGTGACCAGGGGCTTAGAGATGCTATTAGCCGCGTTTTTAAGACTCCACCAGAGACGCTACAGAGACCTGTGATGCAGGACCAGGTAAATAAGTAATCAACTAATGATAAAGCGATAAGAACATGAATAGCCTAAGTCAGTATAAGTAAATTAGATACAAAATAAAGACAAAATATATGGTATGTGACAATATCACATATTAAATTGCACTGGCCTTGGCTGTATGGCTAATAAATCAATCAAATTATCTGTCTATCTAACTCTATCTATTCTCTGCCACATTGGGCCAGGTCATTATTATTTGTTTGGTTCTCTTTTTTTGTGCTTGTTCATGCCAAGCTGTAATGAAATAAAAACGTACATGGACTCTTCTTAGGTTCAACCTATTCAGTCTGGGAATTTCCCTTACAAGACTAACTGGGAGGATTACACTGGACCTTTTGACATGTAAATACTGTACACAACAGAACACAATCACATTCAGTCCATACTTACATTATAGAGCTATAGAGCAGCTTCAATTTGTTTCTTGTTCTAGGGGGGTGACTTATGCCATCAGCATTTATACATTTGCCATGAAAAAATGGCAGAGGTGCCTGAGGACCTCATGGCTGCAGGATAAGGAGGCAGCTGGCCTTGTCTGGGGACTCCTGGCACTTGTGTGCCGAGAGACCAGAGTAAGTGTTGTTCTATACCAGAAATGACTAGAATTGTTTGTGTGTTTCTGTGTGCGATGGAGAGAGAGAGAGAGAGAGAGCATTACATTGCACATTACAGTCTCTTTGGAAATGTATTAAGAATTGTCCATTTCCCTTTTCCTCAAAATGTATTCTTAGAGTGTGACGGGTCAGGATATTGCCAACTTGCTCCTATCAAATCCACTGGCCTTTGAGAAGGGTGAGAATCTTCTGTCCTCTGGCGAAGGACACCAGGCCCTTGTCAACCTGATCATCTCTGGCAAAAAAGAAGTAAGACTTGCAGTCAGACCCGCAGCAGTGCTGATGGTAGTACAGATGTACATTTCAAAAACAAACAAAAAATATATAATTTGGTTCCATGGTTTGGTTTGAGTATATTGGATTGGGTGTAATTCAATGTGTAATGTTTTTGAAAGTGCATGTCAAGATGTGGAAAACGTATTGCCCTCTGATATAGGAAGCTGAGCAATTAGCCAAGAGTGAAGCTCTGTGGGATCATTGGGTCATCCTGAAGGGCTTTGCCAAAGGCTCATGTGATGCAATTGTTATGAGGTAAGGATGCTGGTGCTTTTAAGAGAGCCTTGACCATAAATAATGCAAATAAAGAAAAAAACATGTTGCCAATTATACATATACACAAACCTGCCTTAACATGGTGTCTTTGTTACGTCACTCATTTTATTAGGCTTATTGAACACCTCAAACCAAATGACCCCATGAAGACCTATTATCAAGTCTTGATGGGAATAGTACCAACAGCTGCCTGTGTAAGTGTCGGTGTCATTTTGGTTGCTCATTTGTGTGTGTGTGTGCGTGTATAAGTTTGTGTGTGGACAAATATTGTGAATGGATAGCACAAAGGCCATGAGCAATTCCACGTGTGGTGGAGCAGCAGTGACGTCACCACCTGGCAATTGGTTGACCTAAGTTCGATTTCTAAACCCACAGCTGCAAGTCATCAAATGTCTGCTAAATACCACTCAACAGCTTAAATTTTACAAGGACCAGACAACTGTCAAAATTGTGCTGAATCTGGTTGCCTTGCAGCTTGGTGCAGACAATATTCTCTGTATCCATACATTTGTGAATTTAATCATTTTAAACATTTCAATTCATCATTTTGACATGAGAGATATGATACAATGAGTGTTGGAAATTTAAATACTCCTTTTTACAGGAGCGTGCCAAGAACAATTGGGGTGACTGGCGCCCCCATCTGGCGATGGTTCTTTGCCATCTGAACAAAAACAGCCTGAAGATGGAAATCATGGAAGCAATGGCAGAGACCTTGGGTAAAGATGATACAAATCAAAGATAATTAGAACATGCTCACCCTCAGAAAAAACTTCAATTTATATTGTTTAACTTTCCATGCCAAACACAGGATCAGATGGAAAGCCCAATTCTGCATATCTATGCAACCTCATAATGCATTTGCATTGTGGGATATTTTCGGAAAGGGCTGAATCTCGTGGTAGGGGAGTAAAGAGGTAAGACCAATACAAGAAAACACACAGTCATTGTAAAATCACAAGGTGAGACAAATACATGTGACACACACTAAACTTAAAGTAACCATAACCAAACAGCATTGTATCTCAAGAATCAAGAGGTAAGACAAACCAATGAAATACACACATTCATACTTTATCCAAAGTGACTATAACAAAGCGGCATTGTATCTCGATTATCAAGAGGTAAGACAAACCCAAACCTACTTTACCCAAAGTAACTAACAAAACTATGTAAAATACTAATATTTATTTCATGGCCATGTAATCACTATAGCAGACCATTCGTAAGATCCACCAGGGCAGCAGTTGAAAGAATGGAGGTGTACGATTATGTGCTGACCCTAAAAACGGACCAGCCATTCCTCTCCGAGTTTCAGGTTTGTTTTCCTTTCTGATGAAATAAATGTCTCTTCATTTCATGCTTACATTCTGGAGTTGTCTTTGGAAATTTACCAGGCAAAATGACAAACTTGCTCAGTTAGGGACAATTCTTTAATGTGTTGGAAAATGTCCTAAACAATAATACAGATGAATGAAGTGGCCCAAATGTCCAGTCTTACCTTCTCTTATTGTTTTCCAGCATTATAGAACTCTGTGCATCAGGATGCTGTTGCGAGCTGGCTACATCCAGCAAGCACTGCATTTCTGCGAGTCTGTGGGAATGACATTGGTACACTCAGAAGGTGTTGACAGTACAACTCTGGTGGAGTTTGTTAAGGTAAGGGTGTGCTCTCTTTTCGCATTAGTGCGCTTTTATGAATAGGCCTATGTACAGGTCTGCACTTGTGTATTGCCTGTCTCTGGTGTTGTTTGTGGTGTTTTATTATTGTCACTGTGGTTGACATGGGTTTGTTATGTTTGTAAATGTATTCCAGGTCTGTTCAGAGTTCCGTGGCAGCCAGCGGGGTTTCATTGAGCCAGATTGGATGTTCTTCGTCAGGGAAACGGCAGAGCAAATGATTGTGGAGATACAGCAGAGGAGTGCTGCCATCAAGGCACTTAAGGAGTTTAGGATTGTAAAGACTGTAGTGGCCCCAGAGCAGCCTTGCCCTGCCACCACCTCTCCTGACCCCCAGCCTGGCCCTGCCACCTCTCCTGACCCCCAGCCTGGCCCTGCCACCACCTCTCCTGACCCCCAGCCTGGCCCTGCCACCTCTCCTGACTCCCAGCCTGGCCCTGCCAGCTCTCCTGACCCCCAGCCTGGCCCTGCCACCACCTCTCCTGACCAGCAGCCTGGCCCTGCCACCACCTCTCCTGACCAGCAGCCTGGCACTGCCACCACCTCTCCTGACCAGCAGCCTGGCCCTGTCACCACCTCTGTGGACCACCAGTCTGGCCCTGCCACCACCTCTGTGGACCACCAGCCTGGCACTACCACCACCTCTGTGGACCACCAGCCTGGCGCTACCACCACCTCTGTGGACCACCAGTCTGGCCCTGCGACCACAGAAAAACCAAAGAAAAAGAGCAAGGTATGCATTTCTCACAGAAACACTGACTGTAGACATGTTTGAAAATGTCTGCCTTTTTGTCCGACTATATTAATCTTTGACATTTGTTTGACCCTTAGGGATGCTTTGGGTGGCTCAGCTGCTTTAGATGCTTCTGCTTCCGCAGAAAAAAGACGCACTAGCACCCATCTGATAAGACACACACTGGTAAGGATCTTTTGAATACATTCATATCAACTTAAATGTATCATAGTGAGCTGTATTACAGAATTAATGCTCTGGCATTACTCATTCACAGAGGCTGAGAGAGAGAGCAGGGATAAAGAAAGGCTAGAGATCATTTTCTGCCACCAGCTGAGATCCTTATCTCATACTCATCATTAAATCAGAAATAAACACCCCCTCAGTCATGTGTGTTAACAACTTTCTGCTACTGTTATCTATATAATATTGACCTGTCACATCAGTGGCAACAGCACATAGAAACTTTTCTGTATCTCTGATATGATTGCCACCTTTTCAGGCAAGATGATTTTGAACTGCTATCCAAAAACGTATCCAATGCACTCATTACCAGTATAATACCACACTCACAGGGTTTCACGACCAATGAGTGAAAAAATCACAAACTCAGCCAACCCTGTTCACGACCATCAGTATACTCTCACAACCAACTCGATCTCCCAATCCACAACAAAACATCCAATCAAACAAACAAGCAAGGTGTAACGCGGCTATCACAGCAGAGCAAACCAATCACAGAGCATCCCCGTACACATTTACCCCCGCAACTAAACTGACCTAGCTTCTGACGGAGTCCAAGAACCGGGGATCAGTAACACAAAAGAAAGCACACTCACCAATACCGTCAGATGCCAGCCATCCCAACCAAAGTCGATGCAGCCTTACTCCGCGGCAGTGCCCGCCGGTCCAGACCCCGTTGCCGGAACCCAGCGCGGACGCGCTCTAAATGGGGAGAGCGTTTGCTCCTGTAACTAGCTGCCCTAATATGAAAACGATTGGATAATTCTGTCGAGATCTAAACTTACAATTCCCCAAATTTGCCATTAATTAACGTTACCACTTAACCAGACAGTGCTGATCTCCCCAAACAACCAGGCTACTACTACAACTTCATTCACAAAAAAAGCCCCTTGTCAGTTACCACTAGACCTACTCGCCTCACGTCAGAACCGACCATGGGATAGTCTAGACTAATTCACCGCACGTCGCTATTGTCAAAATTGCACTTGTGCTAATTTTCCACAATAACCGAATCCTCCCGAGCCACAGACAACAAACAGAGGCAGTAGTAGTAGAACAATATTTATTAGTACAAGCAGAGAAGTGAGATCTAGAATGCCACTAGGGGGCGGGAGCACGCACAGCACACTAGCACACTGACTGGCAGTTTAGCTAGCTTACCACATAACTTTCAGTGTCTCGCCGGCGGGACGGTTACCCCCCTCCCCCAAACATTCTAAATCAATTGTATGCACCATATTGCTATGTAGCATAGTAATGTTATACACCATTTCAAAGCTTTGACTCTTGGGAATCCAAAAATGACAACTTTTTTCATGTACAATCTGTATAGTGCTTTACATTCTCAGATGAATCTTATTATGTCTCAATTAAATTTGATCCAAAATGCCCCCCCCCCCCCCCTTCTGCTTTTGGTGCTACCCTGACTTCTGGCTGCAGTGTAGCTGCAGCACAATAAGTAGATTCAACATATTGGGTACTGAAATATTCACAAGAATCCATAGAAATTGAATCTTCATGTTGTGTTATCCAATATTAGTTGTACAGATGTATAGTCTATCTTATACACACTCATTGAACCAACAAAGTAAATGCAAAAATAGAGACATTTTTGTAATCATTCCATATTTAGTGTAGTCATTCCATATCAGAACCCCTGAAGTATAATCCAAATACAAGCATAAAACCTCAAAGTGTTACCTTTCATTTGAGGCCAGGATTATGCTTCTACACAAAGGGGTTCATGTGCAGTAAGCATTTGATTGTCAGTATGCATTTTGGATAACAAAAAGTCCTATGGGGAGTATCCATAGGCATTTTACAAAACGCATGGGCATACCTTGGCAAATAATAGTCTAAAGCACTCATATTTTCATTTTATATTGATCTACTTTTGCACACAACTTCACAAGACCTGGTGCTAGGGCTCAGTTGTGTTTCTAAGGGATATCAAGAGACCTAGAGGGCTGAAATGTGGTCAGTTCAGAGATGCTTGTAATCCGGCAGAAAGAAAAAACTATATTCTAGCCTGTAACTCTTTGTGAGTACATCACACATTTATTGTGACTGTTTCCTACGAAAACTAGAGGTTCTTAGCTTTCTATAGAGGTCCAACATTTGATGGTAGGCCCCAGAAGAGGTGGGAACAATGCCCTTGTAAATAGGCACAGTGCAATTTCAGGCAAAAACTTGAAATTCTTTTTGAGAATTAAGCTGTTAATAAGTATACACACACCAGGAAACCTATTACCATAGCAGCACACACATTGCAAGATAACTAGGGCTGTCAAGTTGGGCTGAAAAGTTTATGTTAGTCTGTGGTGGATTCTTTTTCCAAGTGGCAGAAACATAGAAATCATGTTCCACGGCATACATTTCATTAGGGCTGATGACATACTGAAACACCACATCAATTTGTTTAGTTATTAACTTCTTTTTTATCCAATTTTACAAGAAGTTACTACCACGGCACAGTCCATCACCCACTACACTTCCACCACGTTGAGTAGTTGGTAGGGCTGTCACTTTATGTTCGAAAATCGATTGCACAATCTTTTGGACCAACCAACACAAGTTTCGAAAACTAAAACAGGGAATCGATTTTAATCAAATATGTACACTATTAATTTTAAACAAATTAAACAAATAAAAAAGATAGATGTAACAAAAATCACAAACAAGCAGAAAAATAAAATAAAGAATTCCGAAGTGCAGTAAGCATTGCGAAAGCTAAAAAGAAAATTCCCACCAATTTTACGCACCGGAAACAGCTGTTTCAATTGGCTGCTGTGTTGCTCGTGTTTTGCCAAAAAATGGAGGACAACGCGATCAACCTGTGCGACATGAGAGACGAGTGATAGGCCCTAATAACTTGAGGAATTCGATGTGGAAGCACTTCGGGTTTTGGGTATATCAAACTATGGAGAATGACAAACTGCAATTGTGAGTTCTACGTAGGCGAAATTTGTTTGACATTTCTAATCGTAAACACAGACACAGCTACGTTAAAGCCTGCTGTAATGATTTTCACTGATTTTATGGCAGTCCACTCTGCTCATTGTTTTTTGAGAATGTTGCACTCCTGTTTGTCATTGTGCACGAAACTTCACGCCAATAAATCATCAGAAATATTGCTGGCTTGTGCGTCTACAAGCGCCCTCTTTACGTCCGTCCTAATGCCTGTTAGTTGTTTGTGGATTGGCCTATATTTGGCGTTAAAAATGGAAACGTCTTTAGACATGAAAAATCGATTTTACAATCGATTCAATGAACATTTATGTCTCAAAAATCGAACAGGATTTTTTCACAAAAGTGACAGCCCTAGTAGTTGGGCCTACCAGATAATCCAACACGAAATCCTCACCTGTAGGTCTAGTAGCTATGAGGTGTTAGAGTTCCTTGGTCAAGGCACGAAGGTGGCCAAATGCTTTGTGGCCAAAAGTGTGACACAAATGAGAAATCTTGAAAAATATCCGGCAAAGACAAATTGAAGTATGCATGATTAACTGATGGCATCCTCAAAATGTGCCTTTTTGGGAAGTCATTGTAAAAGGGATAAGCTCAGCATAAAGTCCAACATTTCCTTCATCTCTGGCTTAGTTGCCACCAGGATATATTTCCTAATGGGCCATTTTACCATGCAGACCATCAATTTCAGTTTCATTCATTTTATCTATCCATCTTGTTGCCAATTCTCCACTGTTCTCTTCCTAACAGGCCTGAAATCTGAAAAGGCTCTCCATGGACACCAACAAATTTACCTGTGTCCGCTGGCATAAGTCCTTCCAGCACAAATCCCATATCTGTTTGGTTTTTGAGATGCTGGGACAGAGCTTTACGATTTCATGAAAGACAGATTTTAGTCCACTCAGGCTTGCATGTGTAAGGCCTATACTACAACAGGTAGCCAAGGCCCTGACAAAGCTCAAAAGCCTGGGCATAATCCATACAGACCTCAAGCTGGAGAACATCATGCTAGTGCCCCATCCACCAGCCCAACCGCATTAAAGTCACTGACTTCGGCTCAGCCACGCATGTGTCTGAGGCTGTGTGCTGCATTCACGGTTCTACTGGTGAGTCCTGCTGGCTACTGAGTAAAAAGGAAACCTAGTCGAGCTCTAACCTGATACACTATTAAACCCATTCTTAGGAAAGCTTTCAGATTAGAATGTGAAGCTTCAAAGTAAAACGGCAAGGAAGAAAGGGGGGATACGCTAACAATGGTCTAATGTCCTACAACATGATCATCCCAGTAATGAAGGCCCTTTTGTGGTTGCAGTTCTCCAGAGATCATCCTTGGGCTGCCCTTCTGTGAGACCATTGACATATGGTCACTAGGATGTGTGGCAGCTGAACTCTTTCTTGGCTGGCCTCTGTATCCTGGACATTTGGAATATGACTAGGTCAGTACTGTGGGTACAATACAGTAAGTTTTCTTTATGTTGTCTTTTATTCATGTTGACAATATTTGTTATCTGCTGACTGTTACAGGTTCGGTACATCTCCGAGACCCAGGGACCTCTACCTGAGTACTTGCTCAGTGCATGCTCAAAGACGGGTAAACATTTTATCAAATGGCCAGACTCCATCTATCCAATGGAGCCTCAAGGTGTGTGATTCTCTAGTCGTGAGGTTCTATATACTTGCTTAAAACATTACGGAGGAATTGAGGAGAGCCACGTACGCTGGACCAGAGATAATTGAGGAGAGAAGACAAATACTGACCCTGCCTTTCCCAATTCCAGATGATTTACTGAATGTGTTGAAGGAGCTGGATGCGGTAGACACACCCAGAAGGTTTGCAAGCAGACGGAGAAAAGAAAAATGCATCGGACCGGAGATAGAAAAGACAGACAGGACAGGAAGTCCTTTTCTACTGTCTATCCCTGCTCTTGTGATCGCTGGTGTATTTTTTGTGGGAAGCCGTTCACAAAAACAGTTCAATAAAAACTTTTTTAAAAACTAGTCAGTCTCCTACGCAAAACTGAAATTACGAGCTTGCAAAACTCATTTACAAGACTCAAAGTACAGATTTTTGACCCTCTTTTGACTGCCTTCCTGAAGAGCCAATCAGCACGCTGCCTACTGCCAATCAGCACTTCCCACCGACCACCAAGACAGGCCATTTTTTTGACAGCGACAATGTGGAGGCAAGGAAGGCACAGGTGGGTGACAGTTTTAGAGTAGTACAATTTTTTACCAAGAACATGTATGAACAAGGGGTGTGCATATCAATAATTTATAATATTAACTAGGGATGTCCGATATTGGCTTTTTTGCCGATATCCGATATGCCGATATTGTCCAACTCTCAAATTTCGATTCCGATATCAGCCGATACCGATGTCGATATGTGGGTTATTTTTCCTCAAAACTAATTTAGGTAACATCACATATCTCCTGTTGTGGAATTAACACAACATGCTTAATGTTATTGTGATGCCCCACTGGATGCATTCTTGAATGCAACAAGGCTTTCCAAATGTTAACATTGTCTGTGCAAAATAAGAAAAATACTTCAACTTAATTTAGGGAAAAAGTGCCATGTTTATTTTTTATTTGTCTCAAACAACAGTTTGGATTACACTCTCCCTGAGATAATCTTGACAATGCCCACAACAAATAGGGCACATTTGACTTCTTCACAAATTATAAAACATTGTACCTGAACAACTATGTGCAACATAGCAGAATGTAAAGCCAACTAAAATAACAGGCATAGTGTATAACAGGCTACCCTTTTTCTGTGTTAAATGAGCCTGCATTTGTAGGATGCTTCATGAACTGTTTCTTTAACTAAAACTCAATCACCTTAATTGAATGAATGCACAAATATGAGTCAATTACAATGTGGCAAGCAACTATACTGCACAATTTTGAAAACATTTGTTTGAGCTACAAAAAATACTTCAGGCTTGAGGTGAAGTACATAACGGGCCATACCCAAAATCTGGCTTGGAATTTCACCATTTTAGGGGCAAGGCCACTTGGCCTTCAGTTGGGCATATTTGGTGGGGGGCACAAAGGCCACATGTCAGGGCACCAAGGCCAAAGTTAACTATACAGTAGTAGGCTATAAAAATGATCAAAGTTGTATTCACTGCAGTAGACCTGCATCACTGTATACAAAAACATAAAACATGACATATTACATATAACTGTAAATCATCTGATCATCTAATATTTTCAGATATCTAGGCTATATTTAACATTTATTTTATATTTGGCCTGTTATGAAATCATGTATTGAACAATTTAAGCACAGCTCAGCTTTAAGAAACTCAAATAGCAGATGCATGCTTAGCATTTTGTGATCATTAAGGCTACTTTCACAAACTCTTACAGTCAGCTGTCCTCTGATTTACCGATATCTAGGCGACATTTGTAATATTTGTTTTGTATTTGGCCCGTTATGAAATAACGTGGAACAATTTAAACACAGTGTAAAACTTAAATCCCAAATTTGGAGACATCCATGTATGTTGAAATTTACTGCAAATTCAAAACGGGATTAGTCTGGAACGGCTAACTGTACAGGGGACTGATTTACACCTTTCTGTTCGGTAAGGTCTGCTGTTTATTCTGATATATGGTTTGTCATATGTTAAACGAAGGGTTCTGAAGTATTCCACCGAGATGAATGGGTAGGGAGATGGACGCAAAACCTTCAGTAGAATTTATGATTGAATGATATTTACTTTTCTCGCGAACCGTTCACCACAGCAATTAGCGGCTAACATCGTTTAAAAGCTGAGAAAAAGCTCTTTCATGTGATACTTGTGATGTCTGTGTGATGAGTAGGCTACTTCGCGAGTAGTTCAACTAAGAAGAATGGGTTAATTTGGACGCACTTTCTTGCGCTGTCACTTTCTCCACTGCGTAATTTGGCCATAGGCTATATCGCTATTAGTAGGACGCAAAGCAGAACATTTAAAGAAGGACGCAAAGCAGAACATTTAAAGAAGGGGGCACCAAGGCCACCGTGGCCTGTAAACCTCTGATTTTCAAAGGGGCGTCACGGCCAACTCAAGGGGCTACGACGGCCATGGCCAATTCCAAACCACAGACATAAAGTTGAAACAGAGCGAGCAAGTTTGTTACTGCAGCCATCCACGCTTGTTTGTATGCTTCAAGACGCAGCTTGATGAGGTCATCATCTGTGCGCCGGTAAACGCTTCAGGAGCGCATAGGCACTATTTGGGTGTAACGCAAGCATTATTTTATCGGTTTTAAGGCAAAAAAAAAATCCGATAACGATATTAACAGATATTACATTTTTATGCTAATATCGGGCCGATAATATCGGTGGGCCGATATTATCGGACATCTCTAATATTAACATAACCAACAGAGTTACTTGGTTAGTCACATTTTTTCAAATGCTATTTCAGTGTGCTTAGCAACAAGTCTAGCAATCTGAATTCGGTGGTCTCCTTTTTTTCCCTGCTTATTTCTTGGCACTGTAGGCTACACTCATAAATACATTACATGCACAGAACAAAGAAAATGTCTTAGATTGACTGTGTAATGCGACTGATAGATTATAACTTAACTTAGGCTACCACAGGGTAGCTAGCAGGAATTCTACCATGATCGTGTGATGTCTTTGCTAGTAGGTGATGTTATGCTATGTTGAATCTGTGCGTTTCAGAATAACTGAATAGCGATATTAATGTTAATGTCTCCAAATCATAGTTTGTTTCTCATGTTGCATGTTATATAAGACATTTGAATCTGATTTGGCAATTTAATCATGTAATTAACCAGGTAGGCAGGTAACATTAGGCCTACTGCTGCAGCTTGCTACTGAATTAAATGACAACTAAAACACCATCAACATCACAGCATTAACTCTTTGCATTATGTTATTTCAGGCACTCCATTCCCCAGACATAGTCATTTGAGATTAAGTAAGTATAAGTATATATACTCTTTTGCATTTTATCCCAATCTGTGAATTAGTGAAACACACACACAGCACACAGTGAGGTGAAGCACACACTAGCCCAGAGCAGTGAGCTGCCTGCTGCTACAGCGGTGCTCGGGGAGCAGTGAGGGGTTAGGTGCCTTGCTCAAGGGCACTTCAGCCGTGGATGTGGGCATGGGAGAGCAGTGCTCAACCACTTCCCCCACCCACATTTTTCCTACTGGTCGGGGATCGAACTGGCAACCCTTCGGTTACAAGCCCGAAGCCCTAACCAGTAGGCAGCGCAGGAGACTCACATTTTTTTCAGACATGTACGAAATATTTCTACAAGTACAAATTTTTTCCACACATGTAGCCTACAAAATATTTCTACAGGTGGGAAATGTCTTTGGACATATACACATACATTTTTTTCACACATGTACAAAGTATTTCTACAGGTACGAAATGTCTTTGCACATGCACAAATCGTTTTTACACAGTTGCAAAACGTTGTTACACATGTGAACATCTCTTCACAAGCAGTTACTTAGCCTTCAAAGTTAGCCAACTAACCGTAGCTAACTGGCGAGAAGACTGAAATTACATTTGTTTTTGTGACGTGAGCATACAGTCTTTGACTGATGTTGTAACGATACAACCGCTGGTGTTCTAAAAAAAAAAACGAGATAAGTAGTAGTCCTGTCTCTCCTCTGATCAAAACTCTGCCGTGTTTTCTGTCACTGACTGACAAAACGTTACAGAAGTCATGGGCTAAATACTGCACCTGCGATTTCACACAACGATCATGTTGCAAGAGAGCTAAGAAAACTGTTTTCAAAGTTAGCATGACATTTCCTTCTAAGCTAAATTCTTGAAAAATGAATGCGTATCTGAGAGTATCTTCACAGTAATTTCCCAGGCTACAAGTGACACTGTGAAGCATGGTGAGCATAAGCCGTTGTGTGTGCTGTGCAATGAAGTACTGGCTAATGAAAACATGAAGCCTTCGAAATGAGAGATATTTAGAAATAAAACACGCCAGCCATAAGGATAAACCTCTAGCCTTTTTCCAAGTTAAAAGTCAAAATCTTGAGGTGTCCCAGAAGGCACTTTGTGCATCCTATTAAATGTGTATATTCATGTATTCAACCAGATGATAGGGCTGTCACTTTACGTGTGCCTGTTACTAATGCCTGTTAGCTGTCCGTGGATTGGCCTATATTTGCCGTTGAAAATGGAAACATCTTAGAAAATCGATTTTACAATTCGATTCAATGAACACTTATGTCTCAAAAAAGAATGTGATGACTGTCTTGCAGGGGAAAAAGCTCTTAACCAGAGGTCATGGAAGGATGTTAAAAATGTTGTCTGTAACTCTATCCAGAGACCCACAAGAACAAAGTGGCCAGGCAGAAGAAATGTATGGAAATGAAATGACAAAACTGTATGCCACCGTTTTATGTGTACAAATGTTTTGTTTGCACTCTTGTTTGGGCAAAATGTTTAAGTTTAAAGGAAAGCCCCAGTGATTGTTTAAGTAGTGTGGTAAGTGTAGGGTTTAGACCAGCAGTGGCGTAACTATAGTAGGTGCAGCAAGTGCAGTCGCACCAGGGCCCGTGACCTCACAGGGCCCGCGTCGCTACCCCCGCCCTGCCTCCTTTTTTTTTCTTTTTTTTTTAGAACTTCACCATTAACAATCAAACTATCAAATAAAAACGGCTAAATCAAATTACAATCTTTCTTTGTCGTCATACTGTTTCGCCAGAGTATCTTTCTTTCTACTGAGATGCAGCAAGGATTTCTGGGTAGGCTAAGTGATTTGTTGTGATTTTTGAATGGATGGTGGCTGCACATTTCAGTCATCGTTCTGACCAAAATGCCCTTCAAACACAAGAGTGGCTGCAAGAAGCGGCAGCAGCGTAAAGAGCAAGGGGAACGGGTGGCAAAACTCCCGAAATTAGACCAATTTGGATTTTTAAAAAAGAGTGACCGTGAGGACAGGACACCTAGCAGCAGCAGCAGCAGTAACTGTAAACAGTCATGCAACAGGTAGGCTAATCTCAGGAGGAGGCTACAGCCTAACATCATACAACATGTTGGATATGTCCTAGTAATCAAGTAGACAATAAATGGATGAGATAGTCATTAGTAGAGTTTAGGCTAGTAGGAAGATTTGAAACGTAAGCATTTCTAACCTGATGATGGTAGTAAAAAGGCTAGTTGTTATTTCAATATGGTGCTAGTTTCTATTGTTTGTGTTGCAGTCATGAAGTCGGTAGCGCAAGTGGCCCAACTGTAGACGACACTGTTAGTCCAGACCAGGCCAGTAGTCCATACCAGGCCGAAGCGACAGTCAGTGGCAGTGCAGGACAGGACAGGAGCAGGGGAGGAACGTTATCCCACAGAAAGGGGACATTTTGAAGAAAATGTCTTGGACGCTTCCATTAAACGTTACATCTTAACTATGGGTTCTTGTAAACCGAGCGGTCCTTTCCCTAAAAATCAGCATAATCGCTGTTTTTCTGATGTGTTTTATCATAAGACCACAAAGGCCGGTATCAAATTGCCGCGGAATTGGCTTTGCTATTCACCAAAATGGGATTGTGCATACTGTGAACCATGCTGGCTGTTTGGGGATCGCAGTTCACCCCATTATAACAATGCATGGGTGAATGGAGTTCGTGATTGGGGGCATTTATCCCAAAAAATTTAATTCCACGAGTCCTCCCAGGTACACATCGGAGCCTGTGTTGTGTTTGAGCAATGGAAACTCAATGGGACCATTGATAGTAATTTGGAGAGGGACGTGCGTAATGCCGCACTTTTTTGGAGGGGAGTGCTGGAGCGCATAGTAAATGTGACACTAACTCTGGCTTCTTGTAACCTAGCATTCAGGGGTCATCGGGAGGTATTAGGACAGCCAAATAGTGGAAATTTTCTTGCGATAATTGAGCTGCTCGCGTGTTATGATCCTGTGCTTAAAGAGTTGATAAGCCGCCCACAGGGTTCGATTAAATACCTCAGTCCGGCTATCCAGAACGAGCTCATTCACATATTGTCCTTGCGTGCTCAGCAGAACATTACAGCCGACATTAATGAAGCTCCGTTTTTTTCCATCATAATGGACACTACGCAGGATCTGTCCAAGCATGACCAACTTAGCCAGGTGTATAGATATGTCACAATAGTGCGAAATGCAATGGATAAAGCTGTCAATATAGAAGTGATTGAGTCTTTTTTGGGGATTTATGGAGACAGTAGATACATCCGCAAGTGAGTTGGCAGTTAATGTGTTAGACAGCATTAGGCGAAATAGCCTTGACATGTCGAAATGTCGTGGACAGGGCTACGACGGAGCAGCAAACATGAGTGGCATTTACTCGGGGGTACAGGCCAGGATTAGGGAGAAGGAGCCGCTTGCGACCTACGTTCACTGTGCAGCGCACAACCTGAACTTGGTGCTGAATGATTCCGTGAAAAACATCTCAGAGATGGAGCGGTTTTATGAAACCATAGAGCATATATATGCATTCTTTGGGAACAGCATTAAAAGGTGGAGCATGCTCGTTGGTATAGTTACAGGCTCAGATCACCCAGATGTGACTCTTAAGCGATTATGCCCCACTCGCTGGTCCTCCAGATTTGAATCCCTTAGTGCCATACGGTACAGGTATGTGGATGTAATGAAAGCGCTGACAAAAATAGCGCTTACGAGTGACAAAGGGGATGAGCGCAATGAAGCTGCTGGGCTGGGTTGAAAAATTTAGTTTTATTTTTTTGGTGGTTGTGCAGACTAAAGTGTAAATGCTGTGTCTAAAACACTCCAAAAGACAGACACAGATTTACAGACGGCAATGCAATTGCTGGAAAATTCTATACAGGTCCTTTCTGACTACCGGCGTGCCTTTGACCAGGCCAAGGCTACAGCGCAGACGCTTGCAAATAAATGGGGGGTTCAGAGTACATTTGAAAATGTTAGAGCACGCTTAGAGTGAAGCGTCACTTTCACGAACTATCGGAAGATGAGCGCTTAACCGATGCAGAGAGATACTTCAAAGTGCAGGTATTTAATGCAACTCTGGACATCATAATCAAGGCTAATAATCAGTCAGCTCTCCCAAAGATTTGCAAGTATGCGGGAAACTTGTCATGTGTTTGAGTCTTTACGTCCTATGACCCTTCAACTCGCAGGTGATTATGAGCTGCTTGAAAAGGCAAGACGTTTGTCAGACCATTAAAGCAGGGACATTGCACCGACATTCCCAACACAACTCCTCTCATTCAGTGTTGGGCAAGTTACTGAAAATTAGTAATTAGTTACAGTTACTAGTTACTTCTTTCAAAAGTAATTCAATTACGTTACCAATTACTGTATATCAAAAGTAATTAGTTACTAGAGAAAGTAACTTTTGAGTTACTTTTAAGTCTGCTTTTAAAATGTCAATATGAACAGTCACACACACAATATACCTAATTTTTGGACCTATTTATTGTAGTTTCAACGGGCCTTCAAATCAATAGCCTTGTGCATGAGTTCTCAAACTTTTTCCGACCCCAAAACATTCTACAATGCATGAAGGCCTCCCTGACCTTGTTTTGCGCCACCCTCACCATCTAGGTGGTTTGATAGATATGTACAGTACACTGCCTACTGCTTGCCTTCTACTACTACTACTACTACTAGTACACTGCAAAAAATGAAATCTAACCAAGTGTTATTAATCTTATATTAAGATTAAAAAATCTATTTGGTATTGTTTTTAGTATGAAAAGACTTACCTAGCGCCCTCTCAAAAGAACATTTTGACTTAATTTAAGAAGATTTTGACTTATTTTAAGGAGTCTTATCAAGACAAATTTGCTCAACGCACTGGCAGCCAAATTTGCTTGTTTTTAGGACACATTTGCTTAACGCACTGGCAGCCAAATTTGCTTGTTTTCAGGATGAGATGTCTTAAAATAAGTCAAACTTTTTTTAAATTAAGTCAAATGTTTTCACAAGGAAGCGCTAGGTAAGTCTCTTTATACTGAAAACAATACCAACTAGTTTTTTTTATCTTGATATAAGATTAATAACACTTGGTGAGATTTTGTTAGATAAGCAGTTTTTGCAGTGTAGTAGTACATGTAGTAGTAGTAGTATGCATGGTGGTGCACTGACACTGAATTCTGCAAGTTATTTTTATCATTATTATTGCAATCCTTCTGTAGGCTACATGGAATGAGTTCAATGGGATGTAATGTGAAACAATGTTAAATGGCCTATTTTCAAAGCAGTTATTGTCTGCTCACACACACATACAACCTTAGGTTATCCTCATCCTGCTTTGAACACAGTTGTATTATATAGCATTTTAAGCACCAGCAGTTTGGGAAAAGCCTGCGCTGCACAAGTGCTGACCTACCGAAATAAGTTCTAATGCATCTGAGAGTTTGGGATTGTCGTGCACTATGCAGAAGGTTACTCTTCAGCTGATAAGGTGTTCCAGAGAGAAGTTGCATGTTCCGTCGCAGACAAATGAATCCATAACACCATGGACGTCAATTCCGATGTAAACATACTGTACAAATAACTCAAGTCGCTTAGTACGTACGGTAGGCTATTTGGAGGTTTCTTTATCTGGTAAGTGAAATCTGCATTTTCCTCTCGAGTTAAACGTGTGCTTGCTTGTGTCAAGGCTATATATAGGCTACTGTAGCCTATTGGTGTTGTGGCGTGGCTATGTTGTAAAAATGAGAAATTGATATTGATAGTATATTAAAAATATACTATCAATATAACGAGGCTTTTGCGCAATAGGCGAAAAAGAGCGGAGATAAACAACAAATGCGCTTTTACTGTAGTGGAGCTTACAACATGGAAACGAAAGGGAAAAGGCTTTTAAGATGCCCATTTAAATTGTAGCCTAATGCACTCTTGTGTGTTTTAGCATAAATCCGAAATAAGAAGGAATGTGAGGAGGCTATTAACTGTAAAGAATGCATCTGCAATCTAAACATGAAACACAATCGATGGAAACACAGCTAAGGTTGGGAGACAAGTAGCAAATATGCATTTTGTCTGCAGTCGTTCATTCAAGATCAGCAGAGTAACGCAAGTAACGAACTCTTTGAAATTTCAGTAATTGTAATTGCGTTACTGGATTTACAAAAATACTTCGTTACATGCTCGTTACCACTAAAAGTAGTGGAATTACAGTAACGCGTTACTTTGTAACGCATTACTCCCAACACTGCTCTCGTTCAGGTCTTGCTTTAAAGCAGAGATTTCACAGAAGTCATCTATTTTTCAACTTGCCAAAATGCTGGTGGTAGATTATGACAGTGTAACATCCACATTCGGGGAAGTGTGTACTGCTCTCATGTTGTTTCTGACATTGCCTGTGACTGTGGCAACAGCTGAGCGATCTTTTTCCAAACTGAAACTTATTAAGACCTACCTAAGGAGCAGCATGGGGCAGGAGAGGCTCAGTGGGTTAGCTATCCTGTCCATTGAAAATATGAGAGCCAGAGCATTAAATATTGGGAACATCGTTGACGATTTTGCACAACGAAAGGCTCGTAAGATGGCCTTCTAATGGCCTAATTCACGCATATTGGGGATTGTATGCATATGAATGATTTTATTTGGTTTCTGCACTGTTAAATAAGTTAGGCTACATTAAGTTTTGTTTCTGCGCAGTGCAAGTTTATAAGCAAGCAATCTACGCTTGCAGTTTCAGGGTTGAAGAGGCGCATTAAGCGCATTGAGTGTTCCTATGATTCCATGCGAGTTGATGTTAATGCAGTAATATTAGATTACCCTGGCCTGCAGGCTGTTAATAAAAATTACTTTGAATGTTTTCACATGTAATGGATCCTAATGTAGTCGTGTGTGTTTTATTTGAAATTGTAATCTGTAACTACTAAACTACTTCGGTACCTCAGGCCCTTTGCATAAACAATTGAAGTCACCCTTAATGTGTATTGCATGTATCAGAGCCAATTCATCCTGGGCCAAAGAATATCGGTATGGGGCCCGCCTGGCGCCCTCGCACCCTCGCACCTGGGCCCACCATTGATTTGTTACGCCACTGAGGCCTATGGAAAGGTTTTGTGGTAGGATTGTGTAATGGTCAAGCTGTTGCTTCAATTTGTGTTTTAATTTATGCAACACACCGATGCTGGGTTTATCAGTTTTGCAAGTTTAAAATGTATAGCCGACTGCGTAATTTGTCATTTTCGTTCTATAAGTTCCACTTTTCATGTCATGAATATAACATGCCTATGACAAGGCTTTGCAGTTGTCCAATATGGTCAATCTATTGTCTCAATTGTGTTTCATGTGACGTGCAGAAGTTACATTCATGCATTGTTTTGCTCCAGACAAAAATGTTTCTGAGTAATTCGACAGCTGTGATCAAATGCATTTAATAAATTCCTCTTTTATATCATACATATAACATGCATAGGATTAATCCTTGTATGGTGTATCTTATCAAGGCCTCTCTTATGTTCAATCCAATTGGCTTTGCCCACCCGTTTTTTTCTGTGCCCACCCATTTGAACATTTCTGGCTACGCTACTGTATAAAGTTACAAAAGAGGCAAAGACATTTTCAGATGCAAATGAGACTTTATTGGGAAAATGAAAATTATCAGAAGAGATTCATGATGGCATTCATGATCAATAATAGTAAACTAAAACCAGTGATTTAGCACTAACATCTTAAAACATATCTTGGATGGAAAGGATAGGAAAAAACAGGGATTCATCGATAGGTCAACTGATCACCAAAATTCTTTTTCCACTTCCCTTCAGTGAGCATGCCCAACTCTATCACCAAGGCCACTCTCAATTACTGAAAACACACACATTCATAACGACCATTGTTGCCTGAGTTGAGATTTTTTTGGATGACATTAACACCAGCCTGTTGATATGGAATCAGAGCTGCTTTGTTGACCAGCACCGTGACACCCTTGATGGGGTTGCCCTTGCTTTTATCTCTGCTGATCCACAGGTACACTGGGTTTCCTCCTGTCCCCTGGTTGAGATTCTGCTGCACCATTTCATAGCCTTGACCTTGATAGCTTTTAAACTCTTCATCATTGGTGGAGATTTGCAGATCTCTCAGGGCATTCTGAGGGTTGGTGGTCTGACGGTACCAGATGAAGGGCCAGTCTCCTCCTGCATTTCTGTTGGTGTCTTCATCCACTCGGATGAAACCATTCTCAAACAAGGTTTCGTCTTGCACAAAGGTACCGCTGGCAGTGACATCACAGATGTAGGTTTGTTCCTCTCTCTTCACAAACATGTAGATCCAATTTCCTCCACAGTTCCGGTTCAGGTCACAAGCCAGCCTTTCCCAGCCCCATCTAAATAACTTGGCTTCCTCTGCTGCCTTTGTGGTCACATGAAGTTGTGTAATGGGAATATCGTACTCTGAGGATCCTTTGTAGTACCACAGGTAGATGTGGTCAGCATTACATGGGTTCACACCGGTATTGAGGTCTTTGTCAACTTTTGTGTACCCCTTGTTGATCAGGCCCCTGGTCATATCTTCGGTGTATGAAAGTTGAATCCTGGTGATCGAAGAACCGCTGCCAGTTTTGTACCAAAGGTGGATATAATTACCTCTGGCTCCTTTATTCAGATTGACAATGATTTGTCTGTAGCCTTGTGCCTGCAACAGGTTCTCATCTGTTTCATTTAAAGACACTTGGAGCTCAGTGATGACTGGAGACATCTTGTGTTCCTGATCAAATGAAGTTAAAAAGGATTCATGAGTGAAGACATACATAGGCCACGCTGATATAAATTATTTTTGTGTGGACATGAAATTATATTTTAGACATGTTACACTTAAGATTTATAAACAAATAACACACAAGTTATAGACTCGCCAGAATGAATAAAGTATCTATCTATTACTTCTACAACTGTCAAGGCATTAGAAATTAATTGTATGATGTTTGTCGTTGTTGTTTATTGCAATACTGTGGAATAGGCTACTGTATTTCCCCTAAATCATCAATGAAATGCTTTTGTAAAAAATAGAAGTTGCCTGTGTCAACATGATGCTATACATCAACAATCTCATAATTTGTGCATTGCTCTGGAGTCTTTAATTTAAACTATGTGCAGTAGATTGACATACTGAGTAGTAATTAAATATCTATCTCTATGGGACATGTTATGCAAAGCATGTAAAAAATAAGAAGAGATAAAGATCATTCAACTTTCATGTGAGTTATTTAAAGAATGCAAAAGGTACATGGAATTACAAAGGAAATGGTAAGGCATATAACAGCATATTGAGACATATTTTTCTGGCAGTTAAGGAGGATTTCACTTACCTGATCAAACAGTCAAATAAATGTCAAATAAAGTGGAGTTTTAGAACAGGGCAGTTTGATGACTTTCCTTTGAGTTCTACCACCAGGCGTTATAGATCTGTATTTATACTGTAGATCCTGCAAAAACATCACATGACATACTCTTGAGTCATGCCAACAAGTCTGGGTAAATAATTAATTATATGATTTTTTCATTGTGTTGCTTGAAACGATAGCCTACATGGGGCAACTTGTTGCAGGGCAACAACCACATAACCGGTTTCATGTGTTCCAATTGGATGATTCTCAAGAATTCTCAAGAAACTGATGATTCAAATTATCAAGAAACTTGAGGTTGGTGTGTGTGTGTGAGCAACGTATAGTTACTCCATGGGCATACAGCCTATCTATCGGTAGGCAGGGGACTGCAATCACTTACGGGCAGGGCCGCTGCTGACCATTTGGGTGCCCTAAGCAGAAATGCTTTGAAGACTTCAAGAATCACCAATTCCATTACACAAAGCAGTGGCGTAGCCATGCATTATTTGTAGGCATTACATGCTTCCATTTCCAAAGCAATGGAGGCTGTTTATACCAACTTAATATTTTGGACATCACTGTTAATATTGTGCTTTAAATGTGGCACAAATAATGCTATTATAAATTAAATGAATTTGCGGCCTAACCCCCCAAATTTCTGTGGTAATGCCTGAAATAAAAATAAAAATCATTGGAGGACCATCATTTTAATTGTTTCCATCCTTCCCAACATTCCTTCTGATTATTCTCCATCTATTCAAATCCTGCCTTACGTTATGCTTCAAAATCCCATAGTTATTCTCATACAAATCATTCAGATTCGTATGTGTATGAATGTGTGTGTATCTATCTATCTTTGTGTGTGTGTGTGTGTGTCTTGTGTGTCTGTGTGTGAGTGTGTGTGTATCTATCTATCTGTGTGTGTGTGTGTGTGTCTGTCTATCTATCTGTGTGTGAGTATCTATCTATCTATCTGTGTGTGTGTGTATCTATCTATCTGTCTGTGTGTGTGTGTGTGTGTGTTTTTATATCCGTCTCTCAGTCCTGCTGTAGAGCGCTGAAGTACCTGAGCTACATTTCTGAAAGTGAAGTACAGAGACACTACTGAGTATTACGCAGAGGCGCCTGGCGGTACAGCTACAAGTGGAACATTAGCAATTGTTGCTATAACCTGACCAAACACATATTCTCTTGTAACACAAGATTAATGTTTATTTGTGCATTGTCCCTGTTTTAAATAAATACATTTCCAATTCGAATACAAGGTCAACCCCAGCATAGAGTCCAGAATCCACCCCAGCTTCCCTCTACTGCATGACTTTTTGTTTTTGGGAGAAAAAAAAATTAAACCCTATTTTAGGGGAGCAATGTCAAGGTTTTCTAGAACAAGTAATATTAGTCAAACAAGGAAACTACACAATGTTATTCATTTTTTTAACAAATTTAATCAATCCAGTGAACAAATAACACATTACAAACATATTGACTATTAGAGAACAACTGGCCAACATTAAAAATAGCCATAATACATCTATTTATGAGGTGACATTTCATCTGGTCCCTCTTCGCCTGCTCGCACTTCAGTCATACACCCTTTCCTAAACAGAGGAATAAGGAAACATAATTTTAACCACTTACATTGATACAAATAGTTATATTTGCTTTTATACACACATACGTACAGTATATGAACATACAATTGACCCCTGAACTTTCAAGTATCTTACGCACCTGATTCAGAGATCTGACTTGTTTATTCTGTGTGGAACTTCAGGAAGCAGTTGCGATTGGTAGTAGATAGATAGATAGATAGATAGATAGATAGATAGATACTTTATTGATCCTCAAGGGGAAATTCAAGAAACAGTAAAGCATAGATGGACATTGCATTTCCGACACATAGCTTTTGGTTTACCATTACACCTTGGTACCCTGCATCGCCCCTTTTCTCCGGTCATAATGCATTTTCCTCTTCTTCCTCAGTCTCAGGCTTGTATTGAGGCTGATTTTCTTCTGAACAAAAGAAAAGGAAGTACATATTAGAAACACACAATTCTGCATAATGCACAATTTCTCCAGCAGAGGGGGAAATCCTGCCAAGTTTCCCTTTAAGTATAAGTATAAGTATATATACTCTTTTGATCCCATGAGGGAAATTTGGCCTCTGCATTTATCCCAATCCATGAATTAGTGAAACAAACACAACCAGTGTTGGGAGTAATGCGTTACAAAGTAACGCGTTACTGTAATTCCACTACTTTTAGTGGTAACGAGCATGTAAAGAAGTATTTTTGTAAATCCAGTAACGCAATTACAATTACTAAAATTTCAAAGAGTTCGTTACTTGCGTTACTCTGTTGATCTTGAATGAACGACTGCAGACAAGATGCACATTTGCTGCTTTGTCTCCCGACCTTAGCTGTGTTTCCAGCGATTGTGTTTCATGTTTAGATTGCAGATGCATTCTGTACAGTTAATAGGAGCCTCCTCACATTCCTCCTTATTTCGGATTTATGCTAAAACACACAAGAGTGCATTACGCTACAATTTAAATGGGCATCTTAAAAGCCTTTTCCCTTTCGTTTCCATCTTGTAAGCTCCACTACAGTAAAAGCGCATTGTTGTTTATCTCCGCTCTTTTTTCGCCTATTGCACAAAAGCCTCGTTATATCAATTTCTCATTCTTACAACATAGCCACGCCACAACACAAATAGGCTACGGTAGCCTATATATAGCCTTGGCACAAGCAAGCACACGTTTAACTCGAGAGGAAAATGCAGATTTCACTTACCAGATAAAGAAACCTCCAAATAGCCTACCGTACGTACAGTAACAGCGACTTGAGTTATTTGCACAGTAGGCTATGTTTACATCGGAATTGACGTCCATGGTGTTATGGATTCATTTGTCTGCGACGGAACATGCAACTTCTCTCTGTAACACCTTATCAGATGAAGAGAAACCTTCTGCATAGTGCGCGATGCGTTAAAACGTATTTCGGTAGGTCAGCACTTGTGCAGCGCAGGCTTTTCCCAAACTGGTGGTGCTTAAAATGCTATAAAATACAACTGTGTTCAAAGCAGGATGATGATAACCTAAGGTAATGTGTGTGTGAGCAGACAATAACTGCTTTGAAAATAGGCCATTTAACATTGTTTCACATTACATCCCATTGAACGAATTCCATGTAGCCTACAGAAGGATTGCAATAATAATGATAATAATAACTTATTACTATATTGCAGAATTCAGTGCAGTGCACCACCATGCATACTAGTAGAAGGCAAGCAGTAGGCAGTGTACTGTACATATCTATCAAACCAGATGGTGAGGGTGGCGCAAAACAAGGTCAGGGAGGCCATGCATTGTAGAATGTTTTGTGGTCGGAAAAAGTTTGAGAACTAATGCACAAGGCTATTGATTTGAAGGGCCGTTGAAACTACAATAAATAGGTCCAAAAATTAGGTTTATTGTGTGTGTGACTGTTCAGTACTGTTCATATTGACATTTTAAAAGCAGACTTAAAAGTAACTCAAAAGTTACTTTCTCTAGTAACTAATTACTTTTGATATACAGTAATTGGTAACGTAATTGAATTACTTTTGAAAGAAGTAACTAGTAACTGTAACTAATTACTAATTTTCAGTAACTTGCCCAACACTGCACACAACGCACAGTGAGGTGAAGCTCACACTAATCCCGGCGCAGTGAGCTGCCTGCATCAACAGCGGCGCTCGGGGAGCAGTGAGGGGTTAGGTGCCTTGCTCAAGGGCACTTCAGCCGTGCCTACTGGTCGGGGTTCGAACCGGCAACCCTCCGGTTACAGGTCCGAAGTGCTAACCAGTAGGCCACGGCTGCCTCAAAAGGGCCAGTGTGGGGATTAAAAATGTATTTTGTTGCCTCAAAGCCACGGTATGCAGTAGAGGGTTAGGTGAGTTAGAGTCCACCCGACCATGTTTTTGTAGGTCTTCACCACAATAGGACTCTTGTAGGCCTACCAACATTGTCTTAAATTAAGTCCTAAGAAGGCTGCTTTGTTGGTTCAACAGAAATTCTGCAGAATTACACACCCCTCTGTGATATAATGGCTTGACTTGCATACCGGTGCGCTCTTTGTGTTAGTTCAACAGAAATTCTGCAGAATTACACACCCCTCTGTGTTGGCGATAAAACCAGGAGTCCAAAGTCACTCTCATCAGTCTGACCACACACACAGTGTTTGTGCCTCCTAACGGTCTGACATCACCTCTCTCCCTCTAACATTAATTAGATTCAACTTTATTGTCATCGCACAAGTAAGGACAACCAGTAACAGTAACATACAAAACAAAAGTAAATAATCAATTGGGATAATTAGGAGGGTTAGTCATCTTGTCTCCAGAAATTGCCTCCTCACTCTTTATTATAGTTGAATTTACCCATATCTTTCATACTGTAATTTAGTGTGGACAAGTACTTTTCTTTCCACCATTCACAAATTACTGGTCCAAAGCGTTTTGTTAGAATTGCAACCTGTTCTGAATGGAGTGCTGCATCTACTCCTTTAAAGAACTGAAAATCCTTACTGTTAATGATATTAATGTACTTCAAACCTGTGTTTTTATTTATGAAATATATAAATGTAATGGAAAGATTCCTGAGCACTTTAAGTGCTATTTTAAAACTAATTCACAGGTTCACTCGTATGTAACGAGGCAAGATAATGATTTTCATCCTCCTCAACTTAGAACATATCAAGCTCAATTTTCCATACGTTATAGGGGTGCTAAAATATGGAGAAAAAAATTGTCAAATCTGGCCTCCCAAGGTTATGAGTAGGAAGGAAAAGCAAGAGTGAAAAGGTGAGTTTTTAACATGGATTTAAAGGTGGACAGGGACGTGCTTTGACGTAGTGCAAGTGGGAGGGAGTTCCAGAGTTTGGGGCCATGGAATGGAGATGTGCAGTGGGGGTGGATAGGAGGTGGGCATCAGTGGAGCGTAAGGTGCGGGTTGGTTGGTAAGGGGTCAGGAGGCTTGAAAGATAAGTGGGTGCAAGATTATGTTGTGCTTTGAAGACAAGAAGGATGATTTTGAATTGAATACGGTATTGTACAGGGAGCCAGTGTAGTTGATGGAGGATGGGAGTGATATGTTGCCAGGGCCTGGTACGGGTGAGAACTCTCCAAAGAGCAGGGCATTAAAGTAGTCAAGTCTGGAGGTTATGAAAGCATGAATGAGAGTCTCAGCAGTCGTGGGGTTAAGGGACGGGCGGAGTTTAGAAATGTTTTTGAGGTGGAAGAAGGCTGTTTTAGTGATGTATTTGATGTGAGAGTCAAAGGAAAGGGTAGAGTCAATTATGACACCAAGGTTTTTGACCTCAGTGGTAGCGGAGGTGAAGTAACCAGGGATGGATAAATGTGATTGTTCCAGCTTTTTCAGTAAAGATGGTGTGGCAATAAGTATGGCTTCTGTCTAGTCATGGTTTAATTTGAGAAAGTTTTGTGTCATCCAGTTGCTTATGGCATTGAGACAGGTGACCAGATTGGAGGGAGGCAGTGTGTGGGAGGGCTTAGTGTGAATATAGATTTTTGTGTCGTCAGCATAGCAGTGGATGTTTAAACCATACTGACGTGAAATATGACCAAGGGGGAGGATGTAAATGACAAAGAGCAGGGGACTTAGGACAGAACCCTGGGGAACACCATGTGAAAGGGGTGAACTGGGGGACCTGAAATTACCTATGGAGACAAACTGTTCCCTAGCTGTGAGATATGACCTAAACCAGGAGAGTGGAGTGCCAGTGATACCCAAAAGTGTTTCCAACCTGGTGAGCAGTGTGTTGTGACAGACCAGGAGTAGGTCATTTGTGACCTTGACCAGCGCCGTCTCGGTGCTGTGCTGAGCCCTAAAACCAGACTGAAACACTTCCCACAGGGCATGAGCAGTCAGGTGTTCTTGGAGTTGTGTGGCTACAGTGCGCTCAAGGAGTTTGGAAATAAATGGCAGGTTGGAGATGGGACGGTGGTTTTTGAGATCATCAGTAGCTGCAGTTTTTTTAAGAACAGGAGTGATAGCTGCAGTTTTGAGAGAGTGAGGGACAGAACCAGTGAGAAGAGATGAATTTATAATGTGAACGAGGAGGGGGCACAGCACCGGCAGGCAGGTCTTGACCAGTGGAGTAGGCATCGGGTCCGGGAGGCAGGGCCGTTTCAAGAAATTTGGGGGCCCCAAGCAAAATGGACATGGAGGCCCCCACCCACCCACCGCACGCAAAGCCTACAGGAACCACAGCATAGCCATACAGTTTAAATTCACCCACACTTTATATAAATAAAAAATGTTGACAGTGAAAATACTGCTGTTGCATATATATGCTGTGCATTAGTTTTGAACATTTTGCAAAAACACCACCGTACCATAAAATCCAATGTCAGCTTCTTCCTCATGAATGGAGGATGAAGTTGATGGTGTACCTGGGAAAATAATTGAAAAAAAATCTGAGATTACCTGTGAAGTACGTTTGACCATTTCACTGTTAGTATATTGGAAATGGTCATTAACAGCTCAGCGAGAGAAATTCATTCTACCTTCATCAGTGGAGGTATCCTTAGGAAGAGCCTGAGGGCTGAGAAATTTAAGCAAAGCACCTTGAGGGAGAAAGAAAAGATATGTTAGCATTTCCATATTTTGATATTTAGAAGGGATGCAGCTGCTTTCACAACTACCAATGCTTACTGTAAAAACATCCCAAGCTAATGTTATACATTGACCCAGGCCTACTTGTATCTTAACATAGCATTTAAGCATTCTGCTGTTTGAGAATTAGACAGACGCACCCCGTGCTTTAAAGACAGTAAACAGCTGGCGTGCATGAATACTGCTAGACATGAATGTTCCAGTCTGCTTTGATGCACGGAATTTATCGTGTGGTTTTCCTAATCCCCATTTGGTAAATAGATTATCACGGTCGATTAGTAGCCTATAGCAGAGAAGCTATGCCACCTTCATCAACCTATTACAAAGCTATAGCAATGTTATGTCATTAAATACGATAAACAGTGATTCTGGAACAGATCTGCGTCTTCCTTATCCCGTTAATAAACATATTACAGTATGTAACCATATTCCGTCCGTTGCGCTAACTGTTCTACTTTGGTACAAGCAGCATGGGCCGTCAGGCAGGTAGTTAACATAAAAAATGTTTTTGCTAGGCTAGCCTTCCTGCTGCGACATTACACCATTTGTACAAGACAAGTAGAGCTATGTAGAGCTATGTAGAGTGTAATTCATCACTTACCACTATCTTGTTTTTTCTTGTCATCCTCTTCCTTTCTCTTCTTTCTTTTCTGGCTTCTGGACGCATAACTCCGCTTCATTATGACTGCGAGGTTTTATATTTTCCCGGCAGCAGAGATCACGAACTTGGCTGGCTGGCTGCTGTCAGTGACTACTGAGAGGGGCCCCCTTGAGGGGGATCCCGGTATTGCCGGTAACAGTGTCGTTGCACTTTACTGCATTGACTATCAAAGGGGCGCTCACAGTTTGTCGTTGCATTTTATTCTTAACCAGTCGTTGTCTTGGGGCCCCTGGCCAGCTCGGGGCCCCAAGCAATTGCTTGGTTTGCTTGCCTTCTAGCGACGGGCCTGCCGGGAGGCAGAGTATTTTGCAAGATTTCTTCAGCTGTGAGGTTTTCTTCATTCTTCTTTATGATTCTGATTCATTGGGTTATTGGGCACTGTGATTAATACACGGGTGCATTTAATACATTGTTTTGTTGGCATAAAACACTGTCCTGCGGTTTACACACAATGCAGCTACAGGAAATTACTGTTATATGAGTGAATATTCATGTTTGGTGTTGAATTGATCCTTGCAATGTGGGCAGCAGTCTGATCATGGTTTAATTCTGGCTGGTTCATTACAATCTAAAGTATCTGTGCATTGTTGTAGACAAAAATCTACACTGTAGTCTGTACTGGAATCTCACATTTATCCTTTCATACCAGCTGACCAATGATTTGCCAGCTGAATAAACTCTCTCAAGGTAAAGGATGGGGTATGTGCTAATATGTCTCCAGGTAAAGGATGGGGTATGTGCTAATATGTCTCCAGGTAAAGGATGAGGCATGTGCTAATACTGTATGTCTCCAGGTAAAGGATGGGGCATGTGCAAATGTGTCTCCAGGTAAAGGATGGGGCATGTGCTAATATGTCTCCAGGTAAAGGATGGGGCATGTGCTAATATGTCTCCAGGTAAAGGATGGGGCATGTGCTAATATGTCTCCAGGTAAAGGATGAGGCATGTGCTAATATGTCTCCAGGTAAAGGATTGGGTATGTGCTAATATGTCTCGGATGGGGCATGTGCTAATATGTCTCCAGGTAAAGGATGGGGCATGTTGAAGTGGAGGCTCTTCATCTGGCTCTCTTCTCCTCCTACCCTCTATCCCTTGTTTGGGGGTCACGCTCTTCTTTTCTCTCGCCTTTTGCTCTCTCTCTCTCCTGTGCTTTCCACTTCAAATTCAAAAGGAGCTTTATTAGCATGACCATAATGTTGTACAATATTGCCAAAACATTTGGGTCAAATACATCAAAAGGGGAGGGGAGGAGTTGCACACACAAATAAAACAGAATAATGATAACAATTATGATCTATGGCAATGGAGAACTGTGTGTGTGTTTGCATGGTTGTGTAGTCATGTGTCCATGCATCTCTCTCTCTCTCTGTCTGTGTGTGTGTGTGTTTCTGCGTGTGTCTGTATGTTCATATTTAAGTAATGTAAATTTCACCTCAGCACGTCCTTTCATTATGGCAGGAATAAACATATTGAGCAGCAAGAGACATTTTTCTTTGTTCATCTCCTGGTACTGAAGGGCTTTATAATGGAATGAGCAAGGGTCCCTACTTTTCAGGTGTTTCCAGAATTTGATAGCTCTTTTCTGTATTTTTAGAATTAAAGGATATTGGCCTAATTCAGCTGTGCATGCATTGTTTGTTGCACATCTGTGCACTTTAAAGGTGATTTTGCTAAATTCTGTATAAAGGGTCTCAATAGGGTGCTTTTCACAATTCTTGAAATCTTGATTTGTAAGTGGGCCCCACACATCACTAAAGGGCAATTGGTTCAACCTCTGAAAGATTTTCAACCAGATTGTGAGTGGGACTTCTACAGAGATCTGCTGTTTTATGGCATAGAAAACCCTGCCCTGTCAAACCTTTTCAAACCTTGATAAGTGTGACATCAGTTCAATTCAGTTCAAATCAGTTCAACAGCAGTAGTCAAGGCGATATCTAGTGTAGCCTATATATCTATGGACAGAAGTCAGACAGAATTTCTAACCAGCAAGCATTGCGTCCATCCCAGTATGCATTGTGTTTAACCCAGCATGCATCACATCAAGTCAGATCTGCACAGATCTTCCTTAAGTCGAACTCGCCTTTTGTTTTTCCGACAGCAAGTGTTCAAGTGCTTTGCCATCGAATGTGTGACAAACACGGATGCCACAACAAAGGGTAAAACATACACTCACTAATCCTAAACAAACAACTGTATTTGCTTAAAATATAGTGTAAGATGCTCGTGAAAGAAAGATATGCAGCTTTTCAAGTGATAAAAAGGGCAAATTCCCAAGTTCACATTAAAACTGTTGGACATGAAAGGCCACATGGACTACAAACGAACTACAACGTGACGACAAAAGTGATGACGAGCCCCTAACTGGGCAACTCTGTTAGCAAAATCTAGCCCCAGTTTCCGACCTCTGACTCACACATTAAGTGACGTGAATGACGCGGAATGATGATGTTTTTACTCGGAGAAAGGTTTTTCCGAAGCCCATGAACGCTAGGTTAGCCTGCAGTCAGATCTTGCAGTTGCCTTCCACGAGCTGAAACACGCCCTCATGACGTCAGTTCAAAGATGTGATAGGGCCATTTGGGAGGAATGTCCTCATGATGATTATGACGGGAGTCGCATGCTGCTCCCTTATGTTGGAATATGCGAAAATAAACAGAAATCGAAGGGATACCTTCTTATACGTGATTTCTGCAACAATGGTAGGCTAGCCTACTGAAAACGTTTGGATATTCTGTTATTTTCTGCTGTTGGCTAAATAGATAGACACACATATAGGGGAAACACTTGATATTGAAATAATGTGCTACAATGCAGGCCTGTTAACTGTATGACAACAGTGGTTTATTTAAACTACATCATAAGAATTTATTTCGTCAGTCATCATGCTCATTTTAATGAGTAAGAATGAAAGTTCTGCTGTGTTTATTGCAAACAACATTCCGCGATATCTCCCGCGAGTCACGTCAGGCAGACTGTAGCCTGTCTGTCCGGGATGAGCTGCCCTCTGTTGTAGCTCCTCCCGTCTAGCCTCTGAAGATCACGTTTACGTAGAAAGCCAGACCAAGTCAGAGGGTGCATTCAGAGCACCTCGGAATGACAAGGACCGCCCCCATGGCTACTTTGTTTTTCCGACAGCAAGTGTTCAAATGCTTAGCCATCGAATGTGTGACAAACACGGATGCCACAACAAAGGTTAAAACATACACTCACTAATCCTAAACAAACAACCGTATTTGCTTAAAATATAGTGTAAGATGCTCGTGAAAGAAAGATATGCAGCTTTTCAAGTGATAAAAAGGGCAAATTCCCAAGTTCACATTAAAACTGTTGGACATGAAAGGCCACATGGACTACAAACGAACTACAGTGTGACGACAAAAGTGATGACGAGCCCCTAACTGGGCAACTCTGTTAGCAAAATCTAGCCCCAGTTTCCGACCTCTGGTCTCTGGTCTCCTAGCGTTCATGGGCTTCGTAAAAACCTTTCTCCGAGTGAAAACATCATCATTCCGCGTCATTCACGTCACTTAATGTGTGAGTCAGAGGTCGGAAACTGGGGCTAGATTTTGCTAACAGAGTTGCCCAGTTAGGGGCTCGTCATCACTTTTGTCGTCACGTTGTAGTTCGTTTGTAGTCCATGTGGCCTTTCATGTCCAACAGTTTTAATGTGAACTTGGGAATTTGCCCTTTTTATCACTTGAAAAGCTGCATATCTTTCTTTCACGAGCATCTTACACTATATTTTAAGCAAATACGGTTGTTTGTTTAGGATTAGTGAGTGTATGTTTTAACCTTTGTTGTGGCATCTGTGTCACACATTCGATGGCTAAGCACTTGAACACTTGCTGTCGGAAAAACAAAGTAGCCATGGGGGCGGTCCTTGTCATTCCGAGGTGCTCTGAATGCACCCAGACAGATTGACGTGATGTAAAAAAACAACAGATTCTATTGGTCAAAATAGGTTGGCGGGAGCAATGGACAGGAAACATGTTTGTTTTATTGGACAGTAAAAGATAAATTACAATTTTTAGGGAAATGTTTCCCGGACCCCACTTTGAGAACCACTACTTTAGGAAACTATTCCGTCTGATGTTCAAGTATAAAAATAAATAGCACAGATAATCAACAAGTGTTCAAGTGTTTGCTGAATTAAGAGTTAATCTAGGCTAGCTAAACCATGAGCTAAACTGGTCCTAAACAACGACTAGGCTATCACATCACGTTCTGCAAAAAAAATATTTTATCGGGTTGTTTTGTCATGTAGGCTACTGTGACGTCGCATTACACGAAATACGTAATAATACCTCAAGGGTATATAAACCACATCCACATAAAATATTTCATTAGGGAATTTATTGATAAAGAGAGAGCCACGTTTCTGTAGATTATTGCTCAGGAAATTAACTCAGGTATTCTGAACACTGTTGGTGGGGAGCAACAGGATGCACCAGATCAATTCTTTGGATCTGGCAGGATCCCCCAAACGCCGACATGGAAAGTCTTCAAAACTGTTCCGGAACCTGAAGATCCGAGGAACTCTACACAAGCGTGTAGTGGATTTAAGGAATTGCGATTATGTGGATCCTCCCCGTGACCAGGGGCTTAAGAGATGCTATTAGCCGCGTTTTTAAGACTCCACCAGAGACGCTACAGAGACCTGTGATGCAAGACCAGGTAAATAAGTAATCAACTAATGATAAAGCGATAAGAAAATTAATAAGTCAGTATAAGTAAATTAGATACAAAATAATGACAAAATATATGGTATGTGACAATATCACATATTAAATTGCACTGGCCTTGGCTGTACGGCTAATACATCAATCAAATGATCTGTATGTGTAACTCTATTCTCTGCCACATTAGGCCAGGTCATTATTTGTTTGGTTCTCTATTTTTTATATGTCTGTGCTTGTTCATGCCAAGCTGTAATGAAATAAAAACGTACATGGACTCTTCTTAGGTTCAACCTATTCAGTCTGGGAATTTCCCTTACAAGACTAACTTGGAGGATTACACTGGACCTTTTGACATGTAAATACTGTACACAACAGAACACAATCACATTCAGTCCATACTTACATTATAGAGCTATAGAGCAGCTTCAATTTGTTTCTTGTTCTAGGGGGGTGACTTATGCCATCAGCATTTATACATTTGCCATGAAAAAATGGCAGAGGTGCCTGAGGACCTCATGGCTGCAGGATAAGGAGGCAGCTGGCCTTGTCTGGGGACTCCCGGCACTTGTGTGCCGAGAGACCAGAGTAAGTGTTGTTCTATACCAGAAATGACTAGAATTGTTTGTGTGTGCGATGGAGAGAGAGAGAGAGCATTACATTGCACATTACAGTCTCTTTGGAAATGTATTAAGAATTGTCCATTTCCCTTTTCCTCAAAATGTATTCTTAGAGTGTGACGGGTCAGGATATTGCCAACTTGCTCCTATCAAATCCACTGGCCTTTGAGAAGGGTGAGAATCTTCTGTCCTCTGGCGAAGGACACCAGGCCCTTGTCAACCTGATCATCTCTGGCAAAAAAGAAGTAAGACTTGCAGTCAGACCCACAGCAGATGTACATTTCAAAAACAAACAAAAAATATATAATTTGGTTCCATGGTTTGGTTTGAGTATATTGGATTGGGTGTAATTCAATGTGTAATGTTTTTGAAAGTGCATGTCAAGATGTGGAAAACGTATTGCCCTCTGATATAGGAAGCTGAGCAATTAGCCAAGAGTGAAGCTCTGTGGGATCATTGGGTCATCCTGAAGGGCTTTGCCAAAGGCTCATGTGATGCAATTGTTATGAGGTAAGGATGCTGGTGCTTTTAAGAGAGCCTTGACCATAAATAATGCAAATAAAGAAAAAAACATGTTGCCAATTATACATATACACAAACCTGCCTTAACATGGTGTCTTTGTTACGTCACTCATTTTATTAGGCTTATTGAACACCTCAAACCAAATGACCCCATGAAGACCTATTATCAAGTCTTGATGGGAATAGTACCAACAGTTGCCTGTGTAAGTGTCGGTGTCATTTTGGTTGCTCATTTGTGTGTGTGTGTGTGTGTGTGTGTGTATAAGTTTGTGTGTGGACAAATATTGCGAATGGATAGCACAAAGGCCATGAGCAATTCCATGTGTGGTGGAGCAGCAGTGACGTCACCACCTGGCAATTGGTTGACCTAAGTTCGATTTCTAAACCCACAGCTGCAAGTCATCAAATGTCTGCTAAATACCGCTCAACAGCTGTCAAAATTGTGCTGAATCTGGTTGCCTTGCAGCTTGGTGCAGACAATATTCTCTGTATCCATACATTTGTGAATTTAATCATTTTAAACATTTCAATTCATCATTTTGACATGAGAGATATGATACAATGAGTGTTGGAAATTTAAATACTCCTTTTTACAGGAGCGTGCCAAGAACAATTGGGGTGACTGGCGCCCCCATCTGGCGATGGTTCTTTGCCATCTGAACAAAAACAGCCTGAAGATGGAAATCATGGAAGCAATGGCAGAGACCTTGGGTAAAGATGATACAAATCAAAGATAATTAGAACATGCTCACCCTCAGAAAAAACTTCAATTCATATTGTTTAACTTTCCATGCCAAACACAGGATCAGATGGAAAGCCCAATTCTGCATATCTATGCAACCTTATAATGCATTTGCATTGTGGGATATTTTCGGAAAGGGCTGAATCTCGTGGTAGGGGAGTAAGGAGGTAAGACCAATACAAGAAAACACAGTCATTGTAAAATCACAAGGTGAGACAAATACATGTGACACACACTAAACTTAAAGTAACCATAACCAAACAGCATTGTATCTCAAGAATCAAGAGGTAAGACAAACCAATGAAATACACACATTCATACTTTACCCAAAGTGACTATAACAAAGCGGCATTGTATCTCGATTATCAAGAGGTAAGACAAACCCAAACCTACTTTACCCAAAGTAACTATAACAAAACTATGTAAAATACTAATATTTATTTCATGGCCATGTAATCACTATAGCAGACCATTCGTAAGATCCACCAGGGCAGCAGTTGAAAGAATGGAGGTGTACGATTATGTGCTGACCCTAAAAACAGACCAGCCATTCCTCTCCGAGTTTCAGGTTTGTTTTCCTTTCTGATGAAATAAATGTCTCTTCATTTCATGCTTACATTCTGGAGTTGTCTTTGGAAATTTACCAGGCAAAATGACAAACTTGCTCAGTTAGGGACAATTCTTTAATGTGTTGGAAAATGTCCTAAACAATAATACAGATGAATGAAGTGGCCCAAATGTCCAGTCTTACCTTCTCTTATTGTTTTCCAGCATTATAGAACTCTGTGCATCAGGATGCTGTTGCGAGCTGGCTACATCCAGCAAGCACTGCATTTCTGCGAGTCTGTGGGAATGACATTGGTACACTCAGAAGGTGCTGACAGTACAACTCTGGTGGAGTTTGTTAAGGTAAGGGTGTGCTCGCTTTTATGAATAGGCCTATGTACAGAGGTCTGCACTTGTGTATTGCCTGTCTCTGGTGTTGTTTGTGGTGTTTTATTATTGTCACTGTGGTTGACACGGGTTTGTTATGTTTGTAAATGTATTCCAGGTCTGTTCAGAGTTCCGTGGCAGCCAGCGGGGTTTCACTGAGCCAGATTGGATGTTCTTCGTCAGGGAAACGGCAGAGCAAATGATTGTGGAGATACAGCAGAGGAGTGCTGCCATCAAGGCACTTAAGGAGTTCAGGATTGTAAAGACTGTAGTGGCCCCAGAGCAGCCTGGCCCTGCCACCACCTCTCCTGACCCCCAGCCTGGCCCTGCCACCACCTCTCCTGACCCCCAGCCTGGCACTGCCACCACCTCTCCTGACCAGCAGTCTGGCCCTGCCACCACCACCACTCCTGACCAGCAGTCTGGCACTGCCACCACCTCTCCTGACCCCCAGCCTGACCCTGCCACCACCTCTCCTGACACCCAGCCTGGCACTTCCACCACCACTCCTGACCAGCAGCCTGGGACTACCACCACCACCACTCCTCACCACCAGTCTGGCCCTGCCACCACATCTCTGGACCAGCAGCCTGGCACTGCCACCACCTCTGTGGACCACCAGCCTGGCACTACCACCACCTCTGTGGACCACCAGCCTGGGACTACCACCACCTCTGTGGACCACCAGCCTGGCCCTGCGACCACAGAAAAACCAAAGAAAAAGAGCAAGGTATGCATTTCTCACAGAAACACTGACTGTAGACATGTTTGAAAATGTCTGCCTTTTTGTCCGACTATATTAATCTTTGACATTTGTTTGACCCTTAGGGATGCTTTGGGTGGCTCAGCTGCTTTAGATGCTTCTGCTTCCGCAGAAAAAAGACGCACTAGCACCCATCTGATAAGACACACACTGGTAAGGATCTTTTGAATACATTCATATCAACTTAAATGTATCATAGTGAGCTGTATTACAGAATTAATGCTCTGGCATTACTCATTCACAGAGGCTGAGAGAGAGAGCAGGGATAAAGAAAGGCTAGAGATCATTTTCTGCCACCAGCTGAGATCCTTATCTCATACTCATCATTAAATCAGAAATAAACACCCCCTCAGTCATGTGTGTTAACAACTTTCTGCTACTGTTATCTATAGAATATTGACCTGTCACATCAGTGGCAACAGCACATAGAAACTTTTCTGTATCTCTGATATGATTAATCCATCTTTTGAATCATGATTATGAAATCACAAGTCTTGCGAACCAATCAGAAAACTCCCTATGATTTTGTTTAGTCTACTTTGGGTAGCCCCTACAAAAAACAAGTGTCAAAACTGAAGTTTTCTGCAACCTTTTGGCTTCTGTATTCATATTGGCTCATGGCACTTATCGTCAAAATCACCATCTCTATTTTTGCCCTCAGACACAGTATTAAACCTCACTGAAGGACCCGTATCAACACGAGCAGAGCGCTGCTCTCGCCGATAATAATCCTTGCGCGGCGAGACTTCACGGAAGTGATTCTTATGTGTTAAAAAATAGTTTTATCCATCAGCGAGGGAACTGGCCTCAGAGACTGTTTTTACCTTATGTTTGTTTACAAGTAGCCACCTTTTCAGGCAAGATGATTTTGAACTGCTATCCAAAATCGTATCCAATGCACTCATTACCAGTATAATACCACACTCACAGGGTTTCACGACCAATGAATGAAAAAATCACAAGCTGAGCCAACCCTGTTCACGACCATCAGTACACTCTCACAACCAACTCGATCTCCCAATCCACAACAAAACATCCAATCAAACAAACAAGCAAGGTGTAACGCGGCTATCACAGCAGAGCAAACCAATCACAGAGCATCCCCGTACACATTTACCCCCGCAACTAAACTGACCTAGCTTCTGACGGAGTCCAAGAACCGGGGATCAGTAACACAAAAGAAAGCACACTCACCAATACCGTCAGATGCCAGCCATCCCAACCAAAGTCGATGCAGCCTTACTCCACGGCAGTGCCCGCCGGTCCAGACCCCTGTTGCCGGAACCCAGCGCAGACGCGCTCTAAATGGGGAGAGCGTTTGCTCCTGTAACTAGCTGCCCTAATATGAAAACGATTTAATAATTTTGTCGAGATCTAAACTTACAATTCCCCAAATTTGCCATTAATTAACGTTACCACTTAACCAGACAGTGCTGATCTCCCCAAACAACCAGGCTACTACTACAACTTCATTCACAAAAAAAGCCCCTTGTCAGTTACCACTAGACCTACTCGCCTCACGTCAGAACCGACCATGGGATAGTCTAGACTAATTCACCGCACGTCGCTATTGTCAAAATTGCACTTGTGCTAATTTTCCACAATAACCGAATCCTCCCGAGCCACAGACAACAAACAGAGGCAGTAGTAGTAGAACAATATTTATTAGTACAAGCAGGGAAGTGAGATCTAGAATGCCACTAGGGGGCGGGAGCACGCACAGCACACTAGCACACTGACTGGCAGTTTAGCTAGCTTACCACATAACTTTCAGTGTCTCGCCGGCGGGACGGTTACCCCCCTCCCCCAAACATTCTAAATCAATTGTATGCACCATATTGCTATGTAGCATAGTAATGTTATACACCATTTCAAAGCTTTGACTCTTGGGAATCCAAAAATGACAACTTTTTTCATGTACAATCTGTATAGTGCTTTACATTCTCAGATGAATCTTATTATGTCTCAATTAAATTTGATCCAAAATGCCCCCCCCCTATGAAGGTATATTGGGTGCAAAAGTGGCGAGCACATTTAACTGCAGATTTTGCATGTGCACACTAAAGTCGTAAATGTGTAATGGTAGTCTGAGCGCGATCCAGATCCGGCCGCCTTGTTTTCTCGATCGATTCGCTCGACGTGCACACATACAAATCGTTTTGCTCCTATTATATCACCTAGCCAGGAGCAAAAGTATCGTCACTCGTAGAAGCAGATTCGAGCACTTGTATCAATTGACTTGTAGTCGTGCAAGAAAATCAAAGCGATCTGTAGAATTGTATTAATGAGAAATTATTTCACAGATGCACAACTTCGGATGCATTAGTTCACATTTGGGTTTACAAATGCACGAATGTTGTGCATGTTCTCAGATTATGAAACACGGATGTGCAAATGTGTTTCGCACCTACTGCGCTGCAACGATTGGAGCAAAAGTGTCGAGTGCGTGACTCTTGAAAGTTGTGACTCACAGGATAGGATTTGTGTACCTGTAAAAAGGATTTGTGAACCCGTAGCCCCTATTTTGTGTTAACAAGATATAAAAAAATATGTACAACTTCAACTTTACTGTTACACATTTACGACTTTAGTGTGCACATGCAAAATCTGCAGTTAAATGTGCTCGCCACTTTTGCACCCAATATACCTTCATACCCCCCCCCTTCTGCTTTTGGTGCTACCCTGACTTCTGGCTGCAGTGTAGCTGCAGCACAATAAGTAGATGCAACATATTGGGTACTGAAATATTCACAAGAATCCATAGAAATTGAATCTTCATTTTGTGTTATCCAATATTAGTTGTACAGATGTATAGTCTATCTTATACACACTCATTGAACCAACAAAGTAAATGCAAAAATAGAGACATTTTTGTAATCATTCCATATTTAGTGTAGTCATTCCATATCAGAACCCCTGAAGTATAATCCAAATACAAGCATAAAACCTCAAAGTGTTACCTTTCATTTGAGGCCAGGATTATGCTTCTACACAAAGGGGTTCATGTGCAGTAAGCATTTGATTGTCAGTATGCATTTTGGATAACAAAAAGTCCTATGGGGAGTATCCATAGGCATTTTACAAAACGCATGGGCATACCTTGGCAAATAATAGTCTAAAGCACTCATATTTTCATTCTATATTGATCTACTTTTGCACACAACTTCACAAGACCTGGTGCTAGGGCTCAGTTGTGTTTCTAAGGGATATCAAGAGACCTAGAGGGCTGAAATGTGGTCAGTTCAGAGATGCTTGTAATCCGGCAGAAAGAAAAAACTATATTCTAGCCTGTAACTCTTTGTGAGTACATCACACATTTATTGTGACTGTTTCCTACGAAAACTAGAGGTTCTCAGCTTTCTATAGAGGTCCAACATTTGATGGTAGACCCCAGAAGAGGTGGGAACAATGCCCTTGTAAATAGGCACAGTGCAATTTCAGGCAAAAACTTGAAATTCTTTTTGAGAATTAAGCTGTTAATAAGTATACACACACCAGGAAACCTATTACCATAGCAGCACACACATTGCAAGATAACTAGGGCTGTCAAGTTGGGCTGAAAAGTTTATGTTAGTCTGTGGTGGATTCTTTTTCCAAGTGGCAGAAACATAGAAATCATGTTCCACGGCATACATTTCATTAGGGCTGATGACATACTGAAACACCACATCAATTTGTTTAGTTATTAACTTCTTTTTTATCCAATTTTACAAGAAGTTACTACCACGGCACAGTCCATCACCCACTACACTTCCACCACGTTGAGTAGTTGGTAGGGCTGTCACTTTATGTTCGCAAATCGATTGCACAATCTTTTGGACCAACCAACACAAGTTTCGAAAACTAAAATAGGGAATCGATTTTAATCAAATATGTACACTATTAATTTTAAACAAATTAAACAAATAAAAAAGATAGATGTAACAAAAATCACAAACAAGCAGAAAAATAAAATAAAGAATTCCGAAGTGCAGTAAGCATTGCGAAAGCTAAAAAGAAAATTCCCACCAATTTTACGCACCGGAAACAGCTGTTTCAATTGGCTGCTGTGTTGCTCGTGTTTTGCCAAAAAATGGAGGACAACGCGATCAACCTGTGTGACATGAGAGACGAGTGATAGGCCCTAATAACTTGAGGAATTTGATGTGGAAGCACTTCGGGTTTTGGGTATATCAAACTATGGAGAATGACAAACTGCAATTGTGAGTTCTACGTAGGCGAAATTTGTTTGACATTTCTCATCGTAAACACAGACACAGCTACGTTAAAGCCTGCTGTAATGATTTTCACTGATTTTATGGCAGTCCACTCTGCTCATTGTTTTTTGAGAATGTTGCACTCCTGTTTTTCATTGTGCACGAAACTTCACGCCAATAAATCATCAGAAATATTGCTGGCTTGTGCGTCTACAAGCGCCCTCTTTACGTTCGTCCTAATGCCTGTTAGTTGTTTGTGGATTGGCCTATATTTGGCGTTGAAAATGGAAACGTCTTTAGACATGAAAAATCGATTTTACAATCGATTCAATGAACATTTATGTCTCAAAAATCAAACAGGATTTTTTCACAAAAGTGACAGCCCTAGTAGTTGGGCCTACCAGATAATCCAACACGAAATCCTCACCTGTAGGTCTAGTAGCTATGAGGTGTTAGAGTTCCTTGGTCAAGGCACGAAGGTGGCCAAATGCTTCGTGGCCAAAAGTGTGACACAAATGAGAAATCTTGAAAAATATCCGGCAAAGACAAATTGAAGTATGCATGATTAACTGATGGCATCCTCTAAATGTGCCTTTTTGGGAAGTCATTGTAAAAGGGATAAGCTCAGCATAAAGTCCAACATTTCCTTCATCTCTGGCTTAGTTGCCACCAGGGTATATTTCCTAATGGGCCATTTTACCATGCAGACCATCAATTTCAGGTTCATTCATTTTATCTATCCATCTTGTTGCCAATTCTCCACTGTTCTCTTCCTAACAGGCCTGAAATCTGAAAAGGCTCTCCATGGACACCAACAAATTTACCTGTGTCCGCTGGCATAAGTCCTTCCAGCACAAATCCCATATCTGTTTGGTTTTTGAGATGCTGGGACAGAGCTTTACGATTTCATGAAAGACAGATTTTAGTCCACTCAGGCTTGCATGTGTAAGGCCTATACTACAACAGGTAGCCAAGGCCCTGACAAAGCTCAAAAGCCTGGGCATAATCCATACAGACCTCAAGCTGGAGAACATCATGCTAGTGCCCCATCCACCAGCCCAACCGCATTAAAGTCACTGACTTCGGCTCAGCCACGCATGTGTCTGAGGCTGTGTGCTGCATTCACGGTTCTACTGGTGAGTCCTGCTGGCTACTGAGTAAAAAGGAAACCTAGTCGAGCTCTAACCTGATACACTATTAAACCCATTCTTAGGAAACCTTTCAGATTAGAATGTGAAGCTTCAAAGTAAAACAGGGCAAGGAAGAAAGGGGGGATACGCTAACAATGGTCTAATGTCCTACAACATGATCATCCCAGTAATGAAGGCCCTTTTGTGGTTGCAGTTCTCCAGAGATCATCCTTGGGCTGCCCTTCTGTGAGACCATTGACATATGGTCACTAGGATGTGTGGCAGCTGAACTCTTTCTTGGCTGGCCTCTGTATCCTGGACATTTGGAATATGACTAGGTCAGTACTGTGGGTACAATACAGTAAGTTTTCTTTATGTTGTCTTTTATTCATGTTGACAATATTTGTTATCTGCTGACTGTTACAGGTTCGGTACATCTCCGAGACCCAGGGACCTCTACCTGAGTACTTGCTCAGTGCATGCTCAAAGACGGGCAAACATTTTATCAAATGGCCAGACTCCATCTATCCAATGGAGCCTCAAGGTGTGTGATTCTCTAGTCGTGAGGTTCTATATACTTGCTTAAAACATTACGGAGGAATTGAGGAGAGCCACGTACGCTGGACCAGAGATAATTGAGGAGAGAAGACAAATACTGACCCTGCCTTTCCCAATTCCAGATGATTTACTGAATGTGTTGAAGGAGCTGGATGCGGTAGACACACCCAGAAGGTTTGCAAGCAGACGGAGAAAAGAAAAATGCATCGGACCGGAGATAGAAAAGACAGACAGGACAGGAAGTCCTTTTCTACTGTCTATCCCTGCTCTTGTGATCGCTGGTGTATTTTTTGTGGGAAGCCGTTCACAAAAACAGAAATTACGAGCTTGCGAAACTCATTTACAAGACTCAAAGTACAGATTTTTGACCCTCTTTTGACTGCCTTCCTGAAGAGCCAATCAGCACGCTGCCTACTGCCAATCAGCACTTCCCACCGACCACCATGATAGGCCATTTTTTTGACAGCGACAATGTGGAGGCAAGGAAGGCACAGGTGGGTGACTAGTACAGTTTTTTACCAAGAACATGTATGAACAAGGGGTGTGCATATCAATAATTTATAATATTAACATAACCAACAGAGTTACTTGGTTAGTCACATTTTTTCAAATGCTATTTCAGTGTGCTTAGCAACAAGTCTAGCAATCTGAATTCGGTGGTCTCCTTTTTTTTCCTGCTTATTTCTTGGCACTGTAGGCTACACTCATAAATACATTACATGCACAGAACAAAGAAAATGTCTTAGATTGACTGTGTAATGCGACTGATAGATTATAACTTAACTTAGGCTACCACAGGGTAGCTAGCAGGAATTCTACCATGATCGTGTGATGTCTTTGCTAGTACTGTAGGTGATGTTATGCTATGCTGAATCTGTGCGTTTCAGAATAACTGAATAGCGATATTAATGTTAATGTCTCCAAATCATAGTTTGTTTCTCATGTTGCATGTTATATAAGACATTTGAATCTGATTTGGCAATTTAATCATGTAATTAACCAGGTAGGCAAGTAACATTAGGCCTACTGCTGCAGCTTGCTACTGAAATAAATGACAACTAAAACACCATCAACATCACAGCATTAACTCTTTGCATTATGTTATTTCAGGCACTCCATTCCCCAGACATGGTGATTTGAGATTAAGTAAGTATAAGTATATATACTCTTTTGCATTTTATCCCAATCTGTGAATTAGTGAAACACACACACAGCACACAGTGAGGTGAAGCACACACTAGCCCAGAGCAGTGAGCTGCCTGCTGCTACAGCGGTGCTCGGGGAGCAGTGAGGGGTTAGGTGCCTTGCTCAAGGGCACTGGATGTGGGCATGGGAGAGCAGTGCTCAACCACTTCCCCCGCCCACATTTTTCCTACTGGTCGGGGATCGAACTGGCAACCCTTTGGTTACAAGCCCGAAGCCCTAACCAGTAGGCAGCGCAGGAGACTCACATTTTTTTCAGACATGTACGAAATATTTCTACAAGTACACATTTTTTCCACACATGTAGCCTACAAAATATTTCTACAGGTGGGAAATGTCTTTGGACATATACACATACATTTTTTTCACACATGTACAAAGTATTTCTACAGGTACGAAATGTCTTTGCACATGCACAAATCGTTTTTACACAGTTGCAAAACGTTGTTACTAGGGGTGTAACGGTACACAGAAGTCACGGTTCGGTTCATACCTCGGTTCGGACATCACGGTTCGGTACGAGTTCGGTACAATGGAGGGAAAAGCAAAACAAAAATGCAGAAAGCATTTTTTTTGTGCATGTCTCAGGCTGTACCACCTAGTGTCATACAGTCTCTTCCCTGAGCTATCTGCAACAGCCTGAAGTGTGTAAGATGTAGGGTAAACAGTACAATAAGTACCCAGACTCCATCTGTAACTTGTAAACAAAATAAGACAATCAGCTCTAAAACTGAAAATAGGCCTAGAGCATCTCTTATTTCTGAAAGTGCAAATTACATAGAAAAATGATTTTTAAAAATCCACTTAAGCAAGACCTTCAACATCTGTGTTTAGTTGTATATGGAAGGGTCTACAATTTGCCTCACTATTATTTTTATTGTGTGTAAAGTAATAATCTAGCCTACTAACTGTGGAAATATCACACTATTTTGCCTTTTTTTAAAAAACGAAATTGCTCCTTTCATTTCATAAACAGACTAGGCCTACAACTAGAAGTCACGTGACTTTGCCCTTTGACGTTAACTCACCTTAGCATGGTTTGTTTATTAGCCTGGTTAGCGTTGTCACTTTATTTTACTGTCTATGCACTTAACACTACCTCATGTGAGAAGTTACAAGTTACCCCAACATAAAGGTAATTACCACGCGATTTACATAGCTTTCTGTCATTACAAAATCATTTAATTTAAGCCATAGGTTTTGGCCCTATTTGTATGTGTATCCAAAGGCTGCTGAAGCGCAGGGGAAGTTTTTTCCCCTCGTTTCAGTGATTGGTAGCCTACATCATCTGGGTGATGGCTTCGAATATGTGTAGCATTTTTTCCACTCACATACCCAACAACTGCTGAACAACGCCGACACACAGTTTCATCTTATCCACCACTCTTTCGCCTGTACTAACGTTACTGTAACTGAAGTTCTCAAACTTGCGATCTTAAATAGACCAGCGGATCCTCTAACTCTTGTGGGTCTAACCTTAGTGCTGCTAATGACTGACGGACTCGACCGACGACCTGACAAAAAAAGCATAGGCGCCAATCAGAGCTTCAGAGCTAAGGCAAGGCTACAGATTAGCGTTAGGTGTCGCTAAAGAACTCCCGTAACTCTCGCTACTTAACAGTAATTGCGCATGACATTAATTAATCCGCACACGAGTTTTATGTATTTTTATACCGTGTATTCTCCGTGTAAATTCATGCACCGAACCGTGACGCCCGTACCGTTTCGGTTCAATACGAATACATGAACCGTTACACCCCTAGTTGTTACACATGTGAACATCTCTTCACAAGCAGTTACTTAGCCTTCAAAGTTAGCCAACTAACCGTAGCTAACTGGCGAGAAGACTGAAATTACATTTGTTTTTGTGACGTGAGCATGCAGTCTTTGACTGATGTTGTAACGATACAACCGCTGGTGTTCTAAAAAAAAAACGAGATAAGTAGTAGTCCTGTCTCTCCTCTGATCAAAACTCTGCCGTGTTTTCTGTCACTGACTGACAAAACGTTACAGAAGTCATGGGCTAAATACTGCACCTGCGATTTCACACAACGATCATGTTGCAAGAGAGCTAAGAAAACTGTTTTCAAAGTTAGCATGACATTTCCTTCTAAGCTAAATTCTTGAAAAATTAATGTGTATCTGAGAGTATCTTCACAGTAATTTCCCAGGCTACAAGTGACACTGTAAAGCATGGTGAGCATAAGCTGTTGTGTGTGCTGTGCAATGAAGTACTGGCTAATGAAAACATGAAGCCTTCGAAATGAGAGATATTTAGAAATAAAACACGCCAGCCATAAGGATAAACCTCTAGCCTTTTTCCAAGGTAAAAGTCAAAATCTTGAGGTGTCCCAGAAGGCACTTTGTGCATCCTATTAAATGTGTATATTCATGTATTCAACCAGATGATAGGGCTGTCACTTTACGTGTGCCTGTTACTAATGCCTGTTAGTTGTCCGTGGATTGGCCTATATTTGCCGTTGAAAATGGAAACGTCTTAGAAAATCGATTTTACAATCGATTCAATGAACACTTACGTCTCAAAAATCGAACAGGATTTTCTCACAAAAGTGACAGCCTTACCAGATGACGGTGTGCCAGTCCAGAAGGCCTTGGAGTGCAGAAAAGAGAAAGGCAGTGTTATCTAGGAAAACATATTATACTCGAAAGAGTGCCGGGCAAAAAAGAATGTGATGACTGTCTTGCAGGGGAAAAAGCTCTTAACCAGAGGTCATGGAAGGATGTTAAAAATGTTGTCTGTAACTCTATCCAGAGACCCACAAGAACAAAGTGGCCAGGCAGAAGAAATGTATGGAAATGAAATGACAAAACTGTATGCCACCGTTTTATGTGTACAAATGTTTTGTTTGCACTCTTGTTTGGGCAAAATGTTTAAGTTTAAAGGAAAGCCCCAGTGATTGTTTAAGTAGTGTGGTAAGTGTAGGGTTTAGACCAGTGATGCCAGGGTTACGGCCCGCGGGCCGGCTGTGACATACAGTCGGGCCGGGTCCGGGGAGAATATATTTTTTATTTTATTTTTATTTAATTTCCGGTGGAATCCGTCTAGTTGGTCTGTTGCTGCTGCTCGCCCCAGCTGCAGCAGCGCCGTTAGTGCTGACTGTAGTCGCTATCGAGATGTTATCAAACTTGCTATTATGATAGTGTTCCTGCTTTTCAAAGTAAACTGGCGTTATGGAAGACGCAGCTCTCCAAGCGCAATGCAGCCCACTTCCCCTGTCTAAAATCTCAGACTGTTAATCATCAGAGCATGGACAAGTAGGCTATGCAAACTGTTGCTTTCTGGACTCCGGCATGAGTTTGACAATCGATTCATGGTTTTTACTGAACTGGAGAAGCACTTTTTTGCTCTCCATTCACTATTGATGCTTCCGAGGTCCCAGAGGCGATTCAAATGGAACTGATAAAACTGCAGTGTTGTGCACCGTTGAAAGATTAGCCTACAACGTACTGTATCTGTTGCAATCGAATCATTTGATCAATCCTTGCCACCACAGTACCCAATGCTTACGGCCTTTGCAGGTAAAATACTTGTGTAGATGCATGTTTGGGACAACATATTTATGTGAGCAGGCCTTTTCCGTGATGAATATTAATAAATTGAAAGTGCGCAATCGCCTGACGCACGGACATCTGAATGATGTTATGTAAATAGCCACTGCCCAGAAACTGTCCCCCGATATGGACAAGCTTGTGAAAGTTAAAAGGTGTCATGCTTCGACAAGTAAAATGTAGCTGAAGTAGGCTGGTTTTAGCCTGGTCTCTGCCTGCCTACATACTTCCGCTCGATTTCTTTTCCCTACAGTTTTCCGTCTTGAATAGGTTGATTCGCCCTTGTTTACTTCGGAGGTTGGGCAGCCGAACCAACCAGCTAACAGAGCGATTATGTCACCCAGGCATGGTGTTTCAATTACTACGCCCCCGAAGCAGACTGCTTGGAATACATCAACGTAGGGAGCGAAAATGGCTTATACTTATAAAATCTTCGAGCAAATGTGAATAAAAGGCGCAATTAAGGTTGGTGTGAGTTATTTTAGCTCTATCTAGCTTAGCCTATTAACAGGAGTGTCACGAACGAAGTCACAGTCGAGTAGGACAGTGATTCTTAAACTAGGGGTCGCCAATTATTTTCTGTATTCAGTCTGAAATTATTATTAGGTGAAACAAAGGAAAATAATATTAGCCTTTTCTGCCTTTTTCTTATTTACACGCAGTTAAGAGAAGAGAGAGAAATTTTTTCGTCTTTAAACGAGATCTGGTTCAGCCTATGGGCTACTGGTCCGCTGATAGAAACAATGTTCCCGCTATTTTAAGTAAAACAAAACAAAAGACATAGGTAGCCTACTAGCCAAAATGGACAGGTGGCTGCTTAAAAAAATTAACAAAAGCTCGGAAGTGCCATCTACCAGTGCGTCTACTACGTGATCCTCAGATGGGACAAGTCTACAGGCCGGCGAGAATAAAAAAGAACAAACGGCGCGTCGGCTTCAGACAGGGCATCTACAGTATTTATATAGGTAAGGTCTAACCGCCGTCATCAGCAGCCAGACTCCGCACTCTCCGCCACTCTCTCAAGGCCACAGTGCATTTTTAATTCTTCTGAATATTTCAGTGTTTATTCTCCGTCTGAAAAATGTATATGCTGATTACTCCTCTATTTACGGCAGTGGTCCCCAAACTTTTTATTCCGAGGGCCAGCTTACTATGCCTGGCTGTAAGAGGGCCAGAGACTCAGAGTATATCAGTAACCATAAATAACTTAGTGCTGTGAACAACAGCAGTCTACCTTAAGCCCTCCTTACACTGACAGACTTTGGAAAGATTTGCAAAGATTTGGAAAAGATTTTTTAAAGACTACAGTCTCAGACCCTCTCACATCTAAAGACAAGTAGTAGAGGAAGTCACAGACTATGATTTTGCAATGACTAGGGATCTTGCAGGGTCACTATTTACAAGACTGCAACTAGATTCCTTTAAATTATTACCCATCATGCAATAGATAAACAGGAACTGAAATGATAGCCTATAAACCAAGGATTAAAGTTCTCCGTCGTAGGACGGATTTCCGTCAATTTGATTTTAGAAATGTCATATTTGAGATCGATGCAGATCCGATGAGAAAAAAAAATAGGAGGGGGGGGGGCTATCACCTTTTCTTTTCCTTTTTTTAAGGCAACTACAAATATTAGGTCCGATGAATTAATGTGTGTGATGATAAATGTTTAAAGACCTAGCTGCTAATAGTGTTCTTGAGAACTTTCTGTGTCTCAATCAGTGACGGCTCAAGAAGATAGCCTAGCCTACCTCAGCCATGAGTTCCGCTTTGTTTATGTTGTAGCTACACGCTTGTCTCGTTGGCCTGGGGCGTTTCCTTAAAAAAAAGAACACATATGGAGGACTAATAACGGTCTAAAAGTTGGATTATAGTGACACAATCGAGACAGCTGATGAGGTTGGCAAATCCGTTTAACTTTTTTGGATATGATATTGTGAGCTCTATGTGCGAATTCGGAGAAGAAGCGTAGGCCTAGGCTGTTCTTTCCGTGCATCAATGTAGACAATTTCTTACTATCGCGAACTCTTGTCAGGGGAGGTCATTCATTTTGGGTGTCACCTATGACTTGAACAGATAGCCTGCTATGCCACCCCATGTAGGCTACTATTATTGTTACAGTTTTTAATCAATGCAACTAACATTATGTGTAAAGCGACGCAATATAAACCGTATGCAATGTATTATCCCGTCTGTTATGACATGTACAACAATGTTTTTCACAATTTGCAACGGAAGGTTTTGACAGCGTGTTAACATAAAATAATAATAATATTGTCTTCATCGCGAACTGTTTAGTAAGGGGGTCAGTCGTGTTTGTGACGCACAGACAGCCTTGTAGCCTATTTTGCTTTAGGCCTCACTTATAACGACAGTAGGTTGTGAGTGTATGTTGACAAAAAATAACCATGCAATCAAAATAGTCAACTTAAAACTTTGCTATAAAATATTATTAATTTATAGCACAAAACCATAACCAGTATGCCTACCAGAACCTCGCATATTAGCGTAATTTGCGTCTATTTGGCAAGGCCACTAGCTGTCATGGATGCGTTGTTGCTAAAGGAAGGCAGGTGTCAAAAGCTAAAAAATAAATGGAGATGGGCAGCTGTTGGAAATGGGGGAGAACTAACAAGCCATGGTGTAAAGAAATGAAAGTGCCAGGGGCAGTGTTTGGCAAGTTACTTCAAAATCGTAATGTATTATGTATTACTTATTACTGTCATTTCAAAGTAATTTGTTACATTATAATATTACTGTCTTTGAATTGTAAGGCATTACACTACTATTGTATTACTTTTAAGTTACTTTTACCAAAATATCTAGAAATATGGATTTGGAATTCTAAATGCAGTTTATTATGCTCAATGCAGCTCATTCCTTCTAATGGAGGGCGATGTGGTATAACATAATGACTGAGCTAGGCTTAAGGCTAACAACAGTAGAATGCAATAGGCGCAGTGATGGCTCATGATGCAATACAAGGAACAATCATAGCCAGAATTTTGTTAAAAGCAGACAAAAGGTCGAAGTCTGGTCAATTGTGATATAAATGCTGTAACTTTAGGCTTAGGCCTACTCATTAAAATCAACAGAGAGCCCACTACCTGTATATTGTAACCCAGAACTTGTCAAGATAGGCTACACAGTGCCGCTGCTGGCCATTTTGGTGCCCTAACTGGTGAAATACAGTATAAACCTAAGTATGTCATCATATGGTCAACTATAAAGATGTAGGCTAATCTGCCTGTTCCCAGGGATGGGTAGTATTTCTGAAACATGTAATATGTATTTCAAATACAAAATAGTATTTTGTCATTTGTATTTTATTTGGTTGAAGGAAATGGCTCTGTATTTTGTATCAAAATACTTTATTGGTGTGTATTTTTGTATTTTAGAAATACTGCAAAATACTATATGTGAAACACACTAAAAAAAGTAGATACTACACACAGGTGTAATGAATAATTGGTAATTAGGCAACAATGGTTTATTTTTATCGCAATCAGCTAATGTGAGAACAGCTGTGTTCAAAGACACTAACAGCTTTTCAGTGACGGCTATTGTTGAAGCATCAGCTCTGGTCTGAAGCACTGGTGTGAAGTCGTACGCAAGTAAAGATGAGCAAGTTTACCTGTGCAAGTTCACATAAGGGCACCGACAAAGGCAACCATGTCCTATTGTCTCCATGCCAATCTTTAACAGAAAAAATGTCAGATATCTCAATGAACCACAATGACATCAATAGACGGTTAGGTGTTGAGTGTGTTTGAATTCCCTTCCTTGTAGCATCCATTTCTGCATTCTACAGTGGGGACAAGTTCACCTTGTTTAATTAAATAACAATTCTATTTCCTTATTAGCTGCATACTTGAGGTTGGAGATATTAAGGCATATCAAGTTTCTCACATACTGGAACTTCAAGATACATAGCCTTATGATTTTCTTATCAGTCAGTGTCAACCTAGTAGCAGAGAACTTGGTAGTCACGCTGGTGTATTGCTGGAAGTTGAGGGTTTTCAGATGCTGCGTGATGTCTTTGCGCCTGGCAGCGGTGCTTTGCCGGTGCTATGCCCGAAAATAGTTCCAAATCTAAATTGGTCTAGTAAATCCCTTCGTGTTAATTTGCATTGATATTTGTACTCGATGTGAATGTACAGGTTACGAGAAATAATTATAAAAAATCTTGAGTTATTTGATTCACTTTTGCAACGACATGCTAGCTGGCAGCACCGGATTACAGCGACTACGCTAACCGGGCCGTTTCCAGATTAGGACAATGGCTGGGTCGGCTATAAAACGCTTTGGCTCACTCATCCAACTCTAGGGACTGCGGGGAGAGACCCAATTTCACCTAGGGGTGGCGTATTCCTTTAAGACTCGCCATAGAGAATGAATGGAGCAAATTTTGGTAGAATTTTTTCAACTATCTTTGCTGCATCAACTGGCCTTGCTGCTGTGGTTGGCTGGCTGTAAAACAGTCAGATTGGAGACAGATGCAGACTGCAGATTGCATCTGAAGCAGTGAAAGTTGATCCCGCGACACTGGAGCGTCTCAATCAATGCATGTCTGACTGCCACGCAAAGTTGTCAGAACGAAAGTGCTGAGATAGGAAGCACTTCTTTGCGTCTAATCGCTTACCCGCAACTAAAACAGAAAGCAGGCCTATATTAGCCTACTCTATGTTGAAATGAGAAGGGGAAAAAAAACATAGATCTAAAAGATATCCTGTGACTAATGGTTTTAGGACTACTAGTTCTCTCTGGGACGTTTCGATGGCTCTGAAATCAGCACTAAATAACTGACAATAAAAAAGACTTTCTTGAGTGTGGATGTATAACAGACTTGGAATAATGGGTGTGTATTAAGTGGCAAGCTACTACTAGCAGGGCTACTTAGTGTGTTACAATGGCTTTCAGGAAATTATCTGTCAGTCACTAATGTCAGATGGTCACCAAATGAATGAGGTCTATGTGATCCAGCTGTACACTGAGGGTGAAGTGACTGATGTCAGTCCATTCACACATCAGCTCCAGCAAAGCCACTGTTGGCTTTTATTGACTGAACTCACTCTGGATGACAGAGGTTGGAAAGCAGTAATGTCCATCATTTAAGTAGCCTACTAGTTACTTTGGATAAGCTACACACATACACTACAAGTGGCTTGAGGCTACAGAGGTTGCTTTTTTTTCTCGAGAGTTTTCGTGATCATTCAGAACCTCTAATTTGTAAAGTGGTGCCAACCAGGCTTGGAATTTCAACATTCTGGGGGCAAGGCCACTTGGCCTTCAGTTGGGCATATTTAGTGGAGGGCACAAAGGCCACATGTCAGGGCACTAAGGCCAACGTTAACTATACAGTAGTAGGCTATAAAAATTATCAAAGTTGTATTTAGCCTATTCACTGCAGTAGACCTGCATCACTGTATGAAACATTACAAAAACACGAAACATGACACATTACATATAACTGTAAATCATCTGATATTTACAGATATCTAGGCTATATGTAACATTTATTTGATATTTGGCCTGTTATGAAATCATGTATTGAACAATTTAAGCACAGCTCAGCTTTAAGAAAGTCAAATAGCCTAGATGCATGCTTAGCATTTTGTGATCATTAAGGCTACTTTCACAAACTCTTAGTCAGCTGTCCTCTGATTTACCGATATCTAGGCGACATTTGTAATATTTATTTTGTATTTGGCCCGTTATGAAATAATGTGGAACAATTTAAACACAGTGTAAAATGTAAAGCCCAAATTTGGAGACATCCATGTTTGTTGAAATTTACTGCAAATTCAAAACGGGATTACTTAGTGGGGCAGATAACTGTAACAATCGTTCAATTCTGGTAACAAGCGTAAAATTTGGTATGTTTATCCCTCTGAGGCCATTTATTTGAAAAATAACGTTAGCCACGTGAATTTTCTAAATGGCGGCCATTTTCCAAGATGGCCGCCAATTTTGCCATTGGAGAAACCTATTTTGCCCCAGAATTTTAGCCATGGGACATATTTCAATGTTTTTATTATTGAATCCTACATTTCAGACCTTGGGAACATCACAAAAATATATATGAGTGTGATTTTAGAGTATTTAATGCCCTTTCTAGCAAATAATATGAAAAAAAGGCACAAAACGTGAAATAATTTCAGAAAAAATATTTAATTTGAATTATGGTGAAGTAATAGAAAATTTGGTATATATGTTTGAACTATAATGTTTTCTGAGGCATCTAAGAATAAAGTTACTAGTCCAGGCATTTACAGCTGCATAGAGCTGTACAGGTAAGACCAAACTGATAGGGTCGGAGAAAAAGGTAGAGATATCTACATTAACGGAGGCAGAAGCAAAAGTTTTGAAGTCATACTATGAAAGTTTTGAAGCATACGTAATGCCAAAGTCCGATGTAATTTCCGCACGCTACAAGTTCCATGAGAAGATACAGGGACCTAGCGAGCCTTTTGAGCAGTTTGTCACAGAATTGAGGCTGCTTCTGAAGGACTGTGGATATGCTAACGGTGAAGAGATGATAAGGGTTTGGGTAGTGTTCGGCATTCATTCGCCTAAATTTCTTGAAAAGCTGCTTAATGTCGGATCTGATTTGATGCTAGATAAAGCAATAGACATTGCTAGGTCTTATGAAATAGCACAAGTGCAACTTAAGACAATAGATGGCAGCAACAGCTCACATGAACAGGCGGTTCATGCAATTGGCAAGCACTATCACAACAAAGGTGCTTGGAGAGCGTGCCAAGAGAGAACAAAAGGACAATCCGATGACGCACACAAGCCAGCCGACTTCCGTGGTCGCGCTAAAACCTGCGGCTACTGTGGAAATAAGGCACACGACACGAACAGCTGCCCGGCAAAAGGGAAACAGTGCATGATATGCAACAAGTGGAACCATTTTGCAAAAGTATGTCGTTCCAAGCAAGGAAAAGGAGTCCATGCAGTGAGTGAAAATGAACCTGACGAATACACAGACGGTGAAGACTTGTTTATTGATGCAGTAACAGAGGGAAATAGTTCTCAAGATACCAAATTGGACACCGGGGCCTCAGCTAATGTCATTCCCACACGTGCTTTCAAGGGATTGGGAATACAGAATATGCTACAACCCTCAATGTGCCCGCTTTATGGCTATGGTGGAGAGCAGCTTGTAGTTACAGTTACAGTTACTAGTTACTTAGCTTGTAAGTACAACATGAAATGCCAAAACAGGGACATTCAGTTGATGCTGAAGTTTTATGTTGTAGACACACATGCACCACCAGTGCTAGGATTACAAGCATGCCTGGATCTTGGATTGTTCAAGCTCATTCTCTCTGTGTCCGCTGAACAAGAGGTGTCTATAATGGAGGAGTTTGCAGACGTTTTTAAAGGAATAGGACTTTTCCCTGGTAAATGTACCATTCACATCGACCCCAATGCAGTGCCCGTTGTTCACCCACCAAGACCCATTGCTTTACGTGATCGCCTGCGGGATGAGTTACAGAGTATGGAGAAACAAAAGATCATCGTGAAAGTCACCGAGCCAACCGAATGGGTCAACTCAATGGTAGCAGCAGAAAAACCACGCACAGGCAAGCTGAGGATATGCCTTGATCCCAAAGACTTGAACAAGGTAATCAAACGACCGCACTACCCTTACCAACCCTCGATGACATCACATCCAGGATAGCTGGAGCATGCTAGGCTGCTTTAGTGTCATGGATGCCAAGTCAGGCTACTGGGCTATAAAGCTCACAGAGGAGTCTTCCAAGCTGACAACCTTCAACACAGTGTTCGGACGGTACAGATTCCTGCGGTTACCCTTTGGAGTAAAATCTGCCCAGGACGAGTTCCAGCGGAAGGTGAACGAGACCTATGAACATCTACAAGGCGTCATGGCGATTGTGGACGACATTCTCATATATGGCAGGAACAAGCAGGAGCATGATGAAAACCTCCGTGCCATGCTGCAACGTTCCAGAGAGAGAGGAGTGAAGCTCAACCCGGAAAAGAGTGTTGTCTGCGCCACTGAGGTCAGCTACTTTGGGCACCTCATCACCAAAGATGGAGTCAAGCCTGATCCAGCCAAGATTGCAGCTTTCAAAGTGGAAACAATCTAAGGCATGGTGAACTATCTGTCAAAATTTGCCCCAGGTCTTGCCAGCATCAAAGTGCCTCTGCGTCACCTGTTGAAAGAGACCAATGTGTTCACATGGGATACACAGCATGAAGAAGCATTTCAGAAGATAAAAGAGCTCATCACACGTGAACCAGGTCCTGTCTTAGCTTATTTTGACCCCAGAAAAAAGCTCACCCTACAAGTCGAAACCAGTAAATATGGACTTGGTGCTGTTTTGTTACAAGATGGCAGACCGATTGGATATGCATCAAAAGCACTCATTGACTGTGAAGTCAATTATGCTCAGATCGAAAAGTAGCTTTATGCCATTTTGTTTGGGTGCAAACGCTTCCATCAGTACGTGTATGGCCACCAAGTCACAGTGGAAAGTGACCACAAACCACTGGAATCCATCATCCGCAAACCTCTTGCAGCAGCACCTCCCAGGCTACAGCGAATGTTTCTTCAGCTGCAAAGGTATGACTTTACCATTGTCCACAGACCAGGCAAGGACATCCCTGTTCCTGACACTGTACTGGAACTATTGTGATGAACTCTCCCAGATGAATGACATCATATTCAAGGGTGAGAGAATTGTTGCTCCTACTTCACTGCGTACTGAGAAGTTATCACGGATACACATTGGTCACATGGGCATTGAAAAGTCCAAACAGAGAGCACGGGACATCCTATTTTGGCCAGGTATGAACAAGCATATTGAGGAAACGGCTGGAAAGTGTCCCACATGCCTCGAACACAGACCTTCCAACACCAATGAGCCCATGATCAGCCACAAGATCCCCGATCGGGCATGGCAGACCGTTGCTACAGATTTGTTCACCTGGAACAATGAACAATACATCATCACAGTGGACTATTACAGCAGGTATTTTGAGCTTGACAAATTGCACAGCACAACAGCCTCTGCTGTAATACACAAACTTAAAGCAGCCTTCGATCGACATGGCATACCTGAGACTGTTGTATCAGATAACGGCCCTCAGTACAAATGCAGAGAGTTTGAAGCTTCCGCTGACAAATGGGAGTTTACCCACATAACTAGGCCAGATGTGACAAGAGAGATCCTTACCTCAGTCTCCTTGAGTATCGTAACACTCCTGTTGACTGTTTCAGATCAACTGCTCATGAGTAAGCGGTTGCGTTCAGTCTTACCCAGCACCCACCAGCAGCTTCAGCCAAAGGTCGTCAGTTCGAGAGAAGTTCATGCTAGGCGGGTCCACCAGTAGCAACAGCAGAAAACGTACCACGACAGGTCAGCCAGACCTCTGTCGCCGCTGCAGGAAGGTCAACACATCCGCTTTCAAGAGCAAGGTCAGTGGAAACCTGCAGTAGTCATCAGACCGGCTGAAACTGACCATTCCTATCTCATACGTTCAGCTGAAGGAGGACAGGAATACAGGAGAAACAGATGCCACCTCCTTTCCACTAAAGAACATCACACTCACACTGACAAGAGTCTTGAGGACAACGCATCACAGACTCTCGCTGCCCTTCCAAAAAAAAAGGAGAGAATGTGATGTTCTGATAGAAACTGTCATGTGATTTCAGTTAAAAGCATTACTTATGAGATTCTATGTTGGCCAATCAATGGACGCCATGTTTTGTAAGATGCGCATGCTCAGTGTGTGATTGTAACGATTCGATGAGCAGAGACATGTTTAAATATGTTGCTCCAGGTTTAGTGAATAAAAGTAATACGTTAACAGCAGTCAGTGTGTTCAACATCTTCTACATTCAGTACGAAAAGACAGCATCAGCTACAATCACTTCCGGAGGAGAAATGCCTACCTCACTTAGAAACAGTTGCTAGGCTACATTAGTTCTTGGCATTCCAATGTGAACGGAAATACAAGAATACAAGGCAACATCCAAATACTTTTTTCTTTCTTTTTTCAAATTAAAATGAATTTAAAATTCCTTAAGAAGAATAAATTAGCATGTTTCTTCATCATGCTCTAGACACAGCTTGCTACAATTTAAAATTGTTCACAGATTGCATTTCTCCAAGGTGAAACTGGCAAGATTCTTCCCCTCTATAGACCCTTTATGCGAAAAGTGTCAAAGTGCTCCAGCTAGCTTGATACACATGTACTGGGCCTGCCCTTGCTTGCAAACATTCTGGGAGGCGGTATTTACATCACTCAGGGACGCTTTAGGCATTGCTATTGAAATACATCCAGTCACGGCCATATTTGGGACCGAACCTGATAACTCCCACTTCCTGTGGCCAGGAAGATCCCAAACAGTGGTGAGATTTACAACCTTATTAGCCCGACGCCTTATTCTGTTGAACTGGAAAGGCCCAAAATCTCCATCCCACACCAGATGGCTTAAAGACATCATGTATCATTTAAAGTTAGAAAAGATAAAATACTCTCTCAGAGGAAACGTGGGAGAATTCTATTCCACCTGGGGGGCTTTCATGGATTATTTTGATAAGGTTTCTGCAGTAGACTGGGAAGAGGAGTAGGGCTACCTTGAGTACAACTAAAGGACTAAATGACCTGTATTTAATTATTATCATTTGTGTTACTTTTTATTTATTTATGCCTCTTTTTTATGTACATTCTTCATTTTTTGTATGTATGTGGGGTATACTCTATTTTTTTCTTTTTGATTGAGGGCGGCAAGATGTAGGTTCACTTTACTTAAAATATAAACTTGTACGGATAGATTATGAGGATGCATGGGGACTGGGGAGGGTGGGGGGTGGGTAGAGGATATTTGTGTATGTATATTGTACTGTATATTTGTATATTTATGTACATGGCTGCACTGTGGCGCTATGTACATTTGTTCAGAAAACTTGTGAAAAATAAAAGTAAAAAAAAAAAAAAGAAGAATAAATTATTGTCATCAATCAATAATGAATAATTATGATAATTATGAATAGTATGATTTCCATTCTGAATCATGACATCCCACTATAAGAATTACCTATTGATCTGGAAGTTTTATGGTATTAGAAATAGTATCATTGTAAACCTTGACCATCAAAACATGGGGGTAGACATCACCACCATTATTGATTTTCGATGTTTGGCGAAAAAGATATGATAAAATATATATAATTCTGTAATAGCAGATAACAAAATGGCCGCCATTGCAGTCCAGAGGCATTCATTAATGTTTTGTATGGTATCCTTGTCATCATTGACCATAAAAACATAGGGGTAGACCTCATCATTTATGTCAGGGGTCGGCAAATAGTGGCCCGCGGGCCCGCCATCTATTCTATCTGGCCCGCGAGATGACGTTAATTTGCTGTTTAAATAAAAAAATAAAAAAAAATGCATTTTTTTTAACCCCATGTTTTTAAAAAGAAAAAAAGGCCTACAGCAATCCCATCAATTTCAGAACATTTATTGAGGTATAGATGATAGTCCTACTAAAGTGACAAAACAACAGGTGGAACATCCTTGCAGTTATCCATGACGCACAGGTCGGAACGGTATTGGCACGCGAGTGCGCGTAATCTTGTGCAAAAAACAAAACAAAAGTGTCCTGTCTCCCTCTTCCAGTGGGCAAGGTCAAAAATAGCCTATGTTTCGTTAAATTAATAGGCTTGGCATTAATAAATGCAGGCAGGCTTCCATTCTTCTTTGTAGGTCCTGCATTCTGAATCAATTTTTCTTTTCAAGGCTTTTGACAACGACATTTTGCATCGATAACTAACATATAGCAATGTTCAGCTAATCATTCACGTCATCCAAAAGAATAATATTTGTACACATTAGTTACGGCTAGTTGCTAGGCAAGTCGCCTGTTTCATGAGAGACGACAGGAGATGCAGCAGGCGGCATAAAAACAGCGCACATAAGCAAATAAACGGTTTTAATGGAATTAAATTAAATGCATTTTAAAAGTTAGATTAATAATTTAAATAGTAGGCCTATAACCCCCCCCCCCCCCCCCCCCCATTACAAAAGCTATGGCCCGCGATGCCATTGTCTGAAAAAAAATTGGCCCGGGTCCAAACGTAATTGCCGACCCCTGATTTATGTGCTTAACTGTTTTGCTTAGTAGATATGATGAAAAACACATAATTTGGTAATGGCGGAAACAAAATGGCCGCCGAGGCTGGCATGGGGGGGGGGTTTGCGATGCGAACGTTCTTTATTGAAAGAGCAATGCCCATACAGCAATTGTGCCAATTTTGGCGCTTGTTACCAGTTGTGAACGATTCTTATGAAAAAATTCTGTTATCTGCACCACTAACTCTGGAACGGCTAACTGTACAGGGGACTGCTTTACACCTTTGTGTTCGGTAAGGTCTGCTGTTTATTCTGATATATGGTTTGTCATGTGTTAAACGAGGGGTTCGTGAAGTATTCCGCCGAGATGAATGGGTAGGGAGATGGACGCAAAACCTTCAGTAGAATTTATGATTAAATTGAATGATATTATTTACTTTTCTCACGAACCGTTCATTACAGCAATTAGCGGCTGACATCGTTTAAAAGCTGAGAAAAAGCTCTTTCGTGTGATACTTGTGATGTCTGTGTGATGAGTAGGCTACTTCGCAAGTAGTTCAACTGAGAAGAATGGGTGAATTTGGACGCACTTTCTTTCTTGCGCTAACTTTCTCCACTGCGTAATTTGCGCTGTGAATGCTAAGATTGTTTTGACAGGCCATAGGCTAAATATAGCCTATATCGCTATTAGTAGGACGCAAAGCAGAATATTGAAAGAAGGGGGCACCAAGGCCACCGTGGCCTGTAAACCTCTGATTTTCAAAGGGGCGTCACGGCCAACGCAAGGGGCTACGACGGCCATGGCCGTCGTGGCCGCCGTGAAATTCCTACCCTGGTGCCAACACAAGACAGCATTGTTTTTCAGGGTTTTTATGTCATTCAAGTTGTAATGTCAGGATTAATAACATATGGTCTAACAGTGTTGGTATTCCAGTCATAGCATTCAAAGACACTCACCTGTTCTTTAGTTATTGATATCCATGTAGGCCTATCCAGCAACAGGTTCAGTCGTGTTCGGTGAAACCTTCCTGTCGTCTTCACTGCTATAAAAATGTCTTGGGGCGTCAGGGTTAATCAAGAGGATGGACGTCTATTGTGACTAAAATCTCTGTCTTTATTCTCTCCTCGACTGCTGTCACTGCGGCCGCCGTCCGATGACTTTGACAGGATGTCTCCATCTTTTGACAGGGAATTGACAGCATGGTTCTGGAAACGTTATCCTGCACCGCGTTCACCACCTGGACTGATGGGATTTCTTGTTCGCAATTGTAAATCCACCAATACAATGATGAAATAGGTCAGGAGGATCCTACACAAAGTTCGAAGCACTTTCTTGGAAACTATTTTCGTAGCGGTTGCCATGTGAAGTCTGAGTTGAGCATCGCTGCGCTTTCAGCTGCATAGCTGTCAACTTCGAGCCGCTCGAACTTTCAAAGGTAGCCTACAGCCGCCTCCGTATGACACCGACCTGTGGTTTTGGTAGGCTGTGTCGAGGGCATTGTACAGTCTATGTCGCCTTAGGTTAAAATAAGGCACAAATAATCCGTTAGGCTATTTCAGCGGCGACCATGCTGCTGCCGGTGCTTTGACCGTAGACTTCTGGGAATCAGGTAGCTGTTCTCTCGCAAGCGCTCACCGGATGGAAAGTACCGTTGTTAATAACAACAGGCTACATATTCGCGTATGTCTTATGTTGTCATCTTACCTGTTGCTGCAAACAGAGACTTTGAAGAAGCGGATGAGATGTGTCATTTGCACACTCACGGAGATCTAACACCAACGCTGCACGACTTGTGGCCAAAAAAAACAACTGCACCCCAGCAGTTTTAGCTACCCAGATACAGGGATGCAAACGGCGCGCCTTTTGGTGGATGCCGCCTTTTTCACGGCTGTCTGGGGGACTTGTGTGAATCGTGCAGATCCGATGAGTTTTTTTTTTTTTTGGGGGGGGGGGGGGGTTGAAGTGTCTGATTAAAATTTCATCAAAGTTAATTCTGTATTAAAATGACTAAAAAAGCACATAGCCTACCGTTACAGTCCATGAAACATAGGAAGTGTAAAACAACACTAAATCAAAAAGCTGCGCACATAAAAATCCCATTGGCTGCGCACCATTATGTGACTGCTATGGGGCTGCACTTCACTGCAAGGATTTAACGTTACATCCATCAGTTTAGTAGTATTCCGGACAGACTAGCAGTATTTTATCCTGTTTATTTTAGTTCCCAAACTGTGAGGCGCGCCTCCCCTGGGGGGGCGCCAAATAATTTGAGGGGAGGCGCGGAAGGTTGATTCAAAAAAGAAGGAAAAACGTTTATTTCATGTTAGAACTATCTATGTTTTTTTTCTTCAATGATTATGCCAACATTATAAAATCGAAATAAATCATAGAAGAGATGTATACTAAATCTTTGGGATAGTGGAAAGTATTATTGATCCCTATCCTGAGTGAGAATGTATTGTGCCAAACTTCATAACTTAATTTAGCAACAGTGCCGCAAGCCGAGCTAGCTGCAAGTTATGAACGGTAACTTGCAGCTTGGAGCTTGAGCTCCAAGCGGATTTGTACACGCAGCCTTACCACAACACTGTATACAGCTCTTCGAGTCACAGTAAAATGTATTTTTTGGTACATAGCTAATTTAGATAAACTTATGGTGTGGGTGCTTGCGTTTCTTTAGGAATCCGCCGACTTGGTTTGTATAGAAATTAATATTAAGTGACAGATACACAATCACTCCTTCTCACAGATTCCTGCACTCCCCTCCATCTAACCCTCCTCTCAATCAATTGTTTTCTTCTTGTCAGGCCATCACTGTAAATAAGAACTTGTTCTTAATGATCTGCCTGGTAAAATAACTTAAAATAAAAAAAGAGGTTGGACATACGTGACAGTAATATGTGACGTTCCGATAGCTAACTTAAAATGGACAAATTGGTCACATTTTATCGCTGCACGGCCCAAGCCTGATATGGGTAACAAAGCCAAACGTTGAAAATATGATGAAAACTCATTGCATAGCATAGTATAGCACAGATTTAAGTGGCTTAACTGAAGTGAATATTATTTGAAAATGATTGTCGGGGGGGGGGGGGGGGGGGGGGGTGTCACTGTTTTCAGAGGGGAGGCCCACGTTGATGGAGTTTGGGAACCCATGCTGTAGCCTAATATTTTAGTAGCAGCCTAACGTTATATCCAACTCTACCCCCTTTCCAATGTGTAGCCTAATGGTAACGTACTTTGTGCTAGTTTTAGGCTAGCAGCTTGTTGACGTCTAGTAGCCTAATGAGCCGCTGGTCTAGGCTTTTTCGCAAATGCAACCCGAAGTGACAAGTTACGAACTGACTTATTTTCAATGACACCTACCACATAAGGGCGAGAAACTGATGTGTGGGCTTATCCTAACAGACAGACCGCACTACTGTTGATACATTTTAACTGTACATTTTCGTGCAGAAGAACGTTATTTTGGGGCGCATTGAGAAAGGGGGCAGAGTGAAGTGAACTATTTTGCACTCTTTTATGATACTGTCAGGTCTAGGGTAACACTATGGCTAATATATGCAACTTTTCATTTGCAGAATGAGAGAATTTGATGAGAGTGAGGCACTAACAGTTAAGAAAGTGGATGAGGGTTGTAAAACAAAGTGGAACTGGTCTAGGTTACAGCAGGGATGGATTACTGCACGGGCCTACCGGGGTCAGGGGGCCCTGAAGCCCAAGCCTTTGCATGGAATCATTGCCTCAATATCAACAAATCAGGATGTAGGCTATGAATCTGATTGAATTTAGTATTGGCCATCCCCAAAATGCACCAGAATACAGGAAATCACATCAGAAAAATTTAAAATGTTCTGGGGGAGGACTCCCAAACCCCCCCTCCCACATATATGGCAATAAGTGGGGGGCCCTTAATACATCTGGGCCCAGGGGCCCGAAAGTTCATAATCCGCCCATGGGTTACAGGTTGAAACGGAGATTGAGGTCAAGACAGCCAAACACAAATTCAAAATGTCAGACTTTTAAAAAAAAAATTGAAAAAAAGGGACATGCCAAATTTTCCAGCGTTGTCTCAGTATTCTTTACTTTTAAGAATTTCCAAGGAACTGGGACAGTGTATTTTCATATAAAGAACATTTTTGTGTGAATAGGGTGAGCCCTGGATGGCAGAGGTGGTGGCAAAATGTAATTATATGATATTTCCTGCGGGGGCGTGGGCTTCGATAATCTCACTCCTTTTTGACCATACCTCTGTTTGCATCCCTGCAGATAGCAGAAGATGTTATTTCAACATGGAATTTTGGTTGAAATGGTTGATTTATGGTTATGGTTAAAAATGTGTTGGTGAATCAACCACTGAAGAATTGAAAGTTGAAAAAATTTCATTGACAAGTCTGCACCCAAGAAATATGGATTCACTTGCCAAGTTAAAGATAACCTCGACCACCCACAATGTGTGATTTGCGGCGATGTTCTGGCGAATGAAAGCTTAAAACCTGTCAAAATGAAACGACATCTCAAATACAGATGTCGGCTCAGCACTGTGGAGGAAAATCTCCGTGTCACCGTATGCAGCATTCCTCCTAGAATTAACTTGCTATGTTCATGGAAGCATGCCCACCCTTCCCATTGAAATTGTTAAAGATAGTAAACCAGAAAAGGGAAATAAAAAAAATATTGTTATTGTTATCGCCATAAATATAATTAATGTAACGTAGGCCTAATGCTGCATGTGTAGGCTATGTGTGTGTGCATGCTTGTGTGTGGGCGCATGGCGGCAGCCTACACTTGTTTAATCGTGATTGTTTGGTTTTTTCGGTTCTTGTTCATATGGAGTAAAGAAAACAAATTACTTTGCTTTCTAGTTTTTGCTTGATTTAGTTGTTAACGTTTGAGGGGGGTATTTACTTTTTTGTGGGGTCGCCAGACAAAAAGTTTAAGAACCACTGGAGTAGGATGTTATATCGTCAGCTAAACTTCAATCTTAATTTTGTCACTTGAAATACGAACGTACCCGAGTCAAACTTTAGTTTAGTAAGCTACATGGTCGAGTCAAAATCGCTATTTTTCAAACACTAAGAAGGCTCCACATAATATGAAACTTTGATCGAAGCATCAGTCTCTACACATGAACTTGAGCATTGAGAACATTGTTTGTGTACACATAGTTTACTAAAAAGAAAGATTTTGGACAACTCACTCCTTGCAAGATGGCAGCGAGCAGGAAAAACAAGTGAGTTGTTCAAAATCTTTCTTTTAATAAACTCTGTGTACACCAACAATGTTCTCAATGCTCGAGTTCATGTGTAGAGAGACACTGATGATACTTCAATCAAAGTTTCATGTTGTGTCAAGCCTTCTTAGTGTTTGAAAAATAGCGATTTTGATGCGATTGTATCAAAAGAGTAGTGGCCCTATAGGATTCCTATTCAAAAGGTCATTTAACCTGAAAACAACAACGCATACAAGCTTAAAAGTGGCGCTTTGGACGTACTTATGCATTTATATGAAAGTTTGACTTGGGTACATTCACAAAACACCATATGATGCATTTTGGCGAGAGTTACGCAGATGAAACGTGTGACTGTTTGCTGATAAGATGCACGCTTGCTTGTTATGGGCGTGATGCAGTAAAACTTCTCTGTTTTCTCAATATAGGCCTATCAGAAATAATAGCTCCGATGTAACATAACTTGTATAGTGTACTTACTTAGTGGATGTCCTTCTGGTCCCTCTGGTATGGATCGCCGCCGCCTGTGTGGCATTGACTACAGGTAGCTTCTAGCTCTCTCTCTCATAGCCCTTTCACGGAGCTCCCGCAGCTCTTCGTTGGTATATTCTGACTCGAAAAGATAAGGACGTCCAATAAGGGTTCATCCTCGATGTCTTCAAATTCGTTCAAATAACCTGCCATCTCTTATTTCTCCTGTTGCGTTCAGTGCTTCTTTGGACAGTCCTTCTGCAACAACGTTTCACCTGAGATTCACTTCACATCCCAGAGTTCTGTTTAACCAAGGCGCCTGCCTGTATGTGAACCAGACGTGAACGGTAATGTGTTTCTTTTTAACAAACTGCCTGTACACTTACAAAGTTATCAATGCTTCGGTTTACATGTAGAGACCCTCATGCTACTGTGTAAGTGTGGTGCTATTTTGAGCCTTGTTAGTGGTATAGAAATAGCGATTTCTTTTTACTGTACCTGTGCCCGAAGGCTAGCGTTAAACGCTAATTCGCGGTTTGCAATAAAACTGGTCACATTCGACTAGCATGAAAATACATCCCAGCGAACGGTCGAACTCGGTACACATGTGTTATTAACCCCTAGGCTCATTTTGCGCCGGAATTGTCCTTTAACACGCAAACACTGGATGAACAATGGATTTTATGGAGCGGCGTCGACCAAATATAACTGAATCGTGATTTACACGGCGGCAAAGTGCGATGCTGGTGTGCAGAGTTGTATTGAAAAGAATGGAATCTAATGTACAGTAAATGAATGTCGAAAGCTGAGTGCATCGCACTCATGTCGGTATCGGGTCCACAGCAATTTCAACAATCATTCAGCTGACCGGGAGTTCAGAACTGTGTTTATTGTACGAATCTACTCTTTGGCCGGCTCGTGTGTGCAGCATGCCTTTACGTAGCCTACTTAAGGCGCATCATCATAAAGATAGGCTACATTTAATCTGAATCACGCCCCATTTTAGCGGAAAAAAAAGTTAGCATACATATATCATTGATTCTAATGGGAAAGACAGATAGCCTAATCACACCTTGACGTTACATCTAATTCACAGGCCATTCAATAATTATAACTAACACGACAGTTATAAAGACTTATGTGTATGTAACTTACTCATGTCGAAACGATGTAGGCTACATTACAACCCATTCAGCACGTACTAGCTACACTTACCATATCCCATGTAAAAAGGTTAGCTTGCTAGCTAGCTAACTGTGGAACTTCAGTATAACAGGCATAGCCAATTATCTCACTTAGTTGTAGGAAAAAGGCTACGTTCATATTACAAGTGATAGAATGAATGTGTGACTTATGTTTAGTTGATGTTATGACATGTAAAGTTAAGCTTGCCGAACTTAGCTGCTAGTCAGCCACGGGCAGTTTGACTGCCTACATTCGTGACACTCCTGTTAGTAGGCTAACTGGAAAGAGCAAAAAATAGGAACATAATGGTCACATTAATCCCATAAACACACAGATAACTCTTACACCAACCTTATTTTGTGCCTTTTATTCATGTTTGTTTCAAGATTTAGTAAGCATAAGCCCTTTTCGCTCCCCACTTCTATGCAGCATAGGTTTCCATTATCCAAACAGCTCCCTTTCCCCTAAAAGGGGGCGTGTACATGCAGCACGGTCTAGCTCAGTGGTTCTCAACCTTTTTTGAGCAAACGCCCCCCTGACCTTACTTTGATCCTCTGGCGCCCCCCCCCCCCCCGCCCCCCCACTCACACACAACTAAAAAAAAAAAAAAAAAACTACACCCCTGGGTAGGCTATAGGCCACACACACTCATGCTATATTGCTTAAATAAAAAAACGAGCACATTTCTGTGCTGTTTTGGTTTCTTCTGGTATTGTAAGAAAATGTCCCTATGCCTATTTTATTATTAAGCAGATTTAGCCCACTGTTAGAAGCAATAGGAGACTGGTTGGGTAAAAAAACAAAAAACACACTACCACATCAGCATTGGTTGTAATGATTTTTTTTTTATCAATAGGGAACAATAAATGTAGGCAACAAGACGTCATTTTTATCATGGACAAAAATCAAGTGCACATCACGTGAACAACATATGCACATCACAACAATCCAACCAATCAAAAAACAGATTCCGCGCGTGAGGCCAGTTTAGGCCTATATATATTTCGTATTTAATTACCAACGGTCTTTTCGTGCAGACTACGCTCAGAGCAGCTGCAGAACAAAAGCGAACGGAAAACGGGCTATGAAACAAAATTAATGAGAGCCCTGTGGTTGATGGCTCGCTGCCAGCGTCTTGACGTCTGGACATTGAGAGGTCAATTTCAATCTGAGAGCACCAGAGCTGATCAAGTTTAAGCGGTAGCGATATTTTGACTGCATGTGCAGTGCTTGGCTGAATCCCTGCTCGACAAGATATGACGTGGGGAAAGCGAGGAGGAGAAGGTGAACTCTCTCCCACAACTGAGGGAAACGCTGTCCATGGGTTATCCACAACGCTCGCCAACCAGAGGTACGGAACGTGGCCATCGCCTCTGCATCATTCTGGAGGTCAATGAGGCTCTCTTGGATAGCCTCCTCACTGCTGGCAACATCTTGTTGGAGCGGCTCCATCACCCAATCGGGGACGGCTAACTGGTCCAGATCTCTGAAACGGACCTCCATATCTGCCTTGACTGCCTTCAAGTGGTCCGTGTAAACCAGCAGATGGCCATCAGTCAGTTCATCCAGCACCTGAATGTAAGTAGTGAGTAGGCTACAGTAAGTTATTTTATTGATAGATAGATAGAAACTTTATTGATCCCCCTGGGGAAATTCAAGGAAATTGTATGTGAGGTAATTGGTGTGTAGTCAAAAGAATGATGACAATGGTAGCCTAATAATTAATTATTAGCCTACCTTGGTCAACTGTGGAAAGTTGTGAAACTGACGCCTGCTCAAATTTTGTCCATACAGCTCCAGCTTTGTGAGAAGACTGCGTATGGCGGCCCTCGAATGGATGAGAGTCACACCATTCCCCTGGAGCTTCAGCGACACCTCGTTCATCTTCCCAAAGAAGTCCGAAAGATAGAACACATCGTGGCGGCAGGACCATAGCTGAGCTTTCAACGTAGCATCGGCCTTTCCCAAGAATTCGAGGACCGAGGGGAACAGCTCACACAACCTGCCCAAGCAGTTCCCCTTGGAGAGCCAGCGCACCTCTGTGTGGAAAAGAAGGCGCTGATAGGATTCGTCATTTTCCCCACATAGCTGCCTGAAGAGCCGGTCATTCAAAGCATGGGATTTAATTTTGTTTATTGATTTGACCGCTACATTAAGGGACTGATGGAGTGAGTCGGATATGTTTTTTGCTACCAGGTTGTGACGGTGCAGTACACAGTGCACGGTCAGCACGTGAGGGACCTGGTGCTTTAGGAGCGTCGCAAAGCCACGGTATCTGCCGACCATAGCTGGCGCTCCGTCTGTGGCACAGGCGATGATGTTCTCCATCGGGATGGCTCTCTCATGCAGGAACTCAGTCAGGGCGGCGAATATGGTCTGCCCTCGAGTGTCGGTGGCGAGATACTGCCCAAACAAGAAGTCCTCCTTCAGATCCCCCCCAGACAAATAACGCACATAGCCCATTAATAGGGCATTGTTGTCGGCAGTTGTTGTCTCGTCAAGCTGGATACTGAAGGGACACACACGTAAGGTGGCACACAGCTGCTGCTCAGTGTCGAGTGACATCTCCCGTATGCGCCGGGCAACAGTGTCATTGCTGAGCGGGATGGCCTTGGTGACTGGCGTAGCGTCCCGCTCCATGACAGTGGAGATGGCCTCTTTTATTGCCGGAATTACCAGAGACTCACCCACAGTGAACGGTAAGCCAGACTTGGCAATTAATAAGGCAATATTGTAAGACGCCACCAACCCGCTCTCACTTTGATTGGCATTCCGGGCAAACAGGGTGTTGATGGTAGGACGCCTTGAATGCTGATCCCTCAGAGACTTGAAGTAGGCCGGATCTTTGGATGCTTTGTCGGGATGTTTTTTAATTAAATGTTCCTGTAACCGCGAAGGTTTCATGGCCTCATTCGAGAAAACGCGATCGCAGAGCAGGCACATAGGTAAAGTAGTGTTCATCGGTGAAGGAATAAATCCATAATTGATGTAATTTGCATTGTACTGTCGGCACTTTTTCTTGCTATCCGCCATGTTTGTTTGTGTTGTTTTATTAAAGATGAAGACGTCACATTGAATTGTGTAAATTTTTTTGGTTATTGAACTGTTAAGCCGCGAAATTGGGTTATGTTTATCGACGTTACTATTCACCTTATTCCGCGCGCATACATGGAGGGCGCTAGCTTTGCCCACTTTGCCCACCGAACTTCCGTTTGAGCAGCGATACATTGAGATAGCAGAGCTCTATCGAGATGACTGGCATCATATGTTATGGGTCATCCTAAAGTTAGGAAAGTTTATTTAGGATTTTGGTGACTTAAGACATTTCTGTTATACACCTTTCCTATCTGAAGTTAGGAAAACACTGACTTTGGAGCGGCTGTTCTGTAATGCCTTTCTAAACTAGTTACCATAGTTACCAAACAGATAAGGATTTGCGGGTTTCTCCATACGATACAGCGGCCACTGCCGCATATCGTCTACCCACTCCGTAGGGGTGAATAGCCGTAGGTAGCGAAGTACAATATTGCCTCCTGATGGCATTTGAGATGACGATAGCTGGGGCTGGGGGACGTACGTGAGTCCGGGCGTGTGCAGCAAAGACATGGTGTCTATGTCTTTTATGGTGTGCAGGCCCGAACTGCACTGTATGACCACTGAGCAAAGATAAACAGTAAAATGTAGCTGGGACGGTAGAGGGGTTAGAATCCCATGAATGAAAATAGGCTATTTATTTCAGGCAGCCTATTTTTGCACCAAAAATATGTGAAAACCATGAAAGTTTAAAATGTAAAAAAAAAAAAAAACTCACGTTCCCAGCGCCCCCCTAGGTTGTACGAACGCCCCCCCCCCGTTGAGAAACCCTAGTCTAGCTAGATCCAGTGTGGTGTTGTAGTTGTTCTAACGTTACTAGTTGTTGCAACAGCTTGTGAAAAAACTACAAAGTTTGTTACACCAAAAAGAACGTTAATCTCACGATAAAAAAATTGACGCCGTTAAAATAGGTTTACGTTAACGCCGTTAATAACACGTTTAACTGACAGCACTAATTTTCAGGCCTTTTATATATTTTTTGTATTTTGTTAATTTCATATTATATATTAAATTATATATTAAAAACCAATCAAGTTTGCCTGTTCATTCCTGCTATAATAATTCATCCTGGTATGCAACATTTAGGGAACGTTAGGGGAAGGTTTCCTAAAGGCTGCAACTTTTAAGGAACTTTCCATGGGAACCATAAACTAACCTTCAGAGAACCATAAATTGTTAGCTGGGGTCCTAACCAACATCGACACATGGAAAATATAATGCTAACTGAAATAACTCGTGAAGAAGCAATAACTTTCCAAGACAACATTAAACTATTAAAGGATAATTCCGGTGTGATTTTGACCTAAAGTATGTTGAAACATGATACCAAGTGAGAACGTATGTCTCATAGCTCACCTCGGCTTGTCCCCTGCACTCAGAAATCTGGCGCTAGTTAGCCATAATACCAACACAGTGTTTCGTTGTGGTGCCTCGGGCATCGGCCTAGCCATGCAAATAAATCACTGTTTTACACCATTTACAAGGCTCAAAGTAGCTCCATACTTCATTGGTAGACTTCCGAAGGCCTTGACATTTAAAACGAGACATAGAGAACTTTGAAAAACCACTGGTAGTTTATTTACAAGACGATTTATACAGACAGTACCTTAAGGAATTTTACCGTTCGACGCCATCTTGAATTGAGTCACGATAAGTCGAGCGACGAGTACGAACGAACAGGTATAATAAGGGATCAGATTCCAAAAATAATTCCGTAAAAATGCATGGATTTCAGTTGCTGCTACTGGAAGCAACTGAATCCATGCATTTCCACTGAATTATTTTTGGAATCTGTCTGGAAAGGAACATAGTTCAATTACAATTGTTTACTCAATTCGAAAGAAATGATACATTCCTGGGTTTTTGTTGATTCGGAAACGGATGTCAATGGGCTCCTTTCCAGACCACAGCTAGCAGGTATGTCGGAGTTCACCCAGGATAGAATGACATTTATTTGTTTCTTTTATGGTTTGTAGTGTAAGGGCTCTATGGACCTGTTTCAGGCAAACTTGTGACTTGTTGAGTGAAAATAATCCTTCAGGGTTGTTGCTTGATAATTTCTATTCCTTGTGAGCTGTCAGTGAATTTAAAGTGTTGTTTCAGAGACAGCCGTATCAGTTTAGATCTGGATGTCCGATCCCTGGGCTACACTGTTATGACACACAGCATGAGTCACTCCACACAGAGTCTGTTTCTTTTTGTACACTTTCCACTTTACTGGCTGACGCAACTCAGATTATCATCACGACTGACACAAAAAAGATGCAAATTGCAGCCACTTGCCACCAGGAGGTGCAATGACTGTGAAGAAGCACCGAGTCAAAACAAGGGCACCAGTGTGCTTTGTCATCGATGTGAAATGCCCACGGTGTGCTTCCATGAGACCTGACGTTTGCCTCTCCGGCTTTTTATGCACGCTAATTAGTGGCATGCTTCATCTCCCACGTCTTGAGCTCTAGCGTGTGTGCTTCACATCCGACCACTTCTCTTAATCACTCTTTCAGGCAGCCCTTATGCTTGCCACACAATGTCCCTTGTCAAAGCTTTGTACAGATCAGCCAGAACCTACGATTTGTCATAATGGGCATGTTGCCTGTGTGACAGAATATCTGGCCTGCTAAGAGTCTGGCCACTTGATCACAGATTTTGTATGTAATAGTAAGACTATTTCTGCATTAATTGGTACCCCTTTCTGCACAATAAAAAAAAGTGAAATTGTGAATACAAATAAAATTTCTCATAGTTGTTGAATGGGTGCAGTCGGTCACGAAGAACTCTCTAATACAATCCTGTCAAACAATAGGGTCTTTCAAACAGGTAGGGGAGACCGGGTATGGTTGTGACTAGCTGGGCGATATGGCTGAAAACTGTATCACGATGTAAGTATTTCATATCAGTCGATATCTATAATTAAAAAAAAAAAATCTATTTCAGATAAGGACCAGAAGAAGATTTAAACTTAACCTTATTTAATCACCTGTTATCAATCAAAGTAAACGGGGAAAAGAAATAGCAAGACAATCATGAAAAACACTCAAATAAATTAACAGTTTAGATTGCTATCACATAAGTCTGAATGAAAAGTAGCACTGGTTGAAGCCTGGACATGTAAACAAAGTAGCTTAATTTGCTAGTTTATCATAGTCTACAGGTTAGACTGTTCAGTTTCCCCACGTGTGTTTTAAGTTTCAAATGAATACTTTTTCTCCTTGAGTCCTATGAGTACCAAAATTGTAGCTAAAAAAATGGTAGTTTTAGGTGCTGAAGAAAGTTTCACAACTAGGGCTGGGCGATAAAACAATAGCGATATGTATCGCAAGACATGTAATCGATATCAATAAAAAATATGTTTGATAGAACATTTGATAATTAAAAGCAACACCCACATCCCGCCTTACGTTGTTCATAAATAAATAGGCTAAATATATCTTGCATTGTATCTAGTATGCAACTCTACCAGAGTAGGCGATAGAAGTAGGCCTACTTTAACACAGACTCTCAATGAGTCCTTGCCCCATGCACTCTTTCTCTCTCCCTCTCAACAGGCACATCTCTCCTCAGCATGGACATGTAATCCAAACATTCACAATCTTGCAAGACGACTGGCTAAATTCCTATTAAATCCGGTTAGCATCATTAGCACGCTGCACGAATTTGTTCAAAACTGTTGCATTCAAATTGACTGCTAAGTTCTAATCATCTCCATGGAGAAAAGTATTCCCAAGGAGAAAAAGTATTCATTTGAAACTTAAAATAAAAGCTTAACTCAAAGTCTTTAAGAGCCAAAGTCGATTCACAAGACCGCAGTTTGCCAGCAGCAGCAGCCATCTCCTTTGTTTTCAAAAACCTAACAACTCTGTATAGAGCATCACAGTCCCGCCCCTCCTTAGAGAGCTTAGTTTCCGGAAGTAAATTTCCCATTCATTTCTCCCATTGACGTTTTGGAAAAATCCGTATCTAAAGAGTTTTAGAGCATGTCTTAGGCTAATCAGCTACGGCGTAACTCATAAGCATACAACATATCATTTCGAGTGAAAAAACGAAGAGAAAGTCCAAAAAAAGTCAAAGGTACAAGACTGTGTACATATTTTTATTTCGGAGCGAAGGAACTACTCATCCCATAAACCACCGCGCCTCACTGAAAAATATATAAGCAGCACGAACCAGCGCGAAATCATTTCCAACCATGTGTCCAACCGGCGACAGCACGCGAACCCTTTCCTCCAAACAATGATTTTTATATAGTTAATAGCAGTTATTTCAGGAGTAATCGTGTAAATAATAGTGTTTTGGTATTGAGTTTTATATTTACCATCGTGTATTTTATATTGTGTGTGTGAAACCGGTTAACGTTAACGTTAGCAACATTGTGCAGTGCTTCATATCTGACTGCCATCCTGATGCATGGAGCGGTGCATGGTCTGCTTATGGACCACCATGTTCAGTTTATTAACTTGCTGTGAATTATTACACAAAATGTTCATTAAATGTACGAAGAACTATTTCTAGGTTAATGATTGATGATATGGCTCGTACAGTATGAAGGCTACAGTAGCCTAGCCAATGTTAACTAGCATTACCAACCTCCCTGCAAAACTCACCACACAACTTCGTAGGTTTGATAGGTCTTGTCCCTCATGCTGGCCCTTACAAAACCCACAAGCTGACCCTCGACACACAACAGTCAATAATGTGACCCGATTTAAAGTGGTTTTCACCCCTTTGGACACTCTTGATTTCGTCCTTGAAACAGTGAAATATTCACGGGGGCATGGACGGTTTGCTAACCATTTTACTGCAGTGTCTAGCCGGTGGTAGCATCCAGCCTGTGCTATCAGCTAGCTAGCTAGTTCAAAGGTTTAAGTACTTAATGGGGATATACAGGGCTTTTCAAGCCTTGACTAAGTTGATGTTTCATATAAACAACAATTCATATTCATAGAAACAACAAGGTCACTAAAACATAATATATTTCATACCTGTGTTGCAGCATGTAGGCTAATGTTAGCAGCATTATAATGACATTCTAATGTCTGAAAGGCTAATGTTCAAACTAGCATTTCCAGTGTTCTATTTGATGGTGTATTGGCCCTGACTAAGTTCGTGTGATATATAAACCAGAACCAGTACAAGTACCAATGTTCGTCTAGAAAGTTTTTATTCACATTAAGAATTTCGCCATCTTTGTCAATAATTTTCGCTGATAACGTTTCAACGCTGATAACGTTTCAACGGCCTTTCCACCAATCAGAGGCATCACTGTGGGATTGTGCAGGATTGTGGGTAATGAAGTACTTATCCAAGACATCGCAAATAGAAGACATTTATCTCAAAACAAGGTTAGTGCCCCGTGAACTTTTGGCGTCTATATGAGCATACACAATCGCTTAGTACAGCCGTAGCTGGTTTTGAGTCTACCATGTGCAGTTAAAGCGATGGTTCGGAGTAATTTCACCCTAGGGTTCTTTGCACCATGACCCCGAGCCAAACACCCTCCCAGAACCTTTTTTCCCTTGGTCGAGTAGCGCTGTCAGAAACGAATGACGTTTTGCAGTCATGTTGGAACCAACTTTTATCTCGTAAATTACCCCACTAATAATGCCCTGAATGGTACGAAACTTCTGCAGTAGTACAACTACGACCTTTAGTCCAATAACGAGGCATTAGAAAGTTTGTAAGTGCACCAGGAGTTTATTTAAATAAGACTTGCCTGATTATCTGCTACTATACTGCTGCGTCAACGTTTCTTCCTGATTTGGGAAAAGCCTGTAAAAGTCCTTGCAGAAAGCGATTACATCAACGTTTTTTGGTATATCCAGTTTTAAATATTTTTTTCACGAAGTGTTTACAACTTAGTGTTAACTAATAATTGTTGCAAACTGGACTACAAACAAAATATTAGTGCATTCCTGGATCTACATCCTTGTGCATGCTTCCTGCCAGGAATTTTACGGGCTTTTCCCAAATCAAGGAAGAAACGTCGATGCAGCGCTATAGTAGCAGATAATCAGGGAAGTCTTATTTAAATAAACTCCTGGTGCACTTACAAACTTTCTAATGCCTCGTTATTGGACTAAAGGTCATAGTTGTACTACTGCAGAAGTTTCGTACCATTCAGGGCATTATTAGGGGGGTAATTTACGAGATAAAAGTTGGTTCCATCTAGACTGCAGAACGTCATTCGTTTCTGACAGCGCTACTCGACCAGGGTTCGACCAAGGGAAAAAATGTTCTGGGAGTATGTTTGGCTCGGGGTCATGGTGCAAAGGACCCTAGGGTGAAATTACTCCGAACCATCGCTTTAAGTTTTTATGGCTTATACCCGAATTGTCAATGGAGAAATTGCATTGAATTCTTACTTACGGAAACTCCTGTGGGCGGGACTGTGATGCTCTATAGTGGTGAAGTCCCGCCCCTTCCGTTTGCCTCCATGGGACCTATCTTTCAAAAATATTTGAACAGCAGTCTATGGCGAAAAATAAATTATTTTCTGGTCCCGGTTGACTTGTGCCTTGAATTACTCATATGATGTTTGTCAATTTTAAAGACATTTTTTCATGTAAAGACATTTGCAGTTTGTTTCATAACTATTGAATTACAACATTGTGAAAGATTGTAATTCCAACGACTACAAACCCATCAGTCGCGCAAGTGACATTAGCTCATTCACAGCCACACTAGCTTGTACAAGCATACCAGCAACAGGTCTTAATTGGGCTTTCCTTGCCGATGAAAATACCATGAGTCAGGATTAAACACATCAGGTAAGTTGTATTCGTCCATAGACTGTATACTGTTAAGTGACATAGCAGGCAGCAAGATGCAACCGTAGCATAACAGCTCTTATCGTTTCATTACGTTGGTGACGTACATCGTTCGAGACGAGAGATGTAGTCCACTGAGCGGAATCGCACAAAACCAACATAACTTTTGAAGTCTATCGAACAACAGTACTTTCTTGTTGTGAAAAATTATGTTTTAAATTCACACACATCATATGTGAAATTCGTGGCACAATTCAAACTGGACCAAAAAATAATTGTTCTCTCCATTAACTCCCGTTAATATTTTTTTGAAAGATAGGTCCCATGGACCGGAAGTAGAAGGGCGTGACTTCGCCACTCTATTTATTTATGTTAAGCCCGCCCACTGACTCTATAAACGATGTGATTGGCCTGATTAGAGTTTGGTTTTTCCAGCTTGCAAACCAGAGATTTGCTAGACGACCCTGGCTGCAAATAGGGCTGCACAGTCCCGCCCACAGCCAAAATGCGGTTAGGTGCCGGAAGTAAGATTCCCATTCATTTGTCCCATTGACGTTTTGGAAAAATCCGTATCTAAAGAGTTTTACAGCATGTCTTAGGCTAACCAGCTATAACTCATAAGCATACAACATATCATTTCGAGTGAAAAACAAGAAATCCAAAAAAAGTCAAAGGTACAAGACTGTGTACATATTTTCATTTCCGAGAGAAGGAACTACCAGAGCCCGTCTACAGAGAGCCTCCCCACTCTCTATTAATCCCATACAAACCGAATTTGGCTGCAGTTCACCAGAGTTCACCTAGATGGCGATCGCGGGCGAGTCCAAAATACATGGGGTCCTATGGAGCTACATGGCTAAATGTATTGTTTTCACCTATTTAACAACTGAAACCCTCAGATTTTATTTTATTTTTCGCAAAATGGATATGGATTATCAATCAAAAGTGAAATAATCCGGGAGTCATGTCCTTTCGTTTTCTTACAGGTTGGGTCGTTGTTGCCCATAACACACTAGCATTGATGCTATGCTATGATCATGCTAATGAATGACGTCATTGACACGTTTGAAAGGCTTTTTAGAACAATTAAGTGACTTTAAAAAATATAATACTCAACCAAGTGTGTTGTCTTTGCCTCCCCTTTCGAATACAATATTCAAATTACTTGAAAAAAAATATCCCGAGAAAAGTGGATTTTGAGGGGTACTGCTCCATAGACCTATATTCATTCTGGACTCGCCCGCGAGCGCCCCTAGATGCAGTACCACACCGGAAGAGTTCCGAGAGTGAAGGTTCTCCCATTATTAGACATTCTCTGGAACTACTCATCCCATAAACCGCATTAAGAACCGCGAAAAAGTCTCTTGAGCGACTTCCAAATCTGATGACGGCCACGCAAACTTTTTCCTCCAGTGATTTTTATATAGTGAATGTGCAGTTAATAGCAGTTATTTCAGGAGTAATCGTGTAAATAACAGTGTTTTGAAATTTAATTTTATATTTATCATCGTGTGTTTTATATCGTGTGTGTGTGAAAGCAGTCAACGTTAACGTTAGCAACATGGTGCAGTGCTTCGTACCTGACTGTCATCCTATGCTGTCATCATTGCTCAGTCGGGCTGATGCATGGTCTGCTCTTGGACCACCATATTCAGTTTATTAATTTGCCGTGAATAATTACACAAAATGTTCATTAAATGCACAAAGAAGTATTCCTAGGTTAATGATTGCTATGAATCATACAGTATGAAGGCTACAGTAGCCTAGATAATGTTAACTAGCAGCATTAACGTTACCAACCTCCCTGCTTAACTCACCACAACTTTGTAGGTCTTGTCCCTCATGCTGGCCCTTACAAAACCCACAAGCTGACTCTCGGACACACAACAGTCAATAATGTGACCCGATTTAAAGTGGCTTTCACCCCTTTGGACACTCACTAAAACATAATATATTTCATACCTGTGTTGCAGCATGTAGGCTAATGTTAGCTGCATTATGTAATGACATACAATGTCGGAAATGCTAAAGGTTAGCCTGTCGGCTACCTGAAAAGTTTGAGTGTTTAAACTAACATTTACAGTGGTCTATTTGATAGTGTATTGGCCCTCACTGCATGAAAAGTGTGATTTCCGTCAGTATGCGGCACTGTAGATTGTCGTGGAAGTTCAGTTTAATGGCTGTTCGCGGCAGTTTGCAGGCAATGCCGTAAACTGCCATGAATTGTCAGAAATTGACGTGGGCCTTGCTTGGCAGTCGTCCGCCCACGACCCCCCTCCTCCTAATTCTAGGGGAGGCTTTAACATGTAAATGAAAATGCTGTGAGCTATACAAATGCAAATCAGGGTAGCAGGGAGAGTGAACTGTGCATGCTGGTGTAGCCGACCTCAAGCCTAGGGGAACTTGGGCCAGCACAAACCAAGTTCTTTACACTTGAAAGGAAAAGAACAAAGAAGGCAGGTGTTCAGGCATAGAGACAATGGAGTTCATTTTATTAAAGATCCATATTAAAATATGCATTAAAAGGATAATTTCCTAAATCCTTGTGACTCCTAGTCATTCCCATCCATTAACACATCACAAATACAGTAACAACAACGATTGCACAGACAAAGGATAAGTCCCCCCATTAAAACTAGCGCTCCTCACTTAATCACGACCACTACATAGATGTACACACACATATATATCTCCCAACACAACATACCATCCTCACTTCAAATCCACTTCAAATCCAGTCACCAAAATGCACTTAACATCAACTGATAAAGCTTCATATCAATACCATGTGCTCAGCTCATTACTCAAACAATGCTCAAACAAACATTGCAACCTTAATATAGTTCACAGAGGAGCAAAACTCTAATCATTCGATTATTTTAAATACACATTGACAATTTAACATCAGTTTAAAAGCCATCAGAAAATAGTAACTTTACCTTGAAAGGAAAAGAACAAAGAAGGCAGGTGTTCAGGCATAGAGACAATGGAGTTCAAAGTAGGATCCTCAACTCCTTCTCTTATCCTGCCTACCCTGGTGAGTGTGATCTGGCACACCCCATTGCACCCTAGTGGACTGGAGTTGACCTAAAATGCTTTGCCACATTAACCAAATACCAGTTTATCCCAAACCTTCATAAAGCATGCTAATACAAGGTACCGACACAAAAGAAAAGGGGTTAGTACACTCATCAACCGCTACACTGGCATGACTGTGGCCTTTGGTCTTGCTTAAACAACTCCCAGTAATACGCTCAACAGGCAGAAATGATGCTGGGTATGACATGTCTGTTCCCTGCAAGCTCCAATAATGTAACCTGACTTAAAACAGTCGATAGAGTTTAGATTCAGATTTTCCCTTCACACCAACACAATGAGAATTGCAGAGGCAAATATATAAATGATAGTGATAAAGACAATCTTCATTCAAAAAAAATATATGCAAAACTGCATATATTTTTGTTGAATAAAAAATATATACCTATATAAGTGACCCTGCTGTGGCGTATAGACTGAGAATGTTTTGGACTGTGTAAATAGTCTACCAGGGAAATAGCCAATGTTTTGGACTGTGTAAATAGTCTACTACCATGGAAATAGATTGGCTATTTACCTGGTAGTAGACTATTTACACAGTCCAAAACATTCTCAGTCTATACGCCACAGCAGGGTCACTTCAATAAACCACTAAGTCCAACCGTTACGTCCCCACGCCAGCAGGGGAGACACTTCCTCTAGTGAGCAGTGGTTGCACTGTGGTCGCGCGTCCACCAGAACAGCTGATAGGATAAACAACAGTCAGTGTGCGGCGGCAAATTCAGAGAGGAGCATCTCCAAGCCTCGCCTTCCCACAGGCTGCAGCGAGCTGTACTTTGATTCAGCAGAACAGAAAGGCTAGCCTACAGTTTCATTAGGCTACTACTTACTACTACTACGTTATTTGGATGTATGTGGATGTGAATCATAAACAACGCGCCCGCGATCGTCTGCGCTCATTTCTAGAAGAGGGGACCTTTAAACGAGCACTTCCCTTTTTGCTTGGAAGAATGGAGAGCATTGGATCTAGTGCCAGATGAGTGTTTACTTGTCTCGCCAGGAGAATGGACATCTGCTTTCGGGAAATCAGAGCCAGCCGTAGCCTACCAGGGTTCACTCGGAGACACATAGGCGCTACCGGAGCAATGGTAAGATTGAAAGAATAGCCTACTATGCTTTCATTCTGCTGTAGGCTATAAGGAAATAGATAGGCTACGTTGATAGATACCGATCTTAACTGTACATTTTGTTTTCACAGACTAACTTTGCCTCTTAATGGGGTCGTGACCTCCTCTTTGCTCGGAGCTGTCTGCAAGTCATTCAAGCAATTAGGTAAACTCTAGGTTGCTGTCCATAGAGGACCGGTTGGCTGCTCTGGAGTCGAAAAACTGTGCGGGAGAGACAAACTTTAAGAAGAGAAGGCTTGCGGTAAGAATATGTTCGATGACTGCTAGCTAAGCTAAAAGTACCGTAGCCTAAAACCAAAGCTAAGAGTAGCCTAGTAGCCTTGCAAAAGAACAAGTGAGCAGAACCAGCTTTATTAAAGTGTATTTTTTTGTGTCGTCATTTACAGGAAGCAGTACGCCGTCTTCACAACTCGGAGACAAATTACAGGCGCTACGAACCGGAGCAAGGGTAAGATTTAAAGAATATGCTTTCATTCTGCGGTATAAGGAAATAGATACGTATAGATACCATAGGATAGATACCGATCATAACTGTACATTTTGTTTTCACAGACTAAGCTCGCCTCATAATGAGGCGGTGGCCTCCTATTTGCTCGGAGCAATATCTGCAAGTCCAGATTTACACTATGTTGAAAGACGACATTGTGTGTAAGTGACTTTTTTTTTTTTTTTTACTGTTTCTCCTTCCTTGTTTAATGTTACTGTGACTTGCGTTTGATTTTTATTCATACCACTCTCATTTAATTGTTTTCCAGCCGCCTGTAAGACATATTACGAGACGGTACGCAGGAGCTTTAGGTATACCCAGCCAGAAAACTCATTGCGGGCGGAAGCTGCGAAGAGTTCAGCTTGGAGTCGAGGGAGAAGAAAGAGGGTAAGACTTTATTTGGTGCATTGATAGATGTGTTGTGTCCATACGCAGTGCATCATCGCACAGTACTGATTCATTGGTTTTTTTTTACAGCTGCTGGAATCGAGACAGAGTGTGCTAGCAGATGACGAGGTGGAACTGTCTGACGAAGAAGATGGCGTTGTTGGTGGGGTCTCTGGATGGATTGTACGGTCGCCGTCATTTCGTAGGCCAGAGCTCTCTGAACTCTGTGCGAAGCTGCAGTCCCGGTGTTGCACCAAATTCTGTGACCTGTCGAATTTTGTGACTCTAGAGGGCGCTGTTTTATTGGAGTCTATGAATGTACTGAGCTGTACTGACACACTGATGAGGCAATTCTGTTATGTGTATAATTCTTCTAATAAACTTTGTACATTTTTGAAACATGGAACATTGTCTGGGTGTGGGTGTATTACTCCACAGGCCTGCCTGTGTATCTTCCTCTCTATACTATCTCTATAGAGTAGAGCTAAAGCCTACCCCACCACTCCAGCGAAGAGGTGGACTTCAGCAGGACAGGTCACATATGTTGATAGGCCTATTGTCAAATTATGTTACCCCACTATAACTGCAGAAATGGACTGATATTGTACATTGTCATTGACATCAGCAAACACTTTATTTACATTATTGACAAACTCCTTGTCATTGTCTGTTAATATACTTTTTTGCACCTCAAACTGATATACAAACTTAAGGAGGCAGTTAGTGACCTCCACAGCATTTTTTTCTGCAGTTACAGTGACATAATTTGACAGTAGCCTATCAAAATATGTGACCTGTCCTGCTGAAGTCCATCTGTTCACAGGAGTGGTGAGGGGTAGGCTTTAGCTCTACTCTAGAATAATACACCCACACCCAGTCAATGTTCCATGTTTCAAAAATGTACAAAGTTTATTAGAAGAATTATACACATAACACAATTGCCTCATCAGTGTGTCAGTACAGCTCAGTACATTCATAGACTCCAATAAAACAGCGCCCTCTAGAGTCACAAAATTCGACAGGTCACAGAATTTGGTGCAACACCGGTAAGAGGCGACATCTGAAGTACAGAGCCACGCGTCTGCACAACGGACCTGCCTCGGAAAGAAAGGCGCCAGTTACCTACAACCCCGAGGAGGCAAACGGACAGTTCACGGAGTTGTAGTTTTTGGATCATCCTCTACCCATGTGTGGGCAGATCCTCGCTTTGTATATAGTTGTGTTTGTTTTAATAAAGCTCTTTCTTTGCATAAACATGTTCCTGGCAAATGTTCATTTCCTCTATAAATTCATTCATGTCCTTGATGGTAGCCTAATAATAGTGTAGTAGCCTACATAGGATAACAATGACATGAATATACAGCTTAATATGAATAAATAAATATTTATATATATATTTATTATGAGGCAGGGTGACGAATAGTGACAGATCTGCCAACCAATCACGAGTGATTTTACTTGTTTGAAAGTTGTGGTTTCATCCAATACTGAGTAAGGAAATTCAAGCCTGGCCTGGCCAGGTGTGGTTTTGCTGCCAATCAGGAGTGATTTTACTTGTTTGAAAGTAGTGGTTTCATCCAATACTGAGTAAGGATATTCAAGCCAGGCCTTGCCAGCCGCGGTTTCGCTGCATTCATATGCTAATTAGGACCATTAGCACTCTGCAAGCTCTCCACATACGTCATTGTTCGGTTCCGACAATTTGTGGCACAGACAAACGGCGACAAGCGCGGGTTGCAAATTGTCGTCAACTACCGAAAATGATGGAGATCTCCGGTCGTGTACGGGGACGAAAATCACACTTTTCATGCAGTGCCTGACTAAGTGTGATGTATAAACCACAGTCCTTGTTGATACAAGTACCAATATATTCGTCAAGAAAGTTTTAATCACATTAAGATTTCGCAATAGGCAGTAAAAGACTCCGCCATCTTTGTCAATATTTTTCGCTGAGAAAGTTTCAAACTATGACCATAACGGCCTTTCCACCAATCAGAGGCATCACTGTGGGATTGTTCAGGATTGTGGGTAATGAAGTACTTATCCAAGAGATCGTGAATAAAAGGCATTTATCTCAAAACAAAGTTAGTGCCCCATGAACTCTTGGCTAGGAGCATATACAATCGCTTAGTACAGCCGTAGCTGGTTTTAAGTCTACCACGTGCAGTTAAGTTTTTATGGCTTATACCGCAATTGTCAATGGAGAAATTGCATTGAATTTTTACTTCCGGCATCGGCTGTGGGCGGGACTGTGATGCTCTATTACATTACAAATAGAATGTTTCTATTTCATTTCTATTTCAAAGAAAATCTTTCTGCCATTATAAAATAAATAAGTGTCTTGCAATGTTCATTTGTGATTTTAGTGAGCACTACACGAATGACAGACATGATCTGAGTTAGCAGGCTAGTTAGCAAGGAGCTCTCTCCAGATGTAAAAGTCTGCCAAAATGGAGTAGCCTATTTATGAAATTACATTAAATCCAACAAGGCCTAAATTACCTAAATCTCATAGCCTAGGTAGATTAGCAACACAAACCTGAGAGATGTAAGTGAGCCAATCAACTTGATATTAGACTATTATTATGTGTTGCTGTGCGGCCACAGCATTACTTAAACTAGCAGCCATGATCAACTAGCAGCCATGAGCAACTTTAATCTTAACGTGTCGACTTTAAAATTAAGAAAAATATATATTTGCCATGACGAGATTAAACTCGACATTTCGAGAATAAAGTTGAAATATCAGGTTGAATTTATTCTTGACATTCAAAACTAGTTAGTATAGTTCTTGCTAAACTCGATTCTGAAGTAGGCTACATTTTCACCAAATCATCTAGGATAGCCTTCACGGGAGCATACCTATGTTGCCCGGGTCCTATGTTCCCCACTTTGGATGGAACCGGGTAACATAGGACCCGGGGAACATAGGGCATTTTGTTCAGTCGTCGGCCAACTGATTGACTGACTGTCAGATTCAGTGGCAGAGCTACTTTGGAGCGGTCATTCTCTCTCCAAACTAATTTTAATGTCAAGATGAAATGTCGAGATTAAAGGCAATCATATATCAACTTCATTCTTGAAATGTCGACATGTCAAGATTGAAGTCACATGATATTTCAACTTTATTCTCGAAATGTTGAGTTTAATCTCGTCATGGCAAATATATATTTTTTTTCTTCATGTGTGGCCCTAATACTCTGTTGTACATTAGCTTTCATCTTTCTGCTCTAGGCTATCTGACCGCTTTTTCTGAAAGAGGTTTTTCTGAGACCTGATGCCTTTCCATCTCTGGGTTCCCGCGGGGTCTTAAAAAAGTCTAAAATTCTGAACTTTAAATTTAAGGCCTTAAAACGCCTAAAAAAAACGGCCAGATTTTCATCCAAGGTCTTAAATTTCTCAAAAAGATTTTACCCTCATTCATCTCCACAAATGCCGGCCGCAGAAAGTTATTACAAAGTAGCAAAAAGTATCTAGTCGTAGTCTACAAAGCGGAGCTCTGAGTCTTTGCTAACCAGCAGAACGCTGCCCTCAGAACGTTGGTTCAGTGTGTAGTTCTTTCTGGGGGATATTGGTGTTGGTAGCCTACGTACGCGGTGGTAAAACTACAACTACTACTACTTGATAAATGCAATACCTGCCCACGAAATACGTCTGCGTCTCCGAGTTTGTTAAAGGAATACGCCACCCCTAGGTGAAATTGGGTCACTCCCCGCAGTCCCTAGAGTTGGATGAGTGAGCCAAAGCGTTTTATAGCTGACCCAGCCATTGTCCTAATCTAGAAACGGCCCGGTTAGCTTTAGTTTAGCGTAGTCGCTGTAATCCGGAGATTCCAGCTAGCATGTCGTTGCAAAAGTGAATCAAATAACTCAAGATTTTTTATAATTATTTCTCGTAACCTGTACATTCACATCCAGTACAAATATCAATGCAAATTAACACGAAGGGATTTACTAGACAAATTTAGATTTGGAACTATTTTCGGGCATAGCACCGGCAAAGCACCGCTGCCAGGCGCAAAGACATCACGCTGCATCTGTAAACTCTCAACTTCCGGCAATACACCAGCGTGACTACCAAGTTCTCTGCTACTAGGCTGACACTGACAGGTGGGCTTTCTCTAAGAGTTCTAATGGCGATGATTATGGAAGATTACACGATAGATGAAGATGATGACTTCGACTACCAAGATCCAAGACCCTACCTTTTCGAACCTGAGTTCACTGAAGAGGAGTTGCGAGCTTTGGATCTGGGAAGAGAGGACGTTGCGACTAGTCAAGGCGAGTCGGATGAGAGAACGAGAGCAAACACGAACTGATGTTTCCTGATTCCTGGAGCACATCTGAGATATCGAAATTCTACATGAATTGTCAATTAGGGGTTCTATAAAACAGCCGCCTTAGAATTCCATCTTCAAAAACAGAAAAAGGAACAATGATTATCAAAGAATTTTACAATTTACTTATACATACTGTTGGAATGTTCAATTTATATAATAAAAAGTGTCTTTTTATTGGTTAATATGTTAAATCTTCATGCGTTCATGCACTTACTGCTATAACACAATATTTTTCCATTGCGTCATTTTTTCTTTCATCTTTCTTATTCTAACTGTAACTTATATAACTGTAAGTTAAATGTAAATGATGATAATGATTTTAAAAATGCATGGTCTGATGCAGGTCAGGTCCTTCAGTTTATCAGTCTTTTTTTTAGTAAAAAAGCAAAACGAGTTGAATGAATATTTAAAATCAGTCTTTATCTATATTATTTGTTTATATAAAAATTCACCCCCGACAGTCAAATTCAGTGTATGGGCGAAACAATGCAGGTGTTTCCATCGACACTTCTGAATCGCCAGGGTGATGTTCGATGCTCCATCTGTCACACAGGCGACCACCTTGTCCGGGATGTCCCACTCCCGTGTGATCCTCAGCAAATGATCAGACAAATTGTCAGCTGTGTGACGCTCGCTGAATTGAAAACAGTCCAGGAGACAGCTGACTATGTCATAATCTTCCAGGAAATGGCAGGTCACAGACATGTGGGCTTTGAGTCGTCCTGGATGTCCAACAGTCAGTTGTGAGACTCACAGCTGCAGCGTGTCCCGCTCTTTCCTTGACACTGTCATGACATTTGGCATAAAGTTGAGGAACCAGGATTTTGGAGAGGGTCTTCGTACCTGGTAGGGTGTAGGAGGGATTAAAGGATAATTCCGGTATTTAGCACTTTGAGTCCCTTCTCTGGTTTGTTTTGGATGAACTAGAGTGATGGACACCATGGGTCCTGTCTCAACTTTCTGGCTCGTTTTGAATAGCCTTTGACTGTTTCAGAGTGGCTGGCTATGGGCATGCACAAACACGTCCTTAAAACAAGCCTTAAGGTTCGTTTTCAAAACTGTGCAACTTACCGAGTCAGACCCCGTTTACACGAGCATGTGTATTTTTATAAACGAAGACATTTCCCTACGTTTGAGCCTTTCATTTAGACGCAAACGGAGAATTCGCCCTGTAAAACGGTTATCCAAAAAAACTCAAGCCAAAGTGATTTTTTTGGAAAACTTCGTTTTTGCGTTTGGTTGTAAACTGTGGTAAACGGAGTTTTGGGCAGCCAACGTCACAGTATGCGACTGAAGTACACCAAATGTGCAACCAATGTTTACATTTACATGTTCTCACGTGCGACTTCACATTTTGGGGCTGAGGTGATCATGGATGCGCTCAGAATAACCATCGCGTTTATGTTGGTGCAGACCCTTTTTGTCTGTTTGCATTTGCAAATTCAGCTCCTCTTTTATGTGAAGGAGCACAGAAGAATGTGTAGGCCTACTGTATCGACAACAACTTGCTTTACCGCTGCTATCCGAAGAAGAGAGTACACTTCCGTTTCCGGTGGCTCGGGCAACTTTTCAGGATTCTGATTGGTTAATGTGAGCTTGAGCTTATCGTTAGACTGCCACTGTGGTTTGGCGTGCTCATGACAGCATGTATGTACATGGGTTTGTGTAAATGCAGTTTTATTTGCAAACGTAGATGGCCAGATATTTGTTTAAGAAAATACCCTGCTTCGTGTAAACGTACTCTCAAATGGAACACCATGCAAAATAAGTTGGACCTTCTAGATGTTCATGGATGAGTTTGGCATAATCCACTCCTTTTAGCACCATATGCAAACTGAAGAGGCAGAGTCCAGACCTCAATCTGTCAAAAAAGTGAGTACAAGGCCAGAGTGATGGCAAATAATCGTTCCTGCCTCAAAACCCGGATTGCAGCTAAAAAGGTGCGGTCTACAATCATTGTGGAGACATGGAGCGGCTTGGTATGTATTATAAGAACCAATTTGAGAGCTTTGATTGCAAATAAAGATGTTTCCAGTGATTATTTTAAAAGGGTATGAATAATTGTGGACCCACCATTTTTCATAAAAATGTTTCTACCACATTGTCTTACAACCTTTTGGCATGTGGCAGTGTCATTTTCAGTCAGAACAAACATATTGGTCAAGAGAAAATCAACATTAAATCAATATTGGCCAGTGGTATGAATAATTTTGTTCTTAACTGTATATTATATTGATATGATGTTTACCTTAGATTTAATAAGACCAATAATTTTTGAGTGGATCTAAATCAAGTGACTGCAAATATTTTATATGTTACTTCAAAAACTTAAATGGAGCTGGTAAACATTTCAAAACAGCACTCAGAACAACCAAACAGGAACGTTGTGTGGAGGTACAGTGCAACCACAGGAGAACGTTTCAGTTGGTTGGTTCCCTTAACATTTTTTGGTTTGGTTTAGAGAACCATAAACTAACGTTCCCTAAACGTTCTGTTTTAGTGGGGTAAGACTGGAGGGAGGGAGGATAGACAAAAAAGACAGATGAGAAAACCCCGTTATACACGGGTTTCCTGTTTACCAACAAAACTAGATCCGCGCGCAGCCGTGGGGCAGAAGACGCTTGGTGGCCGTCCTGCTGTAAGCTACAATCAGATTTTTTTGTATACCCCTGTTGTCTCAATGATAATATCTCATTTCAGACTATATTTCAGTTTGCCGTTCATTTGCATTATTAATATAAGATCGTATTTTGTCATTTTTGGCAAAGACATGTTAGGGATACTGAACATATTGAACATTCTCTAACCATCGTGATTTCGAATTGGTGCAGTTTTTAGCACAAAAACTCATTTTATTATTTTAATGGAGAGCACTGCTCTATGCTGTTCTATGGTGCTTTCTGCCTCTTAGTTGCGCACGCATGTTTTCGTGACGTTGCATAGAAATCCATGTATAGGCTACTGTTGAAAATTCACTTGAGTATAAACTATCCACTTTAACTAATATCAGTAAAGTTATTCAGCTAGTTGTTATTTCAAAGAAATTACACTCCATTTAAAATGTTACCTTGCTATAATGCGCTAACTGGCATTTATTTGAAATGTTATCAGCAAAGTTGCATGAGGCCCATAGGCTATACTGTAGCATCACAATGAATATGAAGATCATTCTAAAAGTTAGCTTTCAAAAGCATAAATATGTAGGTTACATACCTCTGCATTGATATCCCTGAGCTGTCAAAGAGGCTACGGAACCATCTCCGTACCTTATCGCTAATTGAGCTGCTCTGATAGGCGGTAGCCTGTTAGCACATAGTTGCTGTTAAAGCGGTGGTTCGGAGTAATTTCACCCTAGGGTCCTTTGCACCATGACCCTGAGCCCAGAACCTTTTTTCCCTTGGTCGAACCCTGGTCGAGTAGCGCTGTCAGAAACTAATGACGTTCTGACGTCAGAAACTAATGACTAACTTCTACAGTAGTACTATGACCTTTAGTCCAATAACGAGCCATCAGGCAAGTGTTATTTCACTAAACTTCTGGTGCACTTACAAACTTTCTAATGCCTCGTTATTGGACTAAAGGTCATAGTTGTACTACTGTAGAACTTTTGTACCATTCAGGGTATTATTAGTGGGATAATTTACGAGATAAAAGTTGGTTCCATTACGACTGCAGAACGTCATTAGTTTCTGACAGCGCTACTCGACCAGTACCTACCTTATGTACATACTGTTAAAAACGTATTTTGACATTTATTTTAATTTAAAGATTCATATTAACCATTTTTGTCGCTCAATTAACAATAAGCGATAAACCTATGCACATTTTGCCTAATCTTTCTAATAGGATATTTTGACTAAGACAGACATCCATTTACAATTAATTTTCTTACATTTCTTCCTTGAGTCATATTGAGTGATTGAGGAATAGCCTGTTATTATGAAGAAAACGAGGTCAACCGGAAGACATTAAACTACTTCCAACTCACCTGATTATTATGGGCATCTCGCGCAAGATCCTTCCTTTCCGTAGCAACCAGCATGGTGTGCAGATGTCACTCGACCCATCGTCCTCAGGGTAAGTAAATTATATTGTTTTAAATGGTCTAGGCCTACAAGATGATGGAAATAATGTATGTATACATAGCCTACGATATGTGTAGGCTAGACTAGCCTATACTATTACTGAATATAATGAACATTAAATAATGGATGATGAGATGAAAAATATTGTGACTGAAAGGCTAGTTTGGTGGCATACACAACACACAGTGCAGTTATTTGACAAAGGCAAATTTTTAACTATCAGAATATTTAGCCTAATATGTGTTTCCTGTGATAATTGAGTCAATGAATTTGATTGAAGATAATTATTATAGAGAACATGTGTTGTGTAATTGAAAATAAAAGAAACAAGTCTAGGAACAGTATAGGCTAAATAATCATTAACATTTAATTCATGAATGAAGAAACAAAGAACAGTAGCTAAATTAACATTTAATTAATGTTGCAGTGGTCGCAGATGTAGTGCTCTGCACCATCAGAACAGGCCTCATGGGACCAGTGGAGGCAGAACAGGCACTGCACCCACACTTCCCCGGGCATGGAGGAACTAAAGCCTTCCCCACACACCAAACATTCCTCCTCCTTTGAACCTGCGGTGGCAGGGGCGACTGCTGTAAGGAGGTGGTGGCAGGGATCAGTCGCGGCTTTGACGACTTGGGATGGCGTCGCTTCTTCAAACCCTGAGCAATTGCTGCTGGGGTAGAAGGAGGGGCGACGGCGGCAGGGGCAATGGCGGCGGTGGCAGGGACGACTGCAGCAATGGAGGCAGGGGCGATGGCAGGCATGGACGACTTGGAACGACGTCGTTTCTGAGCCGGAGTAACTGCTGCAGGGGTGGAGGCAGGGCCGACTGCAGCAGAGACGGCGGCAGCGGGGATGGAGAACAGTCGCTTCTTTGGGGCTTTCTTCAGAAGGCGCTGCTCCTGTTCCCTCTCCAAAGCCATCTTGACTGGGGTGTCTGTAAGGATCGCAGTTGTCCTGGAACGGTAAATAGGACATTGGCAATAATTATATTGATTTAGTTTTTGTATCATGTTTTAATGTAATGATAGTCAAACAACTTGAAATTCACTGCACATGACAAGTCAAACACTAAACTTCACTTGCCTCCTTCTCCCTCCTCTTTTCTTTCCTAGGACCAGCCTTCAGAAAGGGACGGACTGCCTCCGGGCTGAAATCTTCAGCAGCTTCAAGGATGGCAATGTCTGCAAATGGAAGGATGAACTTTTTTTAAAGAACTGGTTAATCTTAAATGTAACATTCATATGTATTTATTTATTTATTTATTTATTTATTACAGTGCATGAAAATGCACTGTACTGTTCTTCCTAGGCAGCAACTTCTTATTATTCCGCTTACCACTTTTTCCATACGCAATTTCTCTTGAACAGTTTAACTTAGAAACTTCATTCAAACTTTGTAACGTAGGTATTCAAACGGACCAAGCTGCTATGTCTTTTCAACTTTGAAACTTTTATACTTTTTAAACTATTAAAGAAAAACTTTTTAAAAATCCCCATAGACTTAACATTGCCGATTATGACATCATAATACGGCCATTAAGCAATTAGAATCCTATGGCAGGTGTTCAGGCCACCTGCAGCCTCAGGCTTTAAGCATACAATCTGGGTCAATTAAGACTACACATCCTATTCAACTGTTTCCTCTGCCCAAAACTGTTTCAAAATAAAAGTCCTCACTACAATAATCCACTGTTAAACAATGTAACCCATTAAACTACTGAACTTTTTACATTCAACTTTTAAACGATCTATCTATTAAACTAGCTGTCTATCAACAACTTTTAAACTATCTACATTCAACTTTTAAACTATATACATTCAACTTTTAAACAGTCTACTTTTAAACTATCTATTAAACTAGCTGTCTATCAACAACTTTTAACTTGTCATCAACTATGACTCCTACCCACTGTAGCTAGTTAGCATTTTTAGCAAAACTGCTAAAAATGATTAGCTAGGTGGGCTAAGTCACATGGTTAGCATATTAGCATGCTAGTTGGCATAGTTAGCATAACTACTAAAAATGATTAGCTAGGTTAGCTAAGTCACATGGTTAGCATGCTAATTAGCATAGTTAACATAACTACTAAAAATGATAAGCTAGGTTAGCTAAGTCTCATGGTTAACATAGTTAGCATTGCTAACATAGTTAGCAAAACTGCTATAAAACGTTAGCTAAGTAACATGGTTAGCATGTTAGCATTGCTAGCACTACTATAAAACATTAGCTAAGTAGCATGGTTAGCATAGTTAAAAATCTTAGCATAACTGCTAGCAAACATTAGAGCAGGGGTGTCAAACATACGGCCGGATGCGGCCCGCTAGATGGTTTAATCCGGCCCAGACTTGTAGAGAATAAATTTCTGACGAAAAAAAAAAACTCTAGCCCATTCAGCCGCTAGGCGCAGCCAAAAAACAAAAAAAAAGTTCGGAGTTGACTGGTCCTGTGCTGTCAGTTTGGCTACATTGTCGGGAGAAAAGCAGGCGTTGCGACAAAATTCAGAGACAAAGTGCAGCCTGCAAACGGAGGACAAGATGTTTGGGCATTTTATTGTATTTTGCACCAGGAAGTGTTGTGTTGTAAAACACTAAACTTGGATCATGTTAAAGTGTGGTTGTGCAAACTGTAAATTTAATCAGGTCGCGAGGTCTGACTCACCGTCAGTTTGACTGTTTTCTTAGTGATAATGGCATTCTGTCTGGCTTACCATACCACGCTATAGTACGGTGGTTAAAGGACAATTCCGGCGCAAAATGAACCTAGGGGTTAATAACACATGTGTACCGAGTTCGACCGTTCGCTGGGATTTGTTTTCATGCTAGTCGAATGTGACCAGTTTTATTGCAAACCGCTTATTAGCGGTTAACGCTAGCCTTCGGGGCACACGTACAGTAGAAATAAATCACTATTTCTATACCACTAACAAGGCTCAAAATAGCACCACACTTACACAGTAGCATAATGAGGGTCTCTACATGTAAACCGAAGCATTGAGAACTTTGTAAGTGTACAGGCAGTTTATTAAAAAGAAACACATTACCGTTCACGTCTGGTTCACATATACAGGCAGGCGATGTGAACTAAAATCAAACGTAATTTGCTCAATATAGGCCTATCAGAAATAATAGCTCCGATGTAACATAACTTGTGTAGTGTAGGCTACTTACTTAGTGGATCCATGTCCCTCTGGTAGCCTATGGATCGCCGCCGCCTGTGTGTGGTATTGACTACAGCTTCTAGCTCTCTCTCTCATAGCCCTTTCACGGAGCTCCCGCAGCTCTTCGTTGGTATTCCGACTCGAAAAGATAAGGACGTCCAATAAGGGTTCATCCTTGATGTCTTCAAATTCGTTCAAATAACCTGCCATCTCTTATGTCTCCTGTTGCGTTCAGTGCTTCTCTTTTGCACAGTCCTTCTGCAACAACGTTTCACCCGAGATTCACTTCACATCCCAGTTGTAACCAAGGCGCCTGCCTGTATGTGAACCAGACGTCAACGGTAATGTGTTTCTTTTTAATAAACTGCCTGTACACTTACAAAGTTCTCAATGCTTCGGTTTACATGTAGAGACCCTCATTATGCTACTGTGTAAGTGTGGGGCTATTTTGAGCCTTGTTAATGGTATAGAAATAGCGATTTCTTTCTCTGTACGTGTGCCCCGAAGGCTAGCGTTAACGCTAATAAGCGGTTTGCAATAAAACTGGTCACATTCGACTAGCATGAAAACAAATCCCAGCGAACGGTCGAACTCGGTACACATGTGTTATTAACCCCTAGGTTCATTTTGCGCCGGAATTGTCCTTTAAGCCGAGGTGCCGTACTCAAGCGTTTCTTTGAACTACGAGAGGAAATTGGACAGTTCTTGGAGAAAAAAAAGGCAGACCAGTAGCAATTTAAATGCCCGGAATGGGTGCAGGATCTGGCCTTTATGGTGGATAGCCTATTACACAGCACCGCCACCTAGCCTACAAAATTATTTGATCTGATGTAACCTAATCGTAGCAGTTGATCGTATTGCTCATGCACTGCTAACTTATGTTTGTTAAATTCATTTTATTTTTCATGCATTTGCACATTTACATTTTTAAGGCAGGATGTTAACTTTCTTCATAGCTCCCACTTGAGTTTAGTGTGGTGAGTTGGTTCAGGTGGTCAGATGTAAAAATGTAGGCCTATCCACTCAACTATAAAAATAAACCAGTTGTTTATGAGAGTGAAATGCATTTTATTTCAATTTCATTGGCCTCTCTGGATAAATGTGTAATAATCTAATATATCCCTTGTGATTATGTAGGCTACAAATGTAGGCTGAAGGGTAAAGCATAGCCTACTGAAAAAAACTAAGCTGGAGATTTGGAGTTGTCAAAGGATGTTTTGCAATTATTTCACTGGTCCGGCCCACTTGAGATCAGATGGGCTGTATGTGGCCTCTGAACCAAAATGAGTTTGACACCCCTGCATTAGAGCCATTCCAACTTTCAGTTATCGTCAAATATCTACCTATACACAGCCATTAAACTATTTGAATATCAACATTCATTAAACTGCTATAAAACGTTAGCTAAGTAGCATGGTTAGCATGTTAGCATTGCTAACACTGCTATAAAACATTAGCTAAGTAGCATGGTTAGCATAGTTAAAAATCTTAGCATAACTGCTAGCAAACATTAGAGCCATTCCAACTTTCAGTTATCGTCAAATATCTACCTATACACAGCCATTAAACTATTTGAATATCAACATTCATTAAACTTCCAGTCTGTCAACAACTTTTAAACTATTTACCTTCAACTTTTAAACGGTCTACTTTTAAACTATCATTAAACTATCTATTAAACTGTATCAACAACTTTTAAACTATCTACTGTCTATCAACAACTTTTAAACTATCTACATTCAGCTTTTAAACAGTCTACTTTTAAACTATCAACTTTTATTTCATGCACTGGTAATTCCTTGGAATTGCATTTCTAGTTTATTTTATTCCATTCATTTAATGTACCTGGGGTCGCAGAGGGTTCCGGCACCTGGTCTGCACTGTCTGTTGGGGTAGGAGGGCGGTCTGTCACAAATGACGGCGCAAAGACTTCCTTTTCAAAGACCCCGGGATTCAGGGGCCAGATCCCGGTGCAGTGGAACCCGGCCACCAGGTTTGAAATGCTTGCCGCCAGGGGTAGTGTTGCTGCCACCATGGACGGGACATCATAAATTGACATTTGCTGGCCTGGATAGTTCTTCATCCACAGGTCTGCAGCCACATTCACATAATGCTTAAGTGGACCATACACACTTCAGTCCAGGGGCTGGAGCCGGTTTCCACAGTGAGGTGGAAAAGACAGCATCACAATCCCATGTACCCTACAGAAATCTATTGGTGCCACTGATATATGTGAGTGATGGTTATCCAGCAGTAGCAGCAACATGGATTCTTTAGAAACACGGGTGTGGTTAACAAAGTGCTTGAGGAAAAGCAAAAACTCTGTCTCTTGCATCCACCCGGATCCATTGGCCGAACCCACCGAGCCAGCTGGACCATCCCTGACGAAGTGGTCTTTGTATTTCTTTCTGGGGACATGGTTTTCCTGTGCGTTGCCTGCAAAGGCAATGGTGACCAATGTCCCCCTCTCCGCGGAGGTCATAGTGCCTACCTGGCGCTCCCCCGTGGTGGCTACCACTTTGTTTGGGACCTGCACAGTGGTAATGCCTGCAAAAACATGAAATGTATTCTTTTAAATGAACTTAAGAATGTGTATATAGTTAGACTAGTATTTAGGTATATATGTATTTATCTATTTATTTATTTATTAACATGAGTTTCATGAATATACCTGTCTCGTCCACATTCCAAATATCCTTTGCTGTAAATCTGTGGCGGTCTAGGACCTTTTGTAAATTCAGGAAGAAGGACCTCACGTTGACCTCATTAAAACTTGTGGCATGCTGCATGCTAGAGGCTTGGGGGTGGCGGATGGACAGGGAGGTGGCACGCTGTAGAAAAGACGTTAGCCAGTCTTTTCCTGCCATCTCCTTTTCCTCCCAGGAGGCAGGGCATTTGCAGCCAAACCTTGCTGCAAGCTGATACGCAAGCCTGCGTACCTGAGGTCAAGAAAGATATTTTTATAACTTTTATTCACTGTGTTTTGTATTCATATTTATCTGTATATAGTTATGTATTTATTTGTAGTTCTGAAATGTGAATAAATAGGCCTACTATGTTTCCCTGTTGTCTCCACACTGACCTCTTTAGGGCTCAAGCCAAAGTAAATGGCAGCTGCTCTTTTCAGGTATGCCTGAAGCTTGCCTTCCTGCTCTAGGTTGAATACCCTGTTGTTTGGGTTCAAATAGCCTGGGGGCCTAACTTGTAGCTGAGTTGCCTCAGCTCTCCTCTTTGCATACCTTGATAGAGTAACATGGTTGATGCCATGGATTTCTGCAGCACACCTGATGCTCACCTCCTTTGACACTACATCTAAGTATGCCCTTTCGTAAACTTCTGGCTCAACCTCTCCTCTCCTGGTTGTTCTCTTTCTTATTCTTGGCATGTTCTGTAGGTTAATATCATTAAATAACTATTAAACATCGAAAACAAATCTTAAGCATTAAAAATGTTTTCATTATTTATTGCAAAACACTTTTTATTGAATGCTTTAACAATTAGTAGCGGTTTTCCTATGCCCATTGTAGCGGGACGGTTGAAACAAGTGTTTCAATCGTCCCAACAGTGCTGCCATCTTGCCCTTAAACTAAAAACTCTGATATTGCACACTTATGGATGTGTTGCAGTACTAATACACCTGTCGTATTATCATTACAATGACACATGAAACAATAAATACAAGTTGTAAGTAAAAAAAAAAGTACCGGAGGAAAGAATTCACTTACCGCACTCAAAAACAGCTTCACGACTAACTCCAGAACGGCATGACGTAAACAAGAATTTTGTTTGCGGGTGTAATAGACATTGCGTGCTGTACGTGCTGACGAAGTTTGATACACATGACGTGAGTGGTTTTCAAGGAAATCGCAGTGTTTCAAATGTCCCGTGTTTCAATCGTCCCGGCTCTCCCCTACCATTGTGTGTGCATCCATGGCAAGCTGTTTTAACATTTAAATGTATTGTGCATAGAAACAATCAAATTTGTCTTATCAATAAAAAAGGAGCAATTCATGCTTTAGACCATTTTATTAGACAAAAGGACCCTGAACAAACTAATCAACATCTTGGACAATGACTGTCATCCACTTCACAGCTATCATAATGCAGAAGAGCTTGACCAGTTGGAGACTATACGCTCACTGCCATGCACAACTGATAGCTCTTCAATGCTTCACTTAAAGGAAGATGAGAGTTAGACTTCTGCATAGTCTATCTGCCTCCACACCTCCCTCTATACACTTATACTTCCGTGACCTCTGACTGTACTGACTGTCCACTAGCCCACTGTGTTACTGCTTACGCTGTCTATACACTGTTTACTGGCAAAAAACAAAACAGGCTATTGTGAGTAAAGGGATAGGCTGCACACTGACAACAGTAGATGTCCATAAGCCTCTATCTACTGTAGCCTATACTGGTGAATTAAATATGTTGGCATAACATGGGCCAAAATGTATTTCTAAACAAAATAAATCTTTAATAATAATGGATTGAAAAGAGGTAATTATACCAGACATGATTGAATAGAGGCCACATACAGACAACATATCCACATCAGTCCCTCAACACAAGTGTTTTTCATAGGTCAGGATTATTAGGCTCTAAAACAGATTGTCAACATTATAGAGCTACTGTAAAAGATTCAGTTTGCACTTTCAGGAACACATTGGATCACATTTAGGTAGATATTCAACATTAAAGGTGGGTCACTATCCAAAATGTGTCTTGTGAGTATGGCTGTCTGTTTTTGGCTGCATGCATGAAGGCTGACGTGAGCATTTTTTTTTTTCTCGGCTCGAGGTGCTACTCAAAAATCTTCAAGGTTGTCTGTTACAGGAACAGCTTGGTATGAGTCATTAGGTTGCAGAATTATATTTGAGAAATGAATCATGGAGAAACATTAAGATCACTACAAATTGTATCTGCTGTATTGATGGTTTTTGATGGTTAAGTCTGTGTCAATCGTTCACACAGTCAGCCGTCTGCTGCTGTGTCTGGCCCCCCGAAACCTCCTCCTGGGGACGGAGCCTTTGTGGTCTCTCTGGAACAGAAATTGGCTTCCCGCTCGGCCTCCTTCCTGTCTCCAACCTCTGGCTTCAAGACTCTCTCCTTTTCTCCTTTGTCTTTCAGTCCTTCTGAAGCTAAACATAATGGGGGAACAATTTATTAAAATGTAATGCTGAACCATCTTGATGTTTTAAATGTGAGCATACTTTTTACGTAGCCCACTTATTGCCCCGAGCTCAAGTCGGTTCTGGTGATGCAAGGCTACGTCTTACACTCAATAAGCAGATGTCTTTACTCACCCAGAGTCGAGTCCACTTTATCTAGAAGACTGTCGAGCACAGCTTTCACATCGTCATCCCTCCGTTCATTTCTCTCAGAGTCTTCCAACTCTTTGTCCAAGAATGCATCAAGGTCATGAAGAACATTTAAGACGTCTTCTGGGATCTCCATGGGCAGAGTTAGTCCTTCTGCCCTCTCCCTAGCCCTCTTGTCCAGGCCAGTTCTGCCGTCCTCAACCTGCTTCAGCTCCTTTATTAGGAGCTTTTGGAGTTCCTTTTTGGTCTTTTTGTTTTTCTTTTTAGTCTCATCCATGTCTTGTCCATGTCCATCAACGTTAACCCCCAAAGCCTCCAGCTCTCTCTTTAGTTCCTCCAGTCTGTATTTTTTCACGCACTTCTTAATGGCTCTATCTGAGCTGTGCCCATCTTGCCGTGCTGCTAGGCAGCAGGCTAAGAACCAGCAGAACCACATTAAAACCAGATCACCATAATCAAAGTCCAAAAAACAATTTATCAACAAATCTGAAACCAGCCAACTTCTAACACAAACTCAAGAAAGAAAGAACAAAAGTTCCAGTTTACCCTGTGCTATGTGTCTATATTCTGATGTTGCCTAGCCACCTTTGTGATCCTAAACGAAATGGTATGATACAAGGCTGTTACCAGTTAAATTCATCATTCAGTGGAATCTTTGTGAAAGGTGGTACAGTAAATAATAACAAAAAAAGTTATTATTTTCAGTTACACACTCAGCTTAAATGTAGATATATGACATTAATAAATTACTCAAATATCCAAATAGCCACACACATCTAGATGAGCTGAAAAAGTTGTACTCATAATATCAGTTCTGGGTTGGCAGGTCTGCTATAATAATTAGGTGCACAAATATAACAGGGTAATAGGCCTACTATAATATTTAAAGTGGCTGAATGTATCAATTGTGAAATGTGTGTATCCATGGCTAAGCTTTTTCCCTTAATGATTGTTCTTTTTCTGTAAATACTTGGACTCATTTCACCTCACAAAGTTGTCTCCAACTATCATCTTTCCTTTGATGTGCTCCATTTTTCACTACCACTGGCAGTGAATGAAAAACACTTGTTAATACAAACAGCACTTCTGGCTTCTTCCCATCAACAGTTGCATAATGAAGAGCACTGGGAACCACCTGAATATGGCTTACCTGTTGTTTACTTTGGGTATAATGCTCATGGCCAACAGCAGGGTGCAGCCTTGTCACATTTAAGTCCAAGAGCTTTCCTAGTATATTCTCTTGAAAATGAAAGTGCCGTACTTGTCCTTTAACCTATAAGATCTGAAAGAATAGTTTTATTAAATCAATCCTTGAAAGTTGGTAATGATGCTGGCTGTTTCTGACCTACACCTTCGGTGGTATTGTAGATAATTATAATAACATTATATTTCCCTTAATTAAACCTGCTTCAGTATGTTAATCTCTGTGGGAGCAACTATCTTTGCATGTCCTCTTTCTCTGAAGGCTAGCCACACACCCACAGACATTAATTTAAAGAGACATCTGCATCATGGCGATGGAAAAACTAATAGATCATTCATATAACATTGCACACCATTTGAGGGGAATTAACCTGGATGATATTATTTGAATATTTTTATTGATATTATTATTAATCTGGATGATATTATTTGAAGGCTACAATTGTGTTTTAACATGAAATAAACTAAATTCAGTAAATATTCAACCCCAATTAAAAATATATATGATTGTACCATTATATATTGTCAATCACTTTTATTGGTTCTTTGAAAAGAAAGCTAAAATACAGTCTGCAGCAGAGAGGCAGGATGACAGATCACCTCCCATAGAGTCGTGAGTTGCGCAGACGACAGAGCGTAGCTGACATTTCGATTGGTGCATGACTACTTATTTATCATCCATCATCGGCCTCCTCTCGTGAGTGCGCCACACCACCGCGTCTGTTGACAGGCACCACAGCTCCACATTATGCTCCATCAAGCTGCAAGGGCAACACATTTGAGAACGCAAGTCCGATTTCATTCTTTTTACACACATACAAGCACAGAGAACACAGTTTTTCATGTTTTTCACAGTTTTTCCTTTCTATGGCAGGTCAAGGACTCATCTCTCTATTCGCTGTCACATTAAAGGCTGGAACAGAACCTTGCAAAGAAATTGGCATACTTGACCATAGTCTATTACTGCTCCATAACGTTACTGAACTTAATCTGCAATGGCACACCCTCTGGATTACTGTATGGGTCTATTGCAAGCTTGGTGCAGTAGCATTTTTGTGTTTCAAATTGCAGTCTAAACTCAAAATCCTCTACTTGGTTTCCATCCTTGGTTAGCAACAGATAATAAGTGGGTTCATAAATGCACACACGTCTTGTTGCATCTTTGTAGATGCAGACTCAGGGAGATTATTGTGGAGACGTGTGTTTATGGGAAGGGTGGCCAGAGGGGGGTTTTAATTAATGTCGAACATCCACTGATGTGAAAGAGGAGCAGCTGTTGTCACTGAGGCAGGGGGCTGTGTTAAACAACCAGTCGTGATCACACACACACTCACACACACTAAACCTGTGAGACAAGTATGATCTCAGACCCGCACACACACACACTCAAAAACCTTTAACTTCAGGTTGTTATGACTCATACAGTATGAACCTCACACACACACACACACACCCTTACTCTGTATCTCTCTCTCTCTCTCTGAACGACAGATGGTGATGTAATCTCCAGATATGACAGCCGGCCAGGTCTGCTTTGATGTAATGTGATTTGACTGAGAGAGGAGAAACAGAACAAATGACTTGCTTGGAGACGCTGGGAGGAAACTCTGCCTATTCCTGCCAACCTGAGAGTTATAAATTCTACGCCTGACTGTGGGCGTCTTGTGCAGCAGACATCGTGCAGGCTTGACTGGCTGACATTGATCATCATCAGATTTAGCTCTTGAGGAGCATGTTGCATCTGCCTGTTTTGAAGTCCTGTGTGTGTGTGTGTATTGTTTTGTTCTGCATGCCTCACAAATAGGATGTGGATTGTCTCGTAGCTTTTTGGAGACCTCTGAAATCACTGGCACCCTTATTTATGTGAGTGCAAAAGGCATATAACAAATTGTCAACAATATGAGGGGAAAAGGGTTATAAAAATTGAGTGGAAGCCGCGTTTTCCACTCATATTGTTCATTGTTAAAAGGTTTATAACAATTGTCAAGCCAACCCCTCGCTCCCAGATGATTGCAAATTTTAGATTTGAAATCACCGGGTTCATTATGCATTCAATACTGCCAGGGGCTTTGGACGTGAAACAGCCCTAATAGCATCACAGATCTGCACCATATATTTTTTAAACTATTTTTTGTTTTGTCTGACCACATCTCAGTCCCAGTTACAAAAAAGATAGTATAAGCTTCTTACTGGTATGTCTTTCAAACAGTTTGCTTGTATGATGATGTTGTCTCATGGTGGATTTGGATACATGCGCTGACCCCAAGATGCTGCCAAACTCTATGATGGTGACTATGATTCTGAAATGTCTGTGGAGTTTGACCACTGACCATCCTCCTCACTGTGGCTGCTGACAAAATAGCTTTCCAAATACTTCTTCCATGCTTGGTCATAGTTTTGAATTTGGCCTTACTTTTGAAATTGCCCTATAATTCTGTCTTTAAAAACTGAAGATCTATTTTTCGGTGTGCTCATTCCCTGACATGCAGTCAACATACTATACACTTGCATTACTCCAGTAGAATGCTCTTGAATCTTTCCCATGATGGTGGATGACTAAGGGATTTGTCTTCTGTTTCTCAGATTCAACTTATCTTAAATAAAGGTAGGTTGCTTTCTATTTTCAATGCGATGTTAACATTAGCCGTGGCCTGGTTAGGGCTTAAGGCTTGGAACCAAAGGGTTGCCGGTTCGATCCCGACCAGTAGGAAAAATGCAGTGGGCGGGGGAAGTGGTTGAGCACTGCTCTCCCATGCCCACATTGGCTGAAGTGCCCTTGAGCAAGGCACCTAACCCCTCACTGCTCCCCGAGCGCAATTGTAGCAAGGCAGCTCACTGCTCCGGGTTAGTGTGTGCTTCACCTCACTGTGTGTTCACTAAGTCACAGATGTGATAAATGCAGAGATCAAATTCCTTGTATACACAAGTATACTTGGCCTAGAAACCTGATTTACATTTACATTACTAATACAGTTATTGTTATGATTCCTTTCAATCATCCATAGCAAGGGGGACTAACTCTTATGTGCAATGAGAGGCTTAGCATAGCATAGCATATTTTGTAAAATACTCTATTGAAGCTACACTGTAGACTGCCTTTTTTTGAATGGTGTTTGCCTAGCAAGGACTTGCTAACCTTGGGGGCCACAGCAGCAATTTAAAAGGCAATGGATCCCTGTGGATAGGATTGCTGATACTGCTGCATAGCATTGAAATACAAGTTATGTAAACAGTCTGCAGTTGTGACATAAAAATGTCTTATTACTGCTTCACTAGGGGTAGTATTTACTGTAATATTAATAGAATGCTAATTTGCAGCGCTCCAATAGTGAGTTATGGAGAACATGAGCTGACTAGCTGTCATCACTGAGAGAGACACTGTGCTGCCTTCATCATACAGCGATAAAATAATGATTACAACCTGACAGAAGTTGATAAAATATTAAACTTGCTTAAGATTGCGTTGATACCGGAGATGCCTCACCACTCTTAACTTTGCTCTTTTTTTATCTCGTTTTCTTTCTCTTTTTTTAAATAGCGCTGTCTTTCTGTCTTTCATGCCTCTCTCCCCGAAGTAGAGGATGAGAGAGCTCCCGTGGAGCGTGACAATATGATTCCACACCCCCTAATGAGGCCCGTATTTTTAACGAGAGTCCCAGGCAGTGTAGCTCCATCGCAAATAATTATTAATGGCTTACCGGCCCTTTGTGTCCTGCTGCCGGTGGGCCTGGGTGAATCGGAGAACTTGATGGTGTGATCACCTGTCCTCCATAAGAGCTGTTTAAAATGCTAATGACTCTATTTGCCTCCACGAATATTTGAGTTTTAAAACCTGTTATTCAAGATCTGCTTTTGTCCAGACAGATGTCCTGCCCTGTAATTGAAACATCTACTCATTCACTACATAGTGTAATATATAGTGAATAACAACCAGTGAATGAGTGGATGTTTTGATGGTTCTCACAGCATGGCATGATCAGATCACCAGTCTCATATATCGGCATGATCACCTGTCGTCCATAAGAGCAGTTTACAATCCTTATGACTGTATTTGCCTCCATGAATATGTGGGTGTTATTTGAGTTCTGTCGTTATGTATATCCCAAGTCCTGTTCTCACAGCAGTATGAATGTGTGGACAAGCCGCGTTACACCTGCCGCCTGAGACAAAAGGGACTGCACTGCTGTACTTTCTGGACAAATAAAGGACCGGCCAGGTTCTGACATCACTTCCATCCTGTGTTGACCCACGGAGCCTGGTTTCCTGTGGGATTATGTCAAGGACTTACACATACATGCACACACATAGACATACACCACACACACACAGCCACAGAGCATATGGGAAAATTGGTGTGTGTGTGTGTGTGAAAGCAGTATTGATTGAACTTTCATATGTGAATGGTGGTACCTGTGAGTTCTTGGAGAAGACTGAGGATTACAGTGGGCGGATGGCTTAGAGCAGGGGTCTCAAACTCCCGGCCCGCGTCTGGCCCAATTCCAGCCCCCGACCTATGTTAAAATAATAATGTAATCCGGCCCTTGAGGGTATTTTTAATTGATACAAACAACAATACTAATTAAAATAGACGATAGATCCAAGTACTGTGACATCTCATTTGTACTCTTCTCCACTATTTGCTAGACATCCAGAGCTTGATTCAAACCCAAAGCGCAAAGCTTTCAGGAAATACTTATATTACACGCGAGAAACACGAAGAAGTGCATTTTAATGACGCGGAAGCGATGCAGGCCATAGTTTTGCACAAATTGAAGCAGAAATAGACACCAAATGCTGAAAAACGTTCACGTGTGATGAAGTCTTGGGTAGACTATGTTATTCACCTATTCTGATTCTGAAGGAGAATATCTGCCTTTTGGAGATTATGATCGACCTTCTACAGACAGTGCGTCTGTGAATGGAGGTGCGTCTTTGCGTGTATACAACGGTGTCCACTAAGCATACCATGCTTATTTTATTTATAATAAAATATTATATTATATAATTATATTATTATATTATATTATTTCGACCCTCTGCTCAACATAGCTTGGAGGTTGCAGTGGTAATCGTGATGATAGTAATGGACGTGGTACAGCAGGGGTAGTAGCAATAGGGCTCTGAATAACTACAAAGTCACCCGCGATAGGAACTGATTTGACCAGGATACTTTATTGTAGGCCTTGTGGTTATAGGCTAGTAATAGTTTACTATTGTTGGTATATATCTTAGGCCTACTGTTTTCCTGTTAATTTGTTATGTGGGTAATATGACAAAAAAGAAAGTAAACCTGTTCAAATATGCTCAACATCCAGTATTTACTGAAAGGTGCATAATTTGAGGTGCTTGCCATCCAGTGGCAAATTAGATGGGTAATATTTCCCCCCTTAATAAACTTTTGTTCATACTCAAAATATTTTTACATTTACAGTAGGACTTTTTCTCTGACCACTTTCAAGCCATGGCCTTTTAAAATTTTGATTTAAAAATCCAATGGTGTTGCTTTCTTAACCCTGACGCCTAGTTTGCCAGGTTTAAAAAAGTTAGGAGAGGAAAATATTTTTATTTGGTGTGAAACACACATAGGCCTACATGTTTTTATGTTTGTTTTTATAATTTGTATTAATATTTATTTTATCATTATTTTATTTATACCCTAAATGGGTAACACTCCATAATAAGGTGCCATAATAAATAGCAAACTAGTAATTACCTAACCCTTTGTTAATATTTGTTAATTGTTACTAAAATATCTATTTGGCACAAGTTAATAGTTTTTTCATCATTAATTAAATATTAGTTGTTTGCGTAAAATCTGTATGTTTTAACAAATCTATTAACTAATATTGTATTAATATATGTTAATAGTTAACTAAATATCTTTTTGGCACTAATTAACAGTTATTTATTACATCATTTCAATGTTAAATGTTTATTTACAAACTATATGCTAATATAAAAGTTAATGACATTATTATTTATCTAGCTTTTCTGATTAGCTTTGTGGATAATTTATGGAATTTATGGCTTTAATGGCTTTATGGTCTTGTGGGGTGTATAAGGCACCCTACTGCCAGTGGTTGGTTGTGTGAGAGTTTGCGCTCCTCTTCTTCAACTTCATCCTTATTGGATACCTTGGTTGGCTGTCCTGTAATTGGTGACTCTGTCTAGTCTTTGAAAGTAGTGTATTCTTTGCCTTTGGAAGTACTATTTGGTTGCTGCTTGAATTTGGTGAAATTCAGGGGAGGGGGGTGTAACAGAGTTAGAAATATAGTTTAGTGTTTGTATGTGATTTTCGCCGTAATTAAGCAGCTTTATTGAGATTGGTGTTTTGGAGCCCCCTTTGGAGAAACGCTATACTGCAGCTCTGCTGCGTTTTGTCCTTGTATTGTTGCCATAACTGATCAGAAGCGGTATGCTTTGCATTGCGTAGGTTGACTGTAAAGCTCTCCTCACTTTGTTTTAATTTTGTAACTGTAAAATGTTGTTTAAGTTGAACACTTTGATATACCACCTGTATTATGTTACTTTACATGTATTGTTAAGATTTGGGTGCAATTCTAGCAACTTTGAGAACGTTTATTAATGTTTTCATTATGACCACGAGTTCATACACACTGAGTCTAACGTGACTAGCTGTAAATTCCGCTAGCAAGTTTCCATGCATTCAGTGTAGTTTAGCTTAGTGTGCATGGAAAGTGCAATTTAGTCTAGCAGGAAATGAATGTACATTTAGTTTAGCATTATGTTTATGCATTAGGCTACCTATGGTCTATGTCTGTGAGTGTTTAGTGAGTCTCAGCATATTAATAAACTGTCATTCTGTGCACCTGAACATTCCATGTCGCATGTCTCCCTTGCTAGTAGGGCTGACAGTGATGGTATCTAGCTATCTATCTATCTATAAAGCAAGAAGCGTCTGTGTGTGTCTGTGGCACGCATATCTCGCTGACCGTTTGTCAGACTGATTTCAAATAGGCCTGTCAAACTCGATTCCTTTTAAGGATCCGGGTTATTCTGAGTCACTCACTAAACTGATCCGGGTTGAACGAGTCACTTGAGTCACTTGAGTCAGTATTGCTAAATCGCAAAAGAAATTCAGTCCTACGTTCAAGCAGTGCAGTGGGGTGCTTCATTTCGTTAAGTGCCTTCTCATGTTGGATGTGGATCCTCCATGATTTGAAACCAGGTTTTTGCAGTACTTGCATTTAGCCTAAGAGTTTTGCTCTCCTGGTCAAAGTGCATCCACACATTGTTCATCTTTTTGGTGCTCATGTTCAGAAACTTTGATCTTATTGACAGAGAGGGTAGCCTATATTATAATAATTAATTATTTGTTGTTGTTTTGTTAACAATAGAAAATTTGCCTAGGTCTAATGCTACTCTGCTACAATGTTTATTACCACTACTATACTAATAGTAGGCTACTAGGAATCTATTCTAATCGGTATTACTAGGCAACTAATATTATTAGCCTATTAATCAGCTATAGGCCTATATATATATATATATATATATATATATATATATATATATATATATATATATATATATCATGTTAGGTAGCCTAATATCATATAATATAATATAATATAATATAATATAAAATAGCCTAACATAATAGCATCAAAACCTCCGCCCACTCAAGGGAAAGAAAGCAGTTTGAGCCAGACTGTTTATTTATTGTCTTAACCTAGCCTTTGCAATTGACTTTCAATGTAGACATAGAAACAGGAATGTAGAAATGCCCTGCAGTGAATAAATTATTATTATTATTGTTATTATTATTATTACTACTACTACTATTCTCATTAGGCCTATTATTATTATCACCTTGACACGAGTAGAAACTAGGCTACTTGCTCGTCTACAGATCCACTCATGACAATGTAGCCGGTTTCGACTGACTCGCACTCATAACAACATAACGTAACCGGTCCGCCTGGCTGATCCAAATGACCCAGGTAGGCTAGCCTAAAGCAACTCCATACAGAGCTTGCAATGTTTCGGACTGTCTTCGCGACCTAATTGCATTTTAAAGTAGGCTATGCGTGCAGAATATATGTTATTTCAGAAGTGAAAGCATAGCTTTTGTTGTGGATTTTCTTTTAACCTTGACGAGGAGTTACTCGCTCCTCTAAAGATCCACTCATGACAACGTAGCCGGCTGATTCGGCTGACTCGCACTCATAACAACAACGTAACCGGCCCGCTTGGCTGATCCGACTGGCTAGCCTACTCTCCATACAGAGCTTGCAATGTTTCGGACTGTCTTCGCGACCTAAGCATTTTAAAGTAGGCTATGCGTGCAGAATATATGTTATTTCAGAAGTGAAAGCATGGCTTTTGTTGTGGATTTTCTTTTAACCTTGACGAGGAGTTACTCGCTCCTCTAAAGATCCACTCATGACAACGTAGCCGGCTGATTCGGCTGACTCGCACTCATAACAACCTAACCGGCCCGCCCAGCTGATTCGACTGACCCGGGTAGATAGGCTACTCAAGCAGCTCCATGAGGGTGCAGTTCGGACTGTCTGCACGACCTAATTGCATTTTAATATGCTACATCTATACACCAAATCTAATTATGTCTAGGCTACATGCAGAACATTGAATGTTATTTCAGAAGTGAAAGAAATGGCTTTTGTTGTGGAATTGCTTTTCACCTCGAGGAGGAGCTACTCGCTCTCGCAGATCCACTCATGACAACGTAGCCGGCTGATTCGACTGACTCGTACTCAACGTAGCCTAACCGGCCGGCTGATCCGACTAACCCGGATTGCTACTCAGCCGCTCCAATCTGAGTCCCATGGTCTGTGAGTCTGCAATGTTTCCGGCTCTGCGGGAAGTTAACCAGTTATCTCGGACTGCCTGCTCACTCAGTCGCTTGAGTTGATTTGTGGAGTTGTGGTTGCCTACGAAATTGTTACATTTTTGGCAGCTACGATGGCTAGGGCTAGGAGGCTAGCTAATGTTGCAAGAGGTTTGTGTGTGGCGCTGTTTATCGTTTTAGATTGAATTGTAGTAGGACTCAACTGATCCGAGTTAATGATACTAGGGACTCGCGACTCATGGGTTAATTTAAAGATACGGGTGAAAGATCCGAGTGAATCACAACTCAAACAGGCTTAATTTCTAACTTGGCAGGTGTCTTGCTACGGGCATGAGTAAGTGCACTGCCGAATTTGACGTTGTTTGAATAAGAAATGCAAAAGATATCGTTAAATATCGGTAAAAGAAGCACACATTGGCTTTCGCCGCTAGCCACTCCCCCTCCCACACACCACTGTAGGACTGTAAGCTACCAGTGAGGATAGAAGCAGGGCTTTGGCAGAACTCGATCAGTGTAGGTTACACGGGTAAAAACTTAAGCGAGTGCAAGATAACTCCACGGATTTTGCAACAACACGCCAACATGCCAACACACACAGGTAGGCTATGCAGTGGCTCTTCAAAATGACGTAAACAATTATGTGATATAAGCGGACAATTCGAATAGCCCAGGCTACTTTGGACTGTCTTTAGACATTGAATTAGCCTGGCAATTTGCCATCCCCTTGGTAAGCTTCGCTTCTACAAGGGTCTGGGATCTCGGCTATTGACGAACGTTTGCAAGCTGGATGCGTGGACTCTGTAGAAGTTTGAAACGATTGGATCTGATTTCTTTTTTTTTTCTTTTCTTTTTTTTTTATTATGAATAAGCATTGATACAGCAACAAACATGGTACAAGTTAAAGATCACGATGGTACCATGAAAAATTCAACATTACATAAAGACAAAAAACCATGTATGCAATTCAGACGCTAGGGAAGGTTATAATAAGAGATCACAAAGCTTAACCAAAACAAAATGTACAGGCTACTACTGTAACAGTTCGTATTGCTTTAGGGTTATGACAGAATTGAAGTTGATTAATGTACTGTTTAAGCTCATTCTTATAGGCCATAAAAGAGGGCTTGCTACCAATAAACTTACATTTATGAATGTGAAATTTAGCTAAGAGAATAAATAGATTAATTATGTATGTGTGTGCATTTTCTTTGGAATCAACTTCTGACAAGCCAAACAATATACATTTCCAAAACAGCACAACATTTTCACCAATATTTTCTGAAATAAAAATACAAAAATCCTGCCAGAATTTGCGAGTGAAGGGGCAGTGCCAAAATAAATGTACAGAACTTTCCGGACGGGTGTGACAGAAGCTACAATTCATATCAATATCTAGTTTGTATCTCTTTACAATATAAGACTTAGCTGGGTAAATTCCATGAATGAGTTTAAATGAGACTTCCTTAACCTTATTAGTAATACAGTATTTGTTAGGAAGAACCCAAACCCTCCTCCACCTAACCCCATCCACAAGCTGATTCCAACACGACACTGCAGAAGGAGCAGCAGCCACATCCCTCATGAGTAGAGCTCTCATTAGTTTGCTGACACCGAATTCATTTGACAAACATGCTCTGCCCACTTCAGTGTGGGTTGGAGAGAGTAAGAACATTTGTTCATAACTAATTCTTGGTTGGGACCTAAATAGCATACACACACCAGATGAAATGGCTCCAAAAACTCTAGCAAAGTCACCTGGTGTTACAGGGATATTGTATTCAGAAAGGAATTCATCATAAGTGAAAAGTAGGCCATCCCTATTAAATAGCTGATCTACCCAAATAATATTGTTGTTGAACCACTGTTCTAAGAAGAGAGATTTACGCTTGAACAGGATATCCTTATTGTTCCAAATGTAATATTTGTGAGGAGAGAAATTGTGTTTGTAGATGAGGCACCACGAGAGGAAGGCCTGACGATGAAAGGAAGACATTTTGACAGGAATTTTATCAATATCATAATTACACATAAGGAGGAAGTTTAAGCCACCCAGTTTTGATAGGTTATGAGAAGGTATAATATTCCAGATAGAAGTTGGACTATGGAAAAACTGTTTCAACCACTTTAGCTTAAAAGCGCTATTTAGAGTAGTAAAATCAAGAAAATTAAGACCACCATTATCATATGAGTTCATTAGTACTGTTTTCTTTAAGTGATGGGATCTGTTTTTCCAGACAAAGTTGAGGAGCATTCTATCAATTTCTGCAAGTAACTTCTTGTCAAGGTGCAGAGCAAGCGCTGCATAAGTCAGTCTAGATATACCCTCTGCCTTAGTAATTAGAATTCTACCTCTTATTGACAAATCTCTTAAGAGCCACTGGTTAAACTTTTTTTTAGCTTTTTCTAAGATGGGATTAAAATTTGATGACATTCTTCTTTGCTGATCTTTAGTGAGTAATATTCCTAAATATCTGATTTCATCTTTTACAGGGATGTTATACAGGAAATTAACAGAACACTCCTTAATAGCCATTAGTTCACATTTGTTTATATTTAAGTAAAGACCTGAGGCCTTGGAGAACACATCAATCGCTTCTATCGCAACAGGGATTTGCTGATCATTTTTTAAAAAAAGCGTTGTGTCATCTGCCAGCTGAGTTATGGATAATTCTCTACCCACAATAGAGATACCTTTTACATTACTGGATTTAATGTGGTCTGCTAAAAGCTGTGCCACTAAAAGGAAAAGGTATGGGGAGGTGGGGCATCCCTGTCGAATGCCTCTGGACAGATCAAATCTAGGAGAAGTACCACCCATGAGTTTCACAGAGCTGTTCCCATTTTTATAGAGAGTTTCAATAGCAGAAGAAAAATAATTACCAAAACCAAATTTTGTCAAAGATTGTAAAATAAATTGGTGTTCGACCGTGTCAAAAGCTTTATAGAAATCTAAAAATAAGATGAACCCTTTATCCTCCATTAGCTCAGGGTAATCTAATATGTCCAGGACTAGTCTGATGTTGTTTGTAATGTGTCTTTTGGTCATAAACCCAGACTGAGTCTCTGCGATAATAGATTGGAGGACCATCTTAAGTCTTTTAGCTAAGAGGAGAGCAAACACCTTGTAGTCATTATTAAGAAGGCAGATCGGGCGCCAGTTTTCAATGAGCAACACATCCTTGTTGGGTTTGGGAATTAATGTGATCAACCCTTGAGTCATGGTGGTAGGAAGACATCCTTTCATTATACTTTCAGAGAAAACTTCATATAGAAAAGGGGTAAGTTCACTGATAAAGGATTTATATAACTCTGAAGTTAGACCATCAGTACCTGGCGCTTTATTGTTTTTTAGGCCAATGATAGCGTCCTTAACCTCTTCTTTGGTGATAGGCTGGTCACATAACTTTGTTTCACTCTCATCAATAGTTTTAACTGAGAGAGAGTTCAATAAGGTATCTGCTGAAGCCTGGCAGAACCTTGAGCTATATAATTTTTTATAAAAGTTACTGCAGAAGTTGGCCATTTCACGATGGTCCTCTGTAATAACCCCATCAATGTTCAATTTATTAATCCTGTTATAGTTAGAATGAGGTTTTTCCAAATTAAAGAAGTAATGTGAATTTTGTTCTCCTTCCTCAAGCCATTTTGCTCTAGACCGAACAAATGCACCTTTAGCTTTATGAGTGTATAATTCATCTAACTTTACCTTAAAGTTATCAAGTTCCAACTTTTCCTCCTCTGATAATGAATCAGGCATTTTATTAGACAAAGAAGAGATTCTTGTCACTACTCTTGCTTCCTCAAGTTTTCTATGTTTGGCTTTGAGACTACCACATTTTCTTAAGAAGATACCTATTTCAAATTTTAAAAGCTCCCAATTTATTCCATATTGTTTTTCGTTTTTAGCTTTAACCCAAAAGAAAGTAATCAAGCTTGTTACTTTATCCTTTACCTCCTCAAGTTCTAGTAAAGAGCTATTAAGTTTCCAGTAGACGGCATGTGCAGTGTTCCTTCTAGATATGGAGATATTTATCTTAATATTTATAGCTTTGTGGTCAGTGAGAGGGGTAGGGAATACTTCTACATCAATCAAATCTTTGTTGAAGCTCTTAGAAATTAACCAGAAGTCTATTCTTGACTGACTTGAACCTGATTTATTACTCCATGTAAATGATCGATCATCAGGATATTTCACTCTCCAAATATCCATTAAACTAAATCTGTCCATAAACGCTTTAAGATTAGAGTTAGTTCTATGTGAATGACCAGGAGGCCATTTATCCAAGTTACCATTCAGAATCATATTGTAGTCCCCTCTTAAAACTAAGGTGGCATTTGGGAATTTGCCTAACCAGTTTACCAATATGTCTTCTAAAGAAAGAATAAGGTTGTCATTTTCTATCTTTGTATTGTAGCCATAGATATTGATAATTATGAGAAATAGTTTGTCACATTTTACTGTTTGGCATATGTAGTGTCCATCAGGGTCACACTTTGTAAGGAAGACATCTCCATTAAATCTGTTTTTTAAAGTAGCAACCCCAGCTGAGCGCTCTGATCCATGAGAGAGCCAAACAGAATTACCCCACTGAGACCTCCAGAAATTGATATCATCTGTAATAGAATGAGATTCTTGAAAAAAGAAAAAATCAGATTTAAACTGTTTAGCAAATAGAAATAAGGCTTTGCGTTTAACGTTATTGCGTAACCCCCTAGCGTTGAGTGATACAAGAGAAAGAGTTGACAGAATAGAACAAGGATGAACAAGTAGTTTTTTTTTTTTTTAACCTTAAGCTAAGTTTTGGGATAAACGGAACCAACCTACACTGAGATCAACACCGATCTAGTGTATTGTAATGATGCTGCTTTTCAAAGAACAAAACAGTAAGTTGGTTTAGTGTATCTTCACAAGATGGGAAATTTGTATCAGATTTTTTTTTTTTTTTTAAGTCAATACTAGCCTACATTCAAACTGTTGAACGAACCTGAGAAATCAGAAAGATCCACAATGTGGGCCTCCCTCTGAGCTGTATGAGGATATACTAGCATCATGCATGAATTCCTGTCCCATTTATGAAACCTCTGCCTCCAGCGAAGTAGGCTGACTTTCCCTCCTCGCGAGCTTTCTTAATCAGAGGCCACAGTTTGCTCCTGTTGTCTCTATCTTCCTTCGTCAGGTCTTCAGTGAAACGATATCCGTGGTTCTCGAGAAAGGTGTTGTTTTTGGCTGCTTTCCATATGGCGTCTCTGTACCGGCGAGAGATGAATCTGACGATAATGCCACGAGGCTTCGGTTTCGGTTGATTCGGCACCTGTGAACGCGGCACTTTTCCCACTCTGTGAGCCACGTCTATGGCCTCAGGAATCTTGTCTTTCTCAGAGGGTCGCACCTCCTGGCATATACCAATCACCTCCATGTGGACATTCTCTTTCTCCTCAGAGACACCATACAATCTTAAATTCCACCTCCGACCATATCGTTCCAAGTCACACACGCGACTCATGCATCTCATGCCCACTTCCTCACTTTTATCTACACGGTGTTCGATGCTAGTTATTTTTTCATTCATGTCTTTCAACTCCAAGCGGACGGTTTCTACCATCCTCTCAATCGCATCACTTCTAGAGTTGATGAGGTTAGCCAGAGTACGGACAGCTTCGTCAGATTTTAAATTGTCAGTACGGATATATGGCTTTTTTGGAAGTGGAGGCTTACTCGGAGACATGGGTAGAGTGGGGAACTGCTCCTCGTCTTCCAAATGCAGGTTACAGTCCATTTCGTAGTTGTGGTCATCAGAGATGCTAATCTCATTGCTTACATCTCCCATGTGAGCCGCTCTTTCCTCATTAGGTCTCTTCTGAACAGACTTAGTTGCCATTTCTCGTACGAACAGATACACTCAGATAGTTAACACTTTTATACACTAAATTACACCAACTTAACTTGGTCTAATACTGCAAGGATGCATCAAATATAAAAACTGGTGTCGAGCTCAGCGATAACCCAACTCGTCACGCCGCCATCTTGCGCGAGCTCCATTGGATCTGATTTCACCAGTAGGAGTTAAGTCTTATAGAGACGAATGACCCATTAGACCAGCCTCAGACGAGTCCAGGAAGTGACGTCAATTCCAGAAATAAGTACATAATTTACTTTACTCTTTATGGAGAATACAGTGGAAAAAAACGTGTTTTCTTTTACAGTTCATGGAAAAAATAGTCACATTAGGTAGAATCTTTTTATTATTATTCGTAATTCACATGTATTTATTAAATAATCGATCGCGACTGACTGTCCACGTGATCTGCCAGTCAGCCCTTGTATCAATTGACTTGTAGTCGTGCAAGAAAATCAAAGCGATCTGTAGAATTTTATTAATGAGAAATTATTTCACAGATGCACAACTTCGGATGCATTAGTTCACATTTGGGTTTACAAATGCACGAATGTTGTGCATGTTCTCAGATTATGAAACACGGATGTGCAAATGTGTTTCGCACCTACTGCGCTGCAACGATTGGAGCAAAAGTGTCGAGTGCGTGACTCTTGAAAGTTGTGACTCACAGGATAGGATTTGTGTTCCTGTAAAAATGATTTGTGTACCTGTAAAAAGGATTTGTGAACCCGTAGCCCCTATTTTGTGTTAACAAGATATAAAAAAATATGTACAACTTCAACTTTACTGTTACACATTTACGACTTTAGTGTGCACATGCAAAATCTGCAGTTAAATGTGCTCGCCACTTTTGCACCCAATATACCTTCATAAATCTACCGCTGCGAACGCGGCCAATGGCCGGAATCCCAGACGGAGTGGTGGAGGGAGATGAAAATCGAGCGGAAGTACGTAGGAAGGCAATTAAGCCAGGCTAACATTGAATAGGCAAACGACAATTCCAACTGCAAGGTCCTAAATTGAAACGAGCGATAATGGTCCCGAATTAAGGAACGTCTCAGAATGCCACAAAGCATAATCAGCAACAAGCAACGAGTGGCAGGCAGAGTGTGATCTCACTTAGGCCTATATAGCCCAGGCTACTTTGGACTGTCTTTAGACTTTGAATAAGCACACGGCAATTCCAACTGCAAGGTCCTAAATTGAAACGAGCGATAATGGTCCCAAATCAAAGAACGTCCCAGAATGCCACACATAAAGCATAACCAGCGACAAGCAACGAGTGGCAGACAGTGTGATGTCACTTATATGAATAGCCCAGGCTACTTTGGACTGTCTTTAGACTTTGAATAAACAAACGACAATTCCAACTGCAACCCAGCTAACAATTTATGGTTTCCAAAACGTTCTAGGAACCATAGTTTTTGGTTTCGGAAACGTTAGTTTTTAGTTCCCAAACGTTACCCTAAGGTTAGTTTTTGAGCAAGTTTTGGTTCCCATGGAAAGTTTGCTGAACGTTCCGGAAACGTTAGTTCTTGGTTATATAAAACGTTCCCTGAACGTTCCCCTAACGTTATCTAAAGGTTACAAACTTTAGAGAACCTTCCCCTAACGTTCCCTAACCGTTGCAAACTTTAGAAACCTTCCCCTAACGTTCCCTAACTGTTCCCATAACGTTCCCTAACATTTAGGGAACGTTCCCTTCCCTAAATATTGCACCCTTTAGGGAACCCTCCCCTAACATTGCAACCTTTGCATACCAATTACTTTAAACAGCACGAGCAGGAATGCATTATTATATATTAGCAGGAAAGAATGAACTGGCAAAATCGATGGAACTTATAACTTTAATATAAAATTATCAAAAGACAAAAAAAAAACAATATAAAAGGCCTCACTGTATATATATATATATATATATATATATATATATATATAAAAATTAGACTTAGTGTTAGCTAAGTATATTAACATAAGGCATTTGACTTTGGTAGGTGCTACATTCAACAAATAGACACACTGTACAATAGACAACAATATACATTGTGGCAGATACCAACACAATATACAAAGACATAATACCAATACAAGTACACATGGAGTGGGCTGTTGAGTGCAAAGTAATAGTGCAAATGTAGAGTGCAAGACGTATATTGGAATGATAAAGTATGTAATGGGCAGGTAAACGGTCAAAGTGGGGATGACCCCACTTATCTGCAGTTCAGGAGAGTGACGGCAGTGGGAAAAGAGTTGTTCTTGTGTCTGGTTGTTTTTGTGTGCAGGGATCGATCTGTAGCGCCTGCCAGAGGGGAGGAAGTTAAAGAGTGTGTGTGCAGGATATGTGGAGTCTTTGGTGATGGTCTCTGCCCGCTTAGGTCCCAGAGTACAAGTCCTGGAGGGAGGGCATTTTGTTCCTCCTCTCCTGCAGCTCAGTGACTGTCGAGCAGGACGACAGCAATATGTCATCGACTGGAGCAGAGGGAGGTGACTGGGAGCTCCTTAAGAGCATGAGCAGCTCATCCATCTTCTTCTCAAATGCGTCCATTCGCTATGCCATGCGGTAATGGTTGTCCTTATTGCTATGGAAAATGGATGGTGTTAGTTTTAGTTGTTAAATACATTATATACCTGCATATGTGAACAAATTAAGTGAGTGTTCTTACCTCTTATTTCCGTCTCCATGGCCAAGCCACCTCCCTCTGTGTGATGAGTCACTTGTGCTGTTTACAACAACAAAAAAGTTACTTACTCAAGTTCCTTGTCATGAAATTGTATTTACTTGGAAATGGAAAATTCAAAGACACTGTACCTTCAACTGGGTCCCAAGATGAAGTGGCAGGCGTTATAATAGACCCATCCAGCTCTGGGCAATGAGCTGGTTGCCTGTGTGGTGTTGACTCATCTATAAAGAAATTAAATATGAATATTGGTCAGTTAATTTATGGTAGGTTTCTTGCACATGACATTTGCAAAAGATAAACCTATGCTGTTACATTAAACAATCGCTAAAAAGAAAAACTCACATGCAGGTGGTGGAGGCAGTGACATCTGCTGACCTAATAAAAGGCAGGAAGAGACAAATACATCAGAACAGTAACATGATATGCACTAGGTTAATAAACATGAATGTCAGTAGTTCCATGGTAGGAAATATGACTCAACTGGTTTTTTTAAATAATACATGTATAAATGTTAACTTACAGACAGGGCTTCCAGGCACACGCACCATCCTGGAATGCTTTCTTGCTTGCGGAACGGATTCATCTGAAATAAAAGACCATGCAATCTGCACTGATTGCAAAAAGAATATTTGAATTGTGCAAATAATGTAGTCTGTATTTAAGAGGTCTTACCATCACGTGACCATGCACTGCCTTTTGTGGACGCTCGCATCTTCTTCCGCCTCAATGCTAGAAGTGTCCATCAGCCGCTGACATTTTTCCATAGCTTTGGTGTATGAATCTACGTTAAGAGAACAACGTTTTTGTGAGCCAGTAGTAGAGCAAAGCAGTATTTCCATATAGAGAAAACTATTATTGATAGTATTGCAGCAATCAGTCATCTGTACACAACCAGATTTTCTTAACTGGATATTTGGCCCAGCTTTTGACTTGATTTTTGTATTGTAGCCCAGATAATTTCTAATGGGGAGACAGCATCCATAGAAATGCATGGGCGTAGACCTCAGACCTCTGAAGTTCGCCTACAAAAAGGAACCAAAACTGCCATCTTTGCCTATAAGGAGATCAGGGTGTTAATTTAACCTAACTACCTATGACAAGTTACATTGCAAGTTATGTCTGGGGTAGCAAAAATCTAAGTTGCTGTCTTAACGTAGGCCTGTTGAAGATCACAGTTAGCCTACCACTCGAAGGCAGAGGACAAACGTGTGTTGAGCAAAATGTCTGCATTTCAGACTTCTTCGTCCACGGGAGAGTGCAATAATTCTCTCCCCATGTTATTTTCCCATAGCAAAAATTGCAAGATAGGCTACCGGATCTCAGCTTTTTGAAGGCAAAATTCAGAGGTCTATTCACTTGAATCGTCTATCCGATCAACTGTGTTGCAAAATGGCCGCCGACAGTGTAGCCTACTATAGCCATCTCTATGGCTCTAGTGTAGCCTACATATGCAGGACTGTTCAGTAGGTTATACCAACTTAAAAAGCCTCACCATCTCAGTATACCCACTTAAAATCGACTAGGATACATTTGGGGTTGATCACAGTATAGCCTACCCACTACAGCTAACTAGCCTACATCACAGTAGCCTAGATCCAGCTACATACAGTAGGCCTATATCCACTAGCCTACACCACTGCTGCCGAGTGACTTGCCTAAAAGGACTGACTGTACACTAAAACTAATTAAAAGAAACGGTAGCCTAGTGCTATTATTTGTAACATCAACGTGAGCAGGTTAACACGATGACACAAAACATACAATGCTGCAAAACATAACACGTTGAGAACAGCTCAAACAAAGACGAACGAGCAATGTGCTCTGGTAAATTACAAACTTGGCAGAATCGGAATATAACAAAGCCCTACAAGTGAAAGGACTTAAGGTTAAACCTCAAACCCTTGCATTACAACCACTAGGCCTACATCATGAAACTGTAACATATTTCACTTACTTTCGTGAGATCGAATTCAAGACGAGTGTAATCCATTCCAAGACTTCTTCCAGCAGTGTTGAAGAATCACGGAATTCAAACAGAGACCGTTTACGGAAGTCAGGACAAGACTTCAATCGATCACCTGAAAGCAGAGGCGCTGTCTTCCCCCTACTGGCGTGGGGGTAGGCCTACGACCTTAAGGTCCTAAATTGAAACGAGCGATAGGCCTAATGGTCCCGAATTAAAGAACGTCTCAGAATGCCACACATGCAAAGCATAACCAGCGACAAGCAACGAGTGGCAGACAGAGTGTGATGTCACTTATAGGCCTCCAGAGACTGTTTTTGAGTCACACCGTTGCAAATTCCATATGATGCATCATTCCACAAAATGGTTTGTTTTCTCTATCAAGTTATTCAATAGGCTAAGCATATAGCCTTGACTCAAAACAGCTGTTAGGATTATGTCATTTTGATTTGTAAATAATGTCACATGCAGCCATGCTTAAATTCTGCTCACTTCACATTTATTATATTATCTGTAGGCCTATTCATTATTGAATGCTTACCTGGAATTATGTTTTTCCCTATCATCCTATTTTTAAAGCAGGCCTACCTACCTGCAGTAATTGGGCTACAGGAATAGCATGTTTGAACGGGCACTGCACTAGTAAGAATGATGCATGTAATATAGCCTATTCAACTACTTGTTGTTTTGTTTTAACTTTTCCTAAAGGAATAAATGTGATAAGCCAGTTTTGGTCTCAGTCCCTTCACCGTCTGACTAGTTATATATTACTAATATATTAATAAAGCTTAACCAACTTTATTATAAGGGTCCCCCATACTGATAGTTATATATTACTAATATATTATTTAAGCTTAACCAACTTTATTATAAGGGGCTCCACACTGATAGCTATATACTACCAGGGTAGGAATTTCACGGCGGCCACGACGGCCATGGCCGTCGTAGCCCCTTTGAAAATCATAGGTTTACAGGCCACGGTGGCCTTGGTGCCCCCTTTCAATATTCTGCTTTGTGTCCTACTAATAGCGATTTTTATTTAGCCTGTGGCCTGTCAAAATAATCTTAGCATTCACAGCGCAAATTAATTTAGTCTTTTACGCAGTGGAGAAAGTGACAGCGCAAGAAAGTGCGTCCAAATTCACCCATTCTTCTCAGTTGAACTACTCGCGAAGTAGCCTATTCATCACACAGACATCACAAGTATCACATGAAAGAGCTTTTTCTCAGCTTTTAAACGATGTTAGCCAATAATTGCTGTGTTGAACGGTTCGCGAGAAAAGTAAATAATATAATTCAATTTAATCATACATTCTACTGAAGGTTTTGCGTCCATGATCTCCCTACCCATTCATCTCGGTGGAATACTTCACGAACCCTTCTTTTAACACATGACAAACCACATATCAGAATAAACAGCAGACCTTACCGAACACAAAGGTGTAAAGCAGTCCCCTGTACAGTTAGCCGTTCCAGAGTAATCCAGTTTTGAATTTGCAGTAAATTTCGACATGCATGGATGTCTCCAAATTTGGGTTTTAAGTTTTACAATGTGTTTAAATTGTTCCACATGATTTCATAACGGGCCAAATACAAAACTAGAAATGCAATTCCAAGGAATTACCAGTGCATGAAAATGCTAAAGTTGTGATGTAAAATATCATGTATAGTTAAAACAGATAATACAGAGATGGTTACTACGGTGATGTTAGGATAGACATGGTGGTTGCATAGCTTAATAAAAGTTGATAGTTTAAAAGTTGACTCTTTAAAAGCTGAATGTAGATAGTTTAAAAGTTGTTGATAGACAGTAGATAGTTTAAAAGTTGTTGATAGACAGCTAGTTTAATAGATAGTTTAATAGATAGTTTAATGATGCACATAATAAATGTTACAAATATCGCCTAGATATTGGTAAATCAGAGGACAGCTGACTAAGAGTTTGTGAAAGTAGCCTTAATGATCACAAAATGCTAAGCATGCATCTAGGCTATTTGAGTTTCTTAAAGCTGAGCTGTGCTACATTTAAATTGTTCAATACATGATTTCATAGCAGGCCAAATATAAAATAAATTGTATATATAGCCTAGATATCTGTTTTTATTAGATGATCAGATGATTTACAGTTATATGTAATATGTCATAACTTTGGCCTTGGTGCCCTGACATGTGGCCTTTGTGCCCCCCACCAAATATGCCCAACTGAAGGCCAAGTGGCCTTGCCCCCAGAATGGTGAAATTCCAAGCCTGTATACTACTAATATATTAATTAAGCTTAACCAACTTTATTATAAGGGTCCCCCATACTGATAGTTATATATTACTAATATATTAATTAAGTTTAACCAACTTTATTATAAGGGGCCCCACGCTTATAGCTATATACTACTAATATATTAATTAAGCTTAACCAACTTTATTGCAAGCGGTTCCGGCGCCGACAACAGTGGCAGCATGTCAAGGTAGCTCTGTGTTTTTTTCTTGAATTTCCCCTTGGGGATCAATAAAGTATCTATCTATCTATCTATCTATCTATTAAGGGTCCTATGGAGAGCGGTTCATATTGGGATAGACAGAAGCACAGTTTAATAACAATTAGTTAAATAATAATAAGTCATTAACTTTTCTATTAACATATAGTTTGCAAATAAACATTTAACATTTAAATGATGCAAGAAATAACTGTTAATTAGTGCCAAAAATACATTTAGTTAACTATTAACACATATTAATAAAATATTAGTTAATAGATTTGCTAAAACATTAACATACAGATTTTATGCAAACAACTAATATTTAATAAATGATTAAAAAACGATTAACTTGTGCCAAATAGATATGTTAACAGATTAACAAATATTAACAAAGGGTTAGGTAATTACTAGTTTGCTATTTATTATGGCACCTTATTATGGAGTGTTACCGCTAAATATTATATAGCACAGGTGTCTAAAAATAGATGAAAAGACTTGCACTTTCTGTTTGTAGTCTTGTATTTGAAAATACAGTATTTGAAAAAAAAAAAACATTGCATTTTAGGAAATACACTGACGTGGCCCTCCAATCAGATGACATTGGCAGAAGTGGCCCCCAGCTCATTTGAGTTTGAGACCCCTGGCTTAGAGGCAAATAGCAGACCTGGGCTTCTCTCTGCTGGCCCTGTGCTATCATCCAGATTCACCGACACCAACAGCTGGAAATGTAGACAATTTTATTACTAAGCTGACACATGTGGAAGGTCTGTCCACTCCACCTTACAACAACAACAACAACACAACAAAAACAACACCCTGTATTTTATATAACAGTTTTCAACTCACCCAAAGCTCTTTACAGTGAATGGGGAACCTCACTAACCACCACCAATGTGTAGCGCTCACCTGGGTGATGCAAGGCAGCCATTATGCGCCAGATCACTCACCACCACTTACCTTGGTAGCAGCAATAGCATCCCTTTCCTCACTGTCATCTCTCTTATTCACAAACACACAGAGTTTGTGGTTTCCATAGCGGCCACCACCATCCTCTACAACTCATACATACATAATATCACTTTCCCCAACTCTGGGGCTCTGCAAGACTCTTCTGAAAGGTGAGTCGAGGACAGTGTAAGGTCATGGCGCGCAAAAACACATTTGTGGAGTGGTCTCACTGCAGATTGTTCAGGTGGCGTTAGGAAAGTCATAAATCAGAGCTGCTGCAGGAACTCTTCAGTATTGGCGAAAGAGCATGCCCGACTGCTACTGTTCAGAAGAAAGGTTCAGAAGAAAAGTGTACGTTTGCAAGCTCATTGGTTCTTTCTGTGTATATGTGTGTGTGTGAGAGAGTGTGTGCATATCTAGGGAGAAGCAGGTGCTGCAGTTACTTTGGAATATTTTCAGCTCAGCCCTTTTCCCAGAGTTATCTTAATGATCTGAAGGTAAACACCCTATTGGTTTGTTTTTCTACTGCAGGTTGAATGCAGTCTCTTGAGTGAGTGGTGAAAAAGAGGAAGGAGAGAGAAAAAAGGTGGGCTTGTGTGTTTATATTCATCTCGGCTTCCTGTGCCACTCGCACAAGAGAAGACAGGGGGGCAGGTATGCATGCGCTCGTCTGTGGGATTTCTCCTTCTCCCAATGCTGGGTTGTTTGTCTCATCATCAATGACAAAGGACTCAAGCCCACAGCTACTGCATTTGAATCTAGTGCATAATAGTGAAATATTAGCCACACCCTGATGAAATATTAGCATTTCACAGAAAAGAAACTTTGAGCCTTTAAAACTTTGAGGGTTTTTTTGAAAAAAATGTTTTATTTATTTTTTAATATAATACCCAACAGTTAGCGTGATGTAATCCATACTTCTGCCTTCTTATTTGTTACTCTGCAGTTAGCTTCAATCTGTCAATTGGTTTTGAGCAAATGTAAGAGAAAGTACACATTATGAATATGTGACAAGCTTAAAACATATTGTGAAACATCAATTCACATATTATTAGTCAATAATAATTTGGTCTAAAGTTGGAAATGTTGCATTGTGCATTTTACCCTGATGACAGATGTAGTATCATATCTATAATATCATAGCATCAGCTGATATGAAGACAGACTGTTATCATGGGATAAAATTCATGAGAAACTCATGACAAGTGACACAAATGAATCCTCTGTGTTGCTCTGAATTGCAGATTATTTCCATCCTGTAAAAGTTATCACGTCAAAACATATTGGAAGGGTCTAAAGCTAAATAGAGCCATTCTTGTGGTGGCACTATAATCATGTCAGAGGCTACACATCATTGCCCCCTCTGGGTGTCATATATGCCTGTGTTTTGCGTTCTGTGTGTATGAGTTAGCATCCGTTGATGTCATTTTTTTGTTCTTCTTTCCACCTCGCTCCTGACTTTGGGAAGACGACGCAGGTGATTTGTTTTCAGTCAGTATTTATTCACGTCCGGCCCTGCTGCTGACACGCCCGACGGAGGCGCTGACGCCCAGCCAGGGGCGCAGTGACATTTCGTTACTCAGAGATCCGCAGGAGCCCGGCTCGTGACAGGGCCCACTCTATTTTAGTCTGACTGCTGCTCCGGGTTCTTTTTTGCATCGGGAGCATCCATGCATGAAGGCTCCAACCCCTAGAAAAAGAGAAAAAAAAAATAAGCATGATAAATGAAAAAAAAAAAAAATGCAGAGTAGATGAAAAGTTGCTTCTCAAAATGGAGACAAAGAGGTAAATGAAAAGAGAAAGGGGTAACTACATGGAGGATAAACGAGTGAATCGATTTTTTTCTACCATATCGCCTCCCATGGCTCATCCTTCTGTTTTGGAAGAAAAAGGATGTCACTTGCTCTAGATAATAGGACATTAAAGAGCCAATAGTGTCTCCTGCAACCGTGGACTGCTGATAATTCTTGTGAATTATGTGCCAAAAGCTACATTTCTCTTTTATTTCAACTGTTTCTCTCAGCTTCCTTCCTTCTTGAAATTACAGCACACTGAGGCCACGGCAAAACAGGTGCCCATGCCATTACGTGACTCAGTGTTGTGGTTCAAATGTCCAAGCAGCTGGGAAGTGTGCCTGTTTTTGACACTTAAGGATGTTCAGTTCGGTTTGGGCAGCTGTTGTTGCTGCTGCTGCGTCATTTCCATGGCACAAAAGCTTGTGACCTCTGTAAGGAAATAACCCTCAAAACTCTCTCCCTCGCTACCCTGTTCCTGGGAAATCCATAACCAGAGTGAAAACAGGAAACTGGCCTGGGAAGTTTGTCAACAAAGACCGGAAGCGAACTAATTCTGTGGGCCGGGGCTCAGCATGTGAGAAATGCCTTGCTCACGGTCAACCTTCACATCACCTGACTCTATGTATTGCAAGGTGATATGGTCCTGTGCAGTTATATTTATTTATTCACCGAGCGATTGATCAATATGTTTTGATGGTATTTCCATGGACTGGTTCCCCTCTGCTTTCTCTGAATGCTCACTGAATGCACACTGACCTACAGTAGTGTTTTAATGATACCAAAAGTATGACTTCGATATGATACCTGCCATAAATAGCATGATACTGATACTGAAACGATACCATGGCAGAGACCCAAAACATCAGGAAAGGTTACGGAATAAGAGAAGTGAGGAACCCTCTTACACCTGACCTGCCTGTTTCTGCCCTGCTTTTTCAGCACTTACCAAATCACGTTATAATACTATTGTGATCAGATATTTATTAAAATAAATGCTGTTATCATTTACATTGATATAACATTTATCCTTCACAGCCATATACATTGCTTTGTATTTTCAACGCATGTATTAGCCCCTTAAAATAGTCACTTCGTAGGTGAACATCTGGGCTCTACTGAGCGCATTTTAATGAGAAAATGTTATTGACAAAAATCCCATACCACTACCATTACTAGTAGGCCTACTGCTTGAATATTAAATAGATAGTTATAACTGGGGTTGATCATCTTGTGAAAGCCTGATTTTTGAGCAGCTTGCAAGTAAATGTTATAAAGTTACCTGGGTAATCATCACGTTTGAAGTCAAGCACATTGGGTTAGTAGGCTAAACTCAAAAGATGATTATCGTTAATTGCCTCAAATGATGATGAGAAAGTTGCTTGTCAAAAAAGTTACTACTTTCCTACATGAATGACCATTCTATGCTGTAAAAGCATTGTATCTAACGTGAATTCCTAACGGCTTTTTGTTAGCCTACAGTATATGCAACAATAGTGTTTCATGAAATTTGTGCAAGCGTTGTAATGGTGGTACAAATTAATTGCTGTACATGGAACAGTCTCGTCAGATTGTTTAAATACAGTTGTAATATATTAATCTGCATCTGCATGAAGCTCTACTTGTACATAAATCTCTGCTTTTCGGAGAAAATACAATAGTTTTCACGAAACACCATTGGATATATGATTATTAGGATTTTCACTATGTTGACTTTACATCCGACTTTTATAACTTACTACTGTAGTTCAAATTGTATTCTGAATGTGCTGCTGTTTTGTTTATGGTGTCTGAAGAAACAGGTTTACTTTGAAATGATGAGATTTTACTCCAGGGTGTTATTGGGTTTGTGCATCGCATATTGTAGTTGAATAAATATGATAACTTTCTAATTATCTAGAAATTATTCATGTATTTTGACGGAATAGTCAGGGCAGTGGTAGAGACATGATCTTGGAAGCTTGGAATATAAGGGTTACCATAGGTTGCACTACACACTTGGAAATGAGTATTCAGTTGGTTGCAATCTGCAATGTCATTTTCACACACAATAGCTTGAAGAACTAATACTTCAAAACTACAAAACTGTGAAGGTCATGTAGTGTAGCACTTTTCTAGTATTGGGACACCATGCAATATTACACTGACCTGTTCACGGTGTCATGCATGCATTCTCCCCAGAACATGGGCGTTCCATTCAATGTGATCTGAGTTTATTTTCAGTGTTAATATTCCGACACTCACAGAAGGGGGTCTGCTGTCGGGTATGTAAATATGTTTTTTATCACATTATTAAATTACAGTCAGGAAGGTTTTTGATTACCTCTGAAGTTCATTTCGACTTCCATAAATTGAATAAAATTACACATTTTGTCACTCGCTGCCTCATGTTTTATGGATGAAGCTGTTTATTGTCATTTTCATCTTGGAATTGCAAAAGCCCTGGCCTCTGCTCTCGCTGCCATGCCTGTGCCTCACCATGATGGCTCCCTCCTTTCAAACGTCTCCAAACCCCAGACAATGTGTATTTAACACCTGAAAGAGCCTTACCGCTCTGTTGCCGGCCCCACATCGTCATGAAGGTTATTATAAAAGACTCTGCCTCTGAACTCAATAAAGGCTTTCAGGGAGACCATGAAAGTCTCTCTTCTCTCTCTCTTCTCTCTCTCTCTCCCTCGCCCTGGCCTCAGGGTTGGTGAGTTCCTCCATGTTGGGCTTAATTAAAGAAGAGGAGAGATCATATTTTCGCAAGAGGGTGCCCGAGGGAATAAATCATTTGAGCGCTGACTCTCCTGGGTAATGAATACAGGAGCAGAGGGGTGTTAATGGCCCCTTACTGTGTGCCTTTTTTCCCTAACGGTGGAAATAAACATGGCACCCCAGAAAACATAAATCAACCGCCTGGCGCATCATTCATACCAAAATGTGTTCAGTGTTACTCGAAGTCCCTCTTAGGGGCTGTCAATCCTAAAATGGACTATTGTTGTTTTTTCCCCCATAAAAACGGAAATCTTACCCAAGAAGTTGCTGTCTTACATGTAGTGATTTAATCGAATCAATAATCATACACTGAGCCGAGTTTGTGGCCAACTTATTAAGCGTATAGTGTTAGAGTCACTGTTCCATATCTGAAGATAACACATTTTCATTTTCAGATGATGGCTTCGAAGACTCCATTCCCTAACTGCCTGAAATTCATCGACCACAACCCAAGTGTGTTTTTCCTAGGCTGTTGCAATGAGAGACTGCAGAGTGTTATGCATGAATGGATATGAATGAGACTCTGGTCCTTTCAGCACTGGTAGAGCTGAAGCCATTTTGTGCTCTCAGCCACACAAATAGGAGAGCATAACACTGAATAAAGGCTTAATACAGCAGTCGCTGCAGTTGCGTTCATGCCGAGATTGAGACATTGATTGAGACATTCCGCTTACATTTTAATTTCCTTATATTCTGAATGGGGCCATGCGTCAGCAGGAACATGCTATCGTAACACCAAATCTTTTGTTTTTCCTCACTGAAAGTATATTGTTGACCTTAATGTATTTGAGTGGGGCATTTTTCAGTTGTATTTTTTATCTGTCTTTATCTGACGGCTTCCCACACACTGCAGTGTGCCCCCCCAACAATACAGCATTGAAATAGTCTAAAAATAGTTCACTGCACAAACATCGAAGCCTTAACATGGTGCATGGACAAAAGAAAGCAATAAACTCTGGAGTCCAGATCATTGCGGCTATTGGAGGAAATTATGTTTGGGCTTTTGTGTTTTTCTGTATAGCAAGATATATTATAGTGTTTTTAAAAAAACAAAAAAAAAACAGGCAACAGTATTCCAGGGCCACTGTTGATAGGAGCATGGTTTGAGAGTTTTTATTTTTATTTGAGAAGTTTTATTTTTAAAACTTGTCATTGTGTTCGAGAGCTCAGTTGACGTGCGGCACTTCTGCGTGAGAGCGTGTCGTGGCTCAGCCAAGGCTGGAGTGCAATCTTGAAAGCATTATCAGCCTTTATTTGAAGTATCTCTCCAATCTGTTCGCAGACACAGGAGCATGACAAAGACGGAGAGTCGGGGGCAATAAGCGGAAGGCCTTTCATTATCTTTTTTAAAGGGGCCTTATTGGATATGGCAGATTAATAAAGACTCACTCTCTCATGTGAGAAGGTGAGGGGTCATATCTGGAGAGGTTTATGTGTGTGTGTGTGTTGTGTGTGTGTATGGAATGTATGTTGGTATGTGCATTCAGGTTTTGCATGTGAACACAGGCTACAAAGAACGTATCCAAAACAGCCCCTTCCTTTGAAACATATTAGCCTTCGGAGGGGGGGGGGGGGGTTTGATGTCAGGTAGCTGGCTTCTCTCTCGTACATTTTTTCTCACCACATGACTTAGAATTCACATGAAACTCAGAATGGCTGATAAATGCCCTGGGGCCAAGAATAGAAATACAAATCGAATATAGGTATGTGATATACTGTATAATGAAAAAAAGTGAGAGAGAAAAAGATGCAGAACCTACTGTAACCTCTCATGTTTCGATTAGTTGACTTTAAATCACGGGTTCCTTTTCAGCTTGAGCAGTTCGTATGGAACACTACCTTTTTTTCCCAGCCAAAGGATTGTTGCGCAGCATATTTGGCAGCACATTAATATTCTAATAAAATCAGCACTTTTCCGTAGTCTTTTGGACATGCCAATCAAGTTCTGAATTATTGATGAAACGTTTGAATGTGAATGTGGAGATGAGAACAAAAACACATGAAAACACTTGGATGGAGTGCAGGCACATGGGGGATAGATAGAGCAACAAGCTGTGATACATACCGACATGTTATTCTAAATGTCAATGATTCCTGACAAAACAACAGGAATGTAGCAGCAGTAATTGCCCATGTTCATATTATGTACACATAAGAGAAGGCACTATACATCATTTAGATGCAAGGGTCATGAACATCATAATATACCATTAATATGTGTGCAATATGGCAGGAGTGGGGATGGTAGGATATACCCACGGCTGGGGTTGGGCCGTAGGCATGGGGCCAGAGGCAGAGCACCACAGGTGACCATCACCATATATTGCTTTTATACAATAATTCCATTACCAACAAATAAAATATATAGACATTAAATTGTGTTTTCTGTCATTTATTTAGAGTTTTGTTTGTTCATCCTCCGCCCAAAGTAATAGTTCCAATCATCGTCTCGATGTCTCCTGTTGCCAAGCAATGCAGCGTATCACTCAAGAGCTAAGTCAAGAGAGAGGCTATGTGCTTATGCTCAATAATTTGTATTGCCCACTATATATAGTCTATACATCACATGCTAAATTGAACATTTTACCTTCTGAATTTACTAAATGTTCTCACTCAATAACTGTCAAATGTGGCGTTATGAATTTCCAGCTCTCTTGTTTTGAATGAATGCAATGTTTAAGTCCGTTATTAGAGGTGTCTACTGTAAGTGGGGATGTCCTATAATATTCCCACTGTAGCTGCTCCCAAACTTATTCTCTTGGTCAGACTAATACTGATGTTTGTCTATTCTTTTATTGCATTTCTTCACAACTTCAAGCACTTTCAATCACTGTTCCATCAAACACCGTGAAAAACTGAAATAAAGTATAATACATTCTAACATAAGCATATTGTACCTAAGCATGTTCTTAAGAGTCCATGAGTATTCAATAGCCATCTTGCTCACGTATTAAACTAGTTGGCCTTAAGAAACATTTGCACTATCACATTGCAATACAAACATGAATTGCAAAACATCATAAACCAACATACCGTGTGCGCCTTCTGTGTGCGAAATTTAGGAGTTGCTGTAACGCTTTACTGTTTAATTATTCTCTTCTTTAGCACCTAACTCTGTGTACAGCATAGCACAACAAAAGCACAACAAAAAGGACAGTGTGCCCATTTTCACTGCCATTAGTTAAACTGATCACATGACCACAGTAGCTTAAAATGAAATGCAGCTCACCAGTTTGACCTGTAGGTGTCACTATTATGGAAACCCTTGTAAACCAAACTCACATAGGCAAATTAGGATTAACATTTACATTCTATAACTGTAATAAGCATAAAAAATCAGCAATCAGCAATTAATGAATAGTTTGACCGGAACTAATGCAAACCAAAATGCAAAACTTCACTGCCTTATTCAGTTCAAAACACCAAACAAACCCATTTTGGAGTAAATATATGTAATTTTATGTGTACATGTGCCAACTTCTTGTTTACCACATCAATAGGCAAACAATGTTTTTGAATAGCTGCGGTTGTATAATGCCTTTTTGCAAAGTTGGCAATGAACTGGATAATGAACTAGCAGGATTCACACACCCAGGGCAGAAATTGAAGATTAAATTTGAATTACAATCAAATTGAATTGAGCCTCGAGAGAGCGGACGACCAAATAGGCTATCGCTCCTGTCCCCTCAGGTGGCGACACATTCTTCGACCGCTGCCTTCTTAGTGGAATGCTGCCTGGTGCTAACAGTACATGTGCGACACATATAAGTCTATTTGAAAGCATTTGGCAGTCATTACAGCTAAATAGCTATCAGGCCGAGGGACGTTCAATATACCAAAACAATGTGTCTGCTGATTTCTTCATGCCTTAGTGTGAGCTTCGCCTTGGTTATTGCTCTCATTTATTTAGGTACAGCCAATTTCAAGTGTTTGTCAGTGTGACTTTCTTTTTCTTTTTTAAACTCTCATAGGAATGCCTACGGTGGCCTTTGGCGGTCACAGTGATTTGCAATTCCACTGTGCTGTGATGCTTAATGTGGGGATGTTTTCCGCGATCCAAAATGGTTTTACTGGTTACTGATGCGTACAAGGGCTGCTTAGGGGCCACTGGGTGCCTGGCATTGTCATTGATATTCAACCCGTGTGTGTGTGTGTGTGTGTGTGTGTGTGTGTGAATCAGATGAGAACGCCTCTTATGTGCAGCATCAAACTGTCATCTCCACCCTCAGTGCTGTGTAAAATCAGGAATTCATTAGGCCTTATCGGCTCTACCAGTGCAGCATAGGACCAATCAATGGAAGTGTAATTGACTATTTAAGTAATTTGCGCTTAAATTAAGACACCCATTACTTTGGCAAAATGTAGAGAAACCACATGAGGGCTGTCGTTAAAAACAGACGTCTGTGTTTTGGGGAGCGTGCCTTTGCATCGCACCGTTAAAGGACATTAAGTATTCCACGCATCCCCTCTTGTGTAGGTGGTCCTCTGCTTGTTTGCTTTCTGAAGGCAATTTGCTCTGACGCAGTCCGCACGTTTACCGCCGACTCTGAGGAGCACCTCCCCCACCAGCACCTTGAAAAACGAGTCCAACACCGGAGGGTCTCTCCAAGTGGCTTGGCAGCACTGCGCCAGCTCCTGGCATCATGGCGGGCGTCAGAAGACATTCTTCGCTAACATGGTGCCACCTGCTGCCCTGGTGTACATACGGCCCTCCGCTGCGTGACTCTAGCGCCTGGGCACAGAGACAGATGCTGTCAGCAGACTGGCAGCCCCCCCTCCCCCCCACACACACACACACAGACCCGGGTTACTATCCATCCGCGTGAACGGCGTCCAGATTTCGCCATGACGACCTCTCCCCATGACAGGCCTTCTTTTCCTCCTACTTTCCTATTTTTCTCTCTGCAGACGCTCCCTCTGCCCTCCGCAGGTCTCCCAGTGGGGGCTGTCAGAGCTGATGATGCCGCCGTCACCGTTGCCATCTATTTTCTCTCTTTAATTGCCCCATTTGTGCAGAGTCATTATGATGTTGATTAGCGCAAACGCTCACACAAGGCTAATCTCTTTCAGACACCTTTGTTTCTTTCTTTTGTTGTCTTATGTCCTTGTCTTTCTTCTCCTCTCTCGTTTCCTTCTTTCTTTCTCTTTTCTTTCTCTACACTATGTCCTTCACTCTGCGCCCCTCCCCCTATTTGTTACCCTGCCTATCCCTCTCTCTCTCTTTCTCACTCACTCTCTCCATCACGGTCAGGTGTCTGAGTCCAGTCTGGACTCCTTCCCGTCTGTAAAATGTTTGAGACAGACGGTGCTCCCTGGGGACGTGTTCCTCTTTAGCAAACAGCGGCCCATATTTGTCTAATTTCTCCATATTAATCTGCAGAAGGCAAGGAGTGCAGGGGGTCGCCATTGATTATTCATCATGCCATCTAATGAGTTTTCTCTCAAGTCCCATTCCCTTTCCCTGCGCACTTGCACATTTTGTATGTGTGTGTGTGTGTTTGTGAAGTGTGTGTCTGTGTAAGGAGTGTGTGTGTGGAGTGTGTGTGTGTGAGAAGAGTGTGTCGAGTGTGAGTGAGAGAGAGAGAGAGAACCTTTCCTAGACTCTTTTCTCTCTGTTTTCCTTTCTGCCACTTGCATCTCTCTCTTCTGTGCTCTAACTCTGAGCACTGTTCACCTATAATCTGTGCAGCTTCTATGTCGCTCCTGATCATTGGCCTTTTATTTCCTGGTTAGCTGTTTCCATAGTTACAGTCATCACTTCCATTGTGTTTCCACCCACAGTTTGCCCACTGTAAAAGAATCTCGCACACTTTGACATTTATGCTGTCGATACAGCAGAGGAATTACATCAGCAGGACACAGTAACAGACATCCTCCAGTATAGATTCACATCAGCTCCATGTGAGCTTGGAGGTGGTGCTACTCTGTGTTACATAGTGTCTAACAGTGTAGCCTATGCCTTATTTGAAGAAAAGGGTTGTCCTTGCTGGTTGAATATCCACTAATATATCTTTTTCTATGTTGTATCGATTTAGAGAGATGAGGTTTTACTTCTACAAACCTGACTGACATTTCCCCCCTTATCATTTCAACGAATTCAAAAGTATGCCAATGATCCTTTGTACATTTGTGTTTTCTCACTGTATGTTTTTTATACCTAATTCTAGATGGGAAAGTTTAGGTTCCACAAGAATTGAAAGGGGAAAAAATTAAAACACCCTTCTCAAATGCAACCACCTGAAGGTCCACCTGTTTCACTTGTGGATGCGCGAGAGGTTCACCCGTGATGCTATAAATATATGAATTTAAGCAAATATGAGGGTTTCCCCCTCAACCCTCCCCTTCGCTATGTCATTTTAATAAGGTTAACCTATGAGATAAAGACTGATTTATTAGCCAGCCTGCTTGGGTGTGATAGAATCGGGTTAGTGGGTGTGGGTTTCACCAGTGATGCTAATAAAGATGGTTCAGGCATTGCAGGGTTTCAGGAAAGCAATTGATTTAAATGCCAGCCTGCATCGTCTCCACACGTCCCACCCCACTATGCTTTATTAAGTGTTTTCTCTCAGATGGTCCTCTGAGACGTTTCCCTGCTCACCTATTGGTCACCCTTGTATGTTGGGGGTGGGAGCTCTACTGTGGGTGTGGTTGAGCTATCAATAATTCAGAGCAATATTACCAGCATGATGTCTTCTGGAGGGGGTGGTGGTTGTAGGTTAGAGGATAGTAGATAGAGCTTGAGATTGGAGGGTAGAAAAATGCAGGGGAAAAAGGGTCTGAAAAACTCAAACTAGTGTGAATCCAACTTCAATCCCTGATATTAATGGCAGTGTAAAGTAACTTATGGCCTCTGTAAAGACGCGTAATTAGTCTGTAAATCTCAAATGGAGCCTTTTCTGGCTTGAAAGGAGGCTCTGGTGGGGTTTAATATACTGGCATGTTTACACTCGCTGTTTTATAGACTCCGGATAGCAAGAGAAAGGAGGGAGCGAAAGAAAGGAAGGAGAGAAAATGTATGGAGGGAAGGATATTGATGGAGAGCGAGGGTCACAGGGATAGTAAGATGAGACAGCACAAGGCAGGCTAATATATAGGCCCACGGTTCTATGAAGATCCGGCCTTGCAGGCAGTCTGATGGGGTTTTCACCACCATGTTTCGTTTCTTTGATCATTTACAATAGCTGTGCAACAAACAGTGGCAGTCTCTGCCCGGTCAACTCCCCATGGTTTACTCTCACCCACTCGTTTTTCAGATGCAAGGCTAGAGGAGTTACGTAACCCTGTCGTGTCTATTTAAATCCCTAATCAACATGAAAGCAAGAGTATAGTGGAGAGCCTGGCACAAGCAGTGCCTGCTCAGCCCTCCGTGGAAATGAGAAACGTTGTGTTGAAATATGTACGTTGGGTAATGACGCTGAAGTTACCAGTGCGGTGGGGTCAATATTTCTCGAGATGTGAATTCCAGTAGCATACAGTCATGGAGTTTTGGGTGAATAATTGCCATTCGCAGGTCTGAGGTAATCTCGCAATCGATAATAAATAGGACCATTAAGTTACATTTTAACAATCCATAACTGCCGCCAGAAAATATGAGGCGATGAAAAGGCGAGAGGAGAAGAAACAGTGGGTTATTGAAGTGGCCCTAGTGTTTATTTTTCACATGTAACACAACCCTAGTCCAATAAAATCGAAAAAGGTAAGCCTTAAATCTTTAAAAATAAATAACACTCTTTTCCTGGATTTTCTTGGTATGGCATTGCATATGCAATTATTCAGCAACAGTTATCCTTAACTGGCCTCCAATTGAAGTCCATCAACTATGCATGAGCATGCGTAGCATGTCAAACAACGTCAGTTTCATATACATCACTACAGTTTTGCTTAGCGTGCATGTTCCTGTGGCCGTCGAACGTTGTCTCTGACATGAAATGAAACAAATGGATGTGTCAGGGAAATAAACCAGCTCAGTTTTGATCAGACGTAATGGTGCCAGAATGTAAAGACCGCGCACCATATAAAATATTCAACGCCACATCATTATCCACTAGCGGGATCAGTGTTTGATGATCCCGAGGGACATCATCCAGGTGTTTAGTGCGGGATTGTTTGAGTCCCCGCACGACAGGAAGCTGTGTCTCCACATGCCGACATCGAGTTACTGTTGCAAGAGTGTGTCGTTAAAGTGGGCTCGATGTAGAGTCTAGGGGAGAACGTGGTGTGATTGGATTCCTGCTGTGCCTTTTACAGCAAGGCTCTCTAGGAACAGTGTGGAGTGGAGGAGAGACAAATTAATAGCAGTCTTTGCCTCTTGTGCACGTATACACATTAAACCAGCATGATTGTTGATGATGATTCGGTTCATGTAGCACATATAGGATGTATGAAAACTTCTAACACTCACCTTTATTTCTTCCTCCAGGTGTTTCTTGCCTGCAATATGCTGTCTGACACCAGAGGGCGCATATCAGGACGGTGTGCAATTCTATGGCACTCTGTGACAATGATCTTGAGAATGCTTTGACCTGTGAAATGTATGGGTCTGCTAATGTGGAAATTGATTTATTATCTAAAACTGACCTACTTGTTTTGCAGGAGACCACTGAAAAGCTGCCATTGGGACTGGTCAGCAAAGGTTAAATCCAGAGCCATTTAACACATATTTATCCAAGAAATCTCCAGAGATTTGACGTCTTTTTTTAAGAAGAGTCCATTATATTGAAAATAACTTTAGGAGGTTATCATCAAAATGTATAAAAAAAGATAAGATAATGATGAATCCTGTATGTGGACTAAACCTAGTCTTGGATGAAAACAGAACATCAATGGAGATCTCCATTGACAAAAAAAGCCCATTTAATCTAGGACTAAGCTTAATCCATGTGTGCGAAACGGGTCCAGAAGAACATAATGGTTAAAGGCGGCATAGAGCACAAGATAATCTAGGAGGTGTTACATTCTTTTCATTAGCAATTCAATTAGAATAGGGGCACCCAGAGGCAATACCTTTGAGCATTAATGTACTCTAAAGGTTATTCTGGTTCCAAGGTTCACAGTCAGAGATGGGCTTTTTAACCATGTTCAGAATTAATTTCGAGACTGTGATAAAGCAACCGATTAGTGGAACGGGAATGGGACCGATAACATTTGGTGCCTGGAGATGGTGGGTGATCACCCTATATATCTGGTGCACTCTCCATTATAAGATGATCAGGAAGCTAGATTACTTGGGACATGGGGCAAATAATAAAGCAGTGCACTATCATGTAAAACAACAAAACACAGCAAACGCAGAACACAAAGGCCTTTGTCCGGTATATTTACAAAGCCCGAGTCTTAATACACACACAAAACCTCTCATTGGCCAAAATGATCTCCAGCTCCAGGGCAACTCTTAATGCGGTTAGTGTCTGTGGTTTGGTTGAGTTATTGGCCAGATAAAGATGTTAGACATGCTTTTTTTGGAGATAAGTAGTTCCCATTTGTGGCACTCTCCCTGCTACAGAGTAAAAGCCGAAGTCCCAGAGGAAGCGCGGCTCCTTGGCTGTGCCCTTCTCCTGTGTCAACAGAGCTGCAGCGACGGAATAGAGAACAGTGACCTCCTGACCGCTGACATCTGACCCCGTATACAGGAGCTTTTAAGCTGCTCTTCAAAGAATGGAGGATGTCTCCCTGGATGGCCAACCATTTATTTCCATTAAACAAACACACACACATCTGTGTCTGAAGGCTGAGCAGGTTAGTGAGACTGGATTGATTGATTTCATTCATTTTGCAGAAGCATCATGATTCTTGTTTAAGGTCACAGTGGTGCTCTTTAACCCTTTGTTTTTCAAGCTGCATGGCATGAAAAATGACTTGCACCACAGGCTTGTGTATATGATTATTTTGGTTTTCCGATAATGCCAAGTGAGTCATTCCCTGTCAAATCAAATAAGGTTTTTGCTGCCCAATCTCAGATTTTCTCTATATCATGGATGGGTCCTAAAGTATTTCTATTCAAATCCTATCTTCATATTTTGTAGCCCATGATATTACCTCAGTTTTACAGCCTAAAACACATGATCTGGGAAGCCATGTTTGGACATTAATGTCTTAAAATCGACTATTGTCCAAACAGTCCAAACTTTGTAGGATTGAAGACAAACATGTTCTCAGGATGACTGAGCCACTAAAAGTTTGCAAGGCAGGTAATAGATAAGAGAGATAAGATGATAAGGTCATAGATATAGAAAAGTGCAAAAAGTGACATTAAGCGATTATAAATTCATTTTTGCTACCCATTTGGTACAACAAATATATTTTATTTATGCTGTGCCAATATTTGAGGTCTCCACCTGAAGACAGCGTTTTTCTGACATTTTCAAAGGACTAAAATGGTATGTGGGATAGCTTGTAGGAAATCTATGTAAAAGTATTTGGGTATTTAGGGCGCATTCATACTAGACCATCTGGTCCGGACCTGAGTTTGTTTGGACCGATGGTTCGGTGACCTGGGTCCGGACCAGAGTCCGCTAGAAAACAGTGGTCTGGGGTACAGTTTGTTAGAACAATTTGAATGCTGTCTTTTTCAAAACCAAGACAAAACTGCTGTTTTCGC